>NC_082706.1:17536516-17861778 GCF_030144855.1 Hypanus sabinus
CTACGGTAATTGTAAAAGGACTCCTTGGTCAAATTCCTCCCACCAGGGCTTTCTCTGTCCCAAACCATTAAGGGAAAATGCAGGAATTTTTCTTTAATATGGTGAGAATTACCGTCTTCATGGTGTGAGGTCCACACCCCACTATACTCTGGGGAGGTAAGTATATTGCTATCTCCCCTCTTAATCTTTCTAGATTACTTTACAGCTCTACCCCTGGGTTTTTGACACCAAAGGAAATAGATCCTCCCTATTTACTTTATCTGACTGCCTCATAATTGATACTGTATTTCTCAAAAATGTCTCCCTTGTTTTTCAAAGGAAACACCCCCAGTTCCCTAGGGTCAATGGTACAGTCTTCCAATCCCGGAAACACCTTTGTAAATTCCCACCTCCATTACTATCGTTTCTTTCTTGTAATGTGCTGACAAGAACTAGACACAATGCTCGAGTTACAGTTTAGTGAGTTTTGGACACAGTTCCAAAATGACCTGCCTTGGCTAACAAAGAAAATCATCCCATATTCCAAGTTAATCACCTTAATGATCTGCCTATCCCAACAGTAAGAATCAGAAGTATAAATCTATTACTCCACCTCACTCTGTTACTTTCCACTTATTGACATTGCTTTGCCTTGTCATGCCATTCAAATGCATTACTTCACACTTCTAAATGATATATATCTGTGAGGTAGCTCTGTGGTGCCTGTAATGCTGCCGCAAGTAAATTTTTCATTGTTCTGGTCCATACATATACTCACATTTATGACAATGAACTCGACTTTGCATTTTTGACTTTGGAAACTCTGTGTAGGCAACTCTAAACAGAATAGATTCTGCATATCCTGGAAATCCAGAGCAAAACACACAAAATGCATCTATAGAGAGGAATAAACAGCCAAGACCTTTCATCAGGACTCGTGAATGAAGATCAGTGTATGTTCATGAAGATAACTTTGAAGCACTGTGTGAATGGTTGACTTAGGTCCAATATTAAAGTCATCCATCCCTCTTCGTCCACCAGAACATGAGACAGCTTAACAGGGCAGGACATTACATTCAGTTTTAACAAGTCAAAAGTACTGAGGTTTTCCAGTGAGCTGGAGACCAAATGGCATGCATGGAAGGGGTAGGTAGGTGACAGTAAGCCATAGATTTTGAAGCCTTTAACTTATAAAGTCACTCCTGAAAGACAAAGCAATTTAATGAGTAATCACTAGTCATTGTGGGATGAATTTCAAAGTGAAATAAAGGTAAAGAATTAATTGAAGCCCAGACTACTAGGGGAAGAGGCTACCAGTTGGCACTAAGATGGGCTGTAGGAGGTTTAGGAATGATGCATAAGTGAGGAAGAAAATGTTCCTATTGAACAGTTTGAGGGTTAGTTGTCCGGTGGATGTGTGGGAAGCAGGGGGCAGGATGAGACGCTGATGGTTGGATTAAGGCTGAGATGATACCTAGAAGGTTAGTTTGAGGGAATTAGTTGATGCATCTTTCGGGGCAGAACTGTAGTCTCGTTGAAACAATGGGTTTGATGTTCAGTTTAGAGTCGGTCTGGAGATGGTTTCCACTCTAAACTTATGTCCTCATGTCTGCAGCAACAGTGAAATTAATTATTGTTACCTCGCAAAGATCACCCATCTCCACCACTGCTGAACATTTTTTTCCCTTCTCGAGTTCACAGCTTCACAGCTGAAAGGCTTTCTGACCAATCTCTCATTCTCTGGTCTTTGTAAACAACAGATCATTTCCATGAGCAACACACCCGGAGTGCTGGGAGGAACTCAGCAGGTAAGGCAGCATCTATGGAGAGAAACAAATTGTTTATTCCTCTCCATACATACTGCCTGACTTGCTGAATTCCTCTAGCACTCTGGGTGTGTTGCTCTAGATTTCCAGCATCTGCTGTATCTCTTGTGTCTAAGATTATTTACATGTGTTTAATTACTTATTACTTCTCTTATGTACTTCTAATCATTATTAATCATTAAATACTTTTTTAAATTATTGAGGGGATTTTAATCACCCATCAACATATCTAAATATTAAAGGCATTTAAAAACTTGAACTTAACTTTGACAGCAGCCATGGTACTGCCTTGCTTCCTACTATAAGTTGTCTGAGAGTTTGGTGGTGGGGTTGGGCTTCAGTGATGTGCTCCTGAGGCCTAGGTCATTGTTGATGCCTAGGTGTTGAGATCTGTCAGAATCAGAAGCAGAATCAGGCTTAATATCACTAGCATTGGTGCAGTGAGTTAGCGTTCATGGGTCCATTCAGAAATCAGATGGCAGAGGGGGAAGAAGCTGTTCCTGAATCATTGACTGTGCACCTTCATGCTTCTCATCTCCTTCCTGATGATAGCAATGAGAACATGGCATAACCTAGGTGGTGGGGGTCCTTAACAATGGACACCACTTTTCTGAGGCATTGCCTCTTGAACACATTCTGGATACTGCAGATAAAAACACAAAATGCTGGCAGAACTCAGCAGGCCAGACACATCTATGGGAGGAGGTAGTGACGACGTTTCAGGCCGAAACCCTTCATCAGGAGTGGCCTGCTGATTTCAGCCAGCATTTTGTGTTTTTATTTATTTCCAGCATCTGCAGATTTGCTCGTGTTGCCTCTGGATATTGCAGAGGCCCATGTTGGAGCTAGGTTTACAGCTCTCTGCAGCTTCTTTCGATCCTGTGCAGTAGCCTCCCCCCACCCCACCCCCCCAAACCAGACGGTGATGCAGCCAGTTAGAATGCACTCCACGGTACATCTGTAGAAACTTGCGAGTGCCTCTGGTAACATCTCCTCAAACTCCTAACGACATGTAGCCTCTGCTGCACTGATTTGTTTGGTCCAGGTTAGATCCTCGGAGATATTAACACCCAGGAGCTTGAAATTGCTCACTCTTTCCACTTCCGATCCTTCAGTGAGGATTGGTGTGTGTTTCCTCGTCTTTCCCTTTCTAAAGGGTCAGACGTGGTGAAGATTTAATTTGTTCAGTTATTTGCATCCAGCCCAAGCAAGTGTGACATGTTTAACCACTGATAAGTGCTTTATTGAAGTGCTTTACTAAGTTTGCTGTTAACCTGAAGGCAGTATTTAAGTTACTTTTTATACTAAATATTGGAGAATCCATTAACCTCTCTGTACCACTGTAATCCTAGATGTCTACGTTGCTGTTTTGACCGATGACCAGCTGCTTGTCTTCTGAAAAATGAAGGAAAAATCAGTTCCATAGAATGCTTATTTTAAATGTGCATAAATATTTTTAATATTTTAAATCTTTGATGGTGGATTTAAGATCAATAATAAATGGGCTGTACAAAATGGGAAATTCAGTCAAAAGGATCTGCTTTTCCCCATAGGCACTGGAAGATATTATTCCAATTCGAAGTAAAGGAAGTTGTGTAGCTATTATACCTGATTGAAACTGAAATAAATTAAAAACAATTTTCAGCGCAAATCGGAGAAATATGGCGAATGAAATAATTCTAAGAAAGGAAATCAGAACACCACGTCATGAGATTTTCTTTTTGCATTTGTAGCTCATTTCTCCCTCCTGAGGGTCAGTGTTTTTCCTGGACCAGCTTAATGGCCACTTAGTCTGCTAAAAGAACCAAATGAATATGAGTGAGTTTCACGTATGAGTGAGTTTCACTAGTACCGGTTTACATCAAGACTGTAAGAGCATAAGATATAGGAGCAGAATTAGGTCATTAGACCCATCGAGCTTGCCCTGCCATCTCATCAGGGTTGATCCATTTTCCCTCTCAGCCCCAACCTCCTACCTTCTCCCTGTATCCCTAAATTCCCTGACTATCAAGAATCTATCAACCTTTGCCTTAGATACACCCAATGACTTGGCCTCCACAGCCAGCTGTGGCAATAAATTCCACGGATTCACCACTTCTGGCTAAAGAAATTTCTGCTCATCTCCATTCTAAAAGAACGCTCGCGATTCCGAGGCTACCCGTGGCAATGAATTCCACAGAATTCCATCACTGTGGTCAGACGAGATCCTCTTTTATGGTGAGGCCCATTGGGTGCGATTTCCCTGCTAAAGTGGCTACTAATAACCAGGTACAAACAAGAGCAAATCTGCAGTTGCCAGAAATCCAAGCAACACACACAAAATGCTGGAGAAGCTCAGCAGGCCAGGCATCATCTATGGAAATGAGTACAATTTTGGGCATCTCGGCCTGAAACCTCGACCGCACTCTTTTCCATAGTTGTTGCCTGGCCTACGGAGTTCCTCTAGCATTTTGTGTGTGTTGCTTATAACCAGGTAACCGTTTGTGAAGAGAATTTTATCACCATACAAGTAGCCACAGTCCACATGTGTGTACAGTGTCTGAGACAGGAAAAGATGGATTAATAAAGTACAGGTTATCAGTTGATGAAGCAAGGTCTCAGCCCGAAATGTTGACTGTTCATTCGTTTCCAGAGATGCTGTCTGAACTGCTGTGGTTTTCCAGCATTTTGTGTGTTTTACATGTAATCACCAATAGCATCTCAATAATTAGTATTGCATACAGCTCAAAATAGTGTTATGTGTTTAACCTATGATAAATATTGGATTTGTAATCTGGAGGCATAACAATCCAGAGAACTCAGTTCGAACACCACCACAGCATTAAGTCAGACTCAAATTAGCTTATTGCATTTACACTAGGGCGCAATGAAATTGCTTGCTCACATGAAGCTGTCAGAATAAACGGTGTACATTATAACAAGATGTAGATAAAACAAGACAGTGGAGCAGAGACAATAATGTTTCTGAAATAGTGCATAAAGGAATGCTAAAGTGACAATAACAGACGTATGTCATCAAAGACACTCACACATCTCTCCAGGTATACCGTGGAGAGCATTCTTATTGGTTGCATCATCATTTGGTATGTGGGGGTGCACTACTACACAGGGTTTAAATAAGCTACAGAGAGATGTAAACTCATAAAGCTCCATTATGGCTACTAGCCTCCCTAGCAGGCAGGACATCTTCAAAAGGCAATGTCGAAAGAAGGCTGCATCCATTTTTAAAGACCACCATCATCCAAGACATGCCCTCTTCTCATTGCTACCATCAGGAAGGAGGTACAGAGTCCTGATGACATCACACTCAACAATTCAGAAAAAGCTAGAGATATTTAAAAATCTTTAGTGACAGGAGAGGTGCCAGAGGACTTGAAGTGTAATGGGAGTGTATTGGGAGTGTAGTGGACAGTGAGGAAGGCTATCGTGGCTTGCAGAGGGATCGGCATCAGCTGGAAAAATGGGCTGAGAAATGGCAGGTGGAATTTAATACAGACAATGAGAGGGTTTTCACTTTAGTAGGATCAACCAGGGTAGGTCTTATACAGTGAACAATATGGCACAGATGAATGTGGTAGAAAAAAGGGATCTTGGAATACAGGTCCACAATTTATTGAAGGTGGCATCACAGGTAGGTAGTGTTGTAAAGAAAATGTTGGCACGTTGGCCATCATAAATCAATGTATTGAGTACAGAAGATTGGATGTTGTGTTAAAGTATTATAAGACATTGATGAGGCCTATTTTGGAGTATTCTGCACAGTTTTGGTCACCTGCCTACAGGAAAGATGTATACAAAGTTAAAAGAGTGCAGAGAAATCTTACAAGGATGTTACCAGGTCTGGAGGACCTGAGTTATAAGGGAAGATTGAATAGGTTAGGACTTTACTCTTTAGAACATAAAAGATTGAGAGGAAATTTGAGAGAGGTATACAAACTTATGAGGGGCATAGGGTAAATGCAAGTGGGCTTTTTCCACTGACGTTGGGTGAGATTACAACCAGAGGTCAATGGTTAAGGGTAAAAGGTGAGAAGTTTAAGGTAGACATGAGGGAAAACTTTTTCACTCAGAAGGCTAGGAGGGAGTGGAATGAGTTGCCAGCACAAGTGGTGCGTGTGAGCTTGATTTCAATGTTTCAAGGTTTGGATAGGTACAGGATAGTTTATGTTTCAGATGCAGGTTGATGGGAGCAGGCAGCTTTCAGATATATGTTTCAGATGCAGGTTGATGGGAGCAGGCAGCTTCAGCATGGAGTAGATGGCCTGAAGGGTCTGCTTCTGTGCTATACTTCTCTATGACTCCATGACTCTGTAACAGCTTCTTCCACTCTGCCATCAGGTTTCCGAATGGATAATAAACCTATGAATACTACTTTTTTTCTTTGTACTACTTATTTAAATATATATATATATACACACACTATACACATACACACATACTTACAGTAATTTACGGTTTTCATTATGTATTGCAGTGTGCTGCTGCCTCATAACAACAAACTTCATGACACATTCTCCTTCCTTCTCCCCATAACATAGTAGGGCAATTAAGGGTTATGGAGAAAAGGCAGGTTGGTGGAGATGAGTCCACGGCCAGATCAGCCATGATCTTACTGAACCGTGGAGCAGGCTCGATGGGCCAGATGGCCTACTCCTGCTCCTATTTCTCATGTTCTTAAGTAACCTTTGACATCCTTACTACTCAAGAACCTGTCAACATCTACTTTAAATATACCCAATGAATTGGTCTCTACTGCAGTCTATGGCAATAAATTGCACAGATTCCCCAGCTTCTGACTGAAGGAATTCTGTCTTAACACTGTTCTAAACTGATATCCTTATATTCTGAGTCTACTCGTAGACTCCCCCACCATTGAAAACATCCTCTCAATATCCACTTTATCCGGCCTTTCAATATGCAACAGATTTATTTAAGATCCCCCCCCCCCACCCCAGTTACCTGACTGTTGGATGGTTTTCTGCACTATCAGAAATGTTGCCTTGTGAAAGAGATCACAATACTGTGCTGATTATTCCCAACGTTATTGTAAATACTAATCTCTCATTCAATGTCATTGAAGCTAACAGAGCCTTCTACTAACTTCAACCCACGTGGATTTCCTCCGGGTGCCCTGGTTTCCTCCCACAGCCCAAAGACATAGCAGTTTGTAGGTTAATCGGTCACTGTAAATTGGCCCGTGATGAGGTGTGTGCTAAATTAGAGGTTGCTGTGTGGCGTGGATCAATGTGCCAGAACGGCCGATTCCACACTGTCTCTCAATTAAAAAAGTAATTAATTACCTATCATTATTGCGGGGTTGCTTACACGATTTTGCTGTGTAAATTGGCAACTGAGTGTCCTCCATTACTGCAGCAAATGAGCTTCAATAAGCTGCTTATTGGCTCTGTGGTGGAATTTTCTAAAAGAAACTATATACGGTAAATGCAATATTAAGTTTCCCTGATGATTACCTACCTTGTTCTCCCCGTGACTGTGTGGGTTTCCTCCAGGTGCTCTGGTTTCCTCTCAAAGTCCAAGATGTACCGATTGGTAGGTTAATTAGTCATTGTAAATTGCCCCGTCACTAGGCGAGAATTAAATCGGGGATTGCTGGGCGACAAGGATTGAAAGGTCAGTAGGGCTTATTCCGTGCTGTATCTCAATAAATAAAAATAGGTAAAAGGTGTGTTTTATTGGGGGAAGCCTGAGGAAGTGTTGGAAATGATCAGCAGGTCAGGCATCATCTATAGAGATGGAAAGAGACAGAGTTAATGTTTTATGTTCATGAGTCCTGACGAAAGTCCACTCTTTAGTGGGTGATGGGTGCTGTGAATGGTTATATAATTAGCTAGCAATTAAACAGAAATTAAATTGGAACAAATAATAATGGAATAATATACATGAAGGACATAAAAACGGATATCAAAACAGCTTACAGTCACTGTGCTAAAAATCAGAAAATTGTAGGAACTCTATGCCACAGTTAACATCGGTCTTTACAGAAAGTACTGAAGCTGGAGCATCCAGAGAAAGATCCACTTTTTTTTTTCGCAGTTATTAGATGGGGTAAACAATTGCTGCATCACTTCTGATAAGTACAGAAGCCACTATCCCTGACTGTACTTGGTGCAGCAGACTCGATGGGCTGAATGGTCTGATCCTGCTCCTACGTCATATGGCCACCAGCTGCAAACGTCGGTGGATTTCAGTCCAGGTTGATGCAGTGTTATGCGGTGAAACCACTTTGGAGCATTGTGCAAAGAAAAATTGCTGTGTCTGTTCGTGTCCAGAAAACCCTGGCATTCCATTGTTCTGGAGTCTGGAACGTGCTTCCGCTCAGGTTAATGGAAGTGCTTCATTATGTGTGAACGCAAATGATTGAACAGAGATTTCTGCCACCACATCTCTTTAAGCAGCTCAAGGTAAAATATTGTTTGAAATCACTCCTGCAAAACACTGTGACAGGACTTTTTTTTCAACATTAAAGGTGATTTATAAAAGGAAATTATATTTTAAAGCCTTGTGAAAGGGTACTAAATATGCAAGATGATAATTCCTTTATGATTATCTCTCATCTGTGCTTTTTTCCTACAAGTTTTGCTATTTCTGATTTTCTCACCTCCATTCATCATCTTTTTCTCCTCAGTCTGCCTCTCTATCACTCTCCGGGTCTGTTATCTCCTGTATTGCTGGCTGCTTTCAGCATCTCTGTCTCATCGTCCTCTCCTCTATCTCTTATTCTGCTCTACCATCCTCTTCTTGTCTGCCTATCCCCCATTCTCTATTTATATAGAGCTTTGAACAATAAAAAATACCCCTTCATCTAAATCAGTATCAGATTCAATATCACTGGCATACTGAAATCGTGAAATTTGTTAACTTCCTGGCAGAAGTACAATGGAATACATGATAATATGGGAAAAAACTGTGATTTTATAGTAACTCTGTATCACAAACATTTAAATTAATTAAGTAATATAAAAATAAAAATAAAAAAGTAGTGAGCAAGTGTTCATGGATTCATTGCCCATTCAGAAATTTGGGTGGCAGAGGGGAAGAAGCTGTTCCTGAAGCACTGAGTGTGTGCCTTTAGATTTCTGTACCTCCTTCCTGATGGTAACAGTGAAAAGAAGGCACGTCCTTGTAGTTGGGGGGGGGGGGAGCCGCCTTTTAGAGATACCGCTTCTTGAAGATGTCTTGAGTCTTGAGTACTCCAGAGGCTAGTATCCATGATGGAGCTGATGAATTTTACAACTCTCTGCAGCTTACTTCGATCCTCGGCAGTATCCCCCACACCCACCCACCCCATACCAGATGGTGATGCAGCTGGTCAGAAGGCTTTCCATGGTATATCTGTAGAAATGTTTAAATGTTTTAGGTGACATACCAAATCCCCCCAAAGTCCTAATGAAATATAGCTGCTGTCTAGCTAAATTGATATGTCAAGACCAGGTTAGTTCCTCAGAGATATTAACAACCAGGAACCTGAAACTGCTTCCTCTTTCTCTCCAACTCTGATCCTTCCATGGGGATTGGTGTGTCCTCCCTCACCTTACCCTTTCTGAAGTTCACAATCAGTTCTTTGGTCTTCCTAATGTTGAGTGCAAGGTTGTTGCCGCAAACAGCTGGTATATCTCGCTCCTGTACGTGCTGTCAGTCACTAAAAAGCGATCCAACCTGCAGCTTACTGCCATTGGTCATGCCAGTAGGCTATCTGAGCAAGTCAGCCACTCTTGAGCATTGTTTTATATGTAGAATGCGTAACTACCATTTTCAATTATAGTGGGAGCATCAATGAACTAAAACACAGGACGTGAACTGCATAGCACAGTGCAGGTCCTTCAGTCCTTAACGTTGTGCCAATTTTTACCATAATCTAAGATCAATCTAACCTTAATCTCTCACGTTGCCCTCCATTTTTCTTTCATCTATGTGCCTAACTAAGTCTCTTAAATGTCCCTAATACATCTGCCTCCACTACCCCCAGCAGTGTGCTCCACACACTCACCACACTCTGAGTAAACTAAACTTAACCTCTGGTATTCCCCTTTACTTTCCTCCAATCACCTTGAAATTAGCCCTCTCATGCTACCCATTTCCACCCTGGGAAAAAGTCTCTGGCTGTCCACTCTATCTATGTCTCTTATCATCTTGTACATCTCTATCCAACCACCTCATATCCTCCTTCATCCCAAAGAAAAAAGCTCTAGCTTAATCAACATTTCAAAGTTTAAAGTTCAAAGTAAATGTTATTATTAATGTACATATAGGTCACAATATACAACCCTGAAATTCATTTTCTCACGGATATGCTCATCAAATCTAGAGAACAATAATGATAATCACATCAATAAAAGTTTAACCGGAGTGCAAAAGCCAACAAACTGTGCAAATGCAAATATACAATGACTAAATAGCAATAAATAATAAGACATGCTCTCTAATCCAGGCAACATCCAACTAAATCTCCTCTGTACCCTCTCTAAAGCTTCCACATCCTTCCTATAATGAGGCAATCAAAACTGAATATTTCAAGTGTTGTCCAGTTGAAGTTTTATAGAGCTGCAACATTACCTCATGGTTCTTGAACTCAGTCACCTGATGAATGAAGGCCAACACATCATATACCATCTTAACCCCCCTATCAACCTACGTGGCAACTCTGAGGGATGTATGACAGTAGTCCTCAATATCCCTCTGTTTCTCCACTCTGCTGAGAATTCTGCCATAAAGCCTGTATTCTGCCTTCAAGATTAACTTTCTAAAATTCCAACATTCATCTCAAGTAGGAAGAACAATAAAGCTTTGCAGAACTAATTATTAGGATGGTAGGACATAGATATGAGGAGAGATTAAGTCAGAGGGGCCCATGTTCATAGAATGAGAGTAGAAGATTTGAATAGAACTAGACAAGACTAGGTGCTGGAAGGATATTCTCATAGAAGGCGAGCCCAGCGATTGTGATAGAGGTTGCAGCCTCAGAATTTGGGATATATCCATGCTGAAGAAAAATTTCTTCACCCAGTGGCTTGTGGACTTATGGAATTCTCTGCTACAACGAACAATGTCGTTAACTGGTGTCATTTTTTTCAAGAAGGAATTAGCAGTATTTCTTAGTGATAAAGTGTGGTGGTGTGGTAGTGTAGCTCAATTGTTTTACAGTGCCAGCGAACTCCAATCAGTGTTCTATTCAGGCCACTAGCTGTAAGATGTTTATATTTTCCCCGTGTCAATCCCGTGAGATTCCTCCATATGTTCCAGTTTCCTCTCACACCCCAAAAATGGACAGTACATTGTGGGCATGCCATGTTGGCACCAGAAGTATGGTGACATTTGCGGGCTGCCCCCAGCACAACCCTCCAGCTGTGTTGGCCATTGTTGCAAAACAACGGATTTGCCTGCACGTTTTGAAGTTTCAATGTACATGTGACAACTAATCTCTTTTATCTTTTTTTAGGGGAAAAGGGAAATGGAAAGAAAGAAGGAAAAGAATATTAAAGTGAATAATCTGCCATGATTTGTAGAGTGATAAGGAGTCCTAGATTATTTCCATGTTAACTGCACAAAACAATAGGAACACCATTCAAACTGCTTCCAAATTTTACATCGTGGAGTTGAATATGCTGTCCTGTACTCTATGTCGAAGGAAGGTGGGCTAGAGGGAGGGGCTTATAGAAGGAATTTAAGAATTTAGTGCCTTTGGAACTGAGTCATCTGCATCAATTTCTAGGCTGCACCTCCCTCAGGGAATCTGTTATTATAAGTGTGAACTACCTTACACTGGATTCAACTACAAAAGAGACGATTTTCATTTAGATAGTGGATTGAACAAGGTAAGGTTCCGCAAAGCAATTCCATTCTCCATCTCCCAGGGATCTGGCAAATAAACCATCTGAACAATTCATTCGAATGCCATTCTATAACACTTACTCTCTGCTATTTCTTGGATGCTACTTAATCGCCATGTTTCTAACATTGAATATAAAGCAACTACGAAAGAGTATTTGATTGAACATTTCCCAAGATCTTCTCTTTTGATCATAAATAATGTTTGTAAAGTTGTGTTATTTATATTTTTCTCTTTCATTAAACACCTCATTTCCTCCATCTTTTCTGCTATTGCTCTCTCGATATTTCTTCTCTGTTATAGATTGTTGCTTTTAAATTTATCAGAATCGAAATCAGGAATCAGGTTCATTATCACCGGCACGTGTTGTGAAATTTGTAACTGAGCAGCAACAATTCAATGCAATAGATAATATAGAAGAAGAAGAAAGTAAAAAATCTCTCTGTCTCCTTTGTTCCTCTTTCTTCATTATCTATCATTCTCCATCTTTTTTCTTTGGAGCATCAGAGGCTGAGGAGAAACCCAACAGAATTTTTAATGAACTATTTCCTTGGGTAAATATGCCTAGTACTATAGAACATGAATTTAAAAATAAGAAGGAATGATTAGTGTTATTATCACATGAGCAATGAAACATCAAAATGCGTTGTTTGCATCAGATCATTGTACAGTGGGCAACTCACAAGTGATGGTTGGAATTTGGGAGGAAGTGGGAGAACCCAGAGGAAACCCATGCAGTCACAGAGAGAAGATACAGACACCTGACAGACTGCTGCGTGAATCCAACACCGATTGCCAACATTGTGAAGACATTGTGCTAACTGCTATCCTACAGAGCCACCCACGGTGAGGGAACTTAAAGGACGTAGTGGGGCAGGTTTAGTTTGAACACAAAGAGCATTGGGTACCTATTTGCTCGAGGTAGTAGTGGAAGCTTGTAGTGTTTCAGAGACTTTTAGATAGACATATCAATATGCCCAGAAATAGAAGGATATGGATCATGTACAGGCAGAAAGAGTGTTGTTGAATTTGGCATTATATTCAGCTCAGATATTGAGAGCTAGAGGGCCTATCTATGTTCTACATTAGTAAATTTATTAGGTACACTGTATACCTACTCCTTAATGCAAATATCTAATCAGCCTATTATGTGACATCAACTCAAAGCATAAAAACTTGCAGACATGGTCAAGAGATTCAGCTGTTGTTCAGAGGAAGCTTCAGAATGGGGAAGGAATGTGATTGAAGTGACTTCGACCATGGAATTATTGTTGGTACCAGAAGGGTGGATTAAGTATTTCAGACAATATTGATCTCTCATGATGTTCATGTGCAACAATCTCTCGAGTTTACGTAGAGTGGCACAAAAAGTCAGTAGCAGTTCTGTTGGAAAAAAATGTCTTGTTAATAAGAGAGGTCAGAGGAGAATATCTAGACTGGTCAAACTGAAAGAAAGTCGACAGTAACTCAACTACCAGGATGTTACAACTGTAGAGCACAGAAAAGCATCTCTGAACTTTGAAGTAGATGGACTAGAGCAGCTGATGACTATGAACAAACTTCAGGGACCTCCTTATTTGCTACAGGAGGTATCTAATAAACTGGCCACTGTATGAATGTTCTATCTTCTTTTATTTTCAATTTATCCCTGCTTACTGTATCAGTAAATTTCTTCACAACCCATTTCAACCCTTTGAGACTATGCTGGGTCACAGGGAGATTCCATTCTTCACAAACTTTCCCTGTAATCTATTCCTCCAACATTCCCGCCGGCTCTGCCAAAGTTCTTCAACTTCCCTGCACCGTGTAAGTAATTTTCAGTGATCAACCAGTCCTTTTATTGTATGAGAGGGAAATGGAACACCTAGGAGAAAGCTACATGGCCAAAGGGGAATGTGAAACTCCACACATGGAGAATGCTGGTGGACTTTCAATTTGTGAGCTCTTTGTCTGCCCCAAAATAAATTGGGACTCGCTGCCAAAAAGGAATTGGCAATATTGAGAATGATTTGCAGAGGCAAAGGGAGAGAGCCAGAGAATAGAGATGAATACCCTACCAAGAGATGCAATAGTCTCAATGGGCTGAATGATCTGGGCTGCTTGACACCTGTACATGTGGCATACTTAGCTGCACACTTGACCTCAGTGAAACTGAAGTTACAGGGTTGTGCGTGGCCAAAGATGTTTCTAACATCCTAGAGTTAGCTTCTTGACGCTGTTGTACGTGGCTGCTGTACACCAGATGAGTTTCTCTGTGATTCACCAATGGGATAAAGAAGGCAGACATTCCAAGGAACTTAATACCAAGGGGAAACAGAGGGAAAAGAAATATTTGAGGTATCTTCAAGTCCCGCCAACGCAGCTGGGAATTTAAGTGAATTACATGCATCTGGTTCAGGGTCACAAATATTCCCATATTATTATTGGAGAGAGAAAGTAGAAAGCTGTAAGAAAGAATTGAGTGAGGAGGAAAGGAACATAGGGTTGGAAGAGGTGGGTAATACGGTTTCAGTCATTAACAATGCACAAATCAGAATCAAAATTAGGATTGATACCACTGGCATATGTCAGGAAATCTGTTGTTATGCAGTAGTAGAACATTGCAACTCATAATAATAAAATGTTTAAATTATAGTAAAAGGTATATGTATATTTTTAAGTCAAATTTTAAAAAGTAGTGCAAAAAGATATCTGAGGAAGAATGGACAACAATATCAATGGAAGTGTACCAATTCACAGAAATGGAGGGAGTTTGGATGGAAAAACTTGATTAGATATTTTATTACACCCTCTCAGAAATCCCATTATGATAGTAACCTCCCTGTTTGCTGGAGAAATTGTGGAAATCAAAATACAAATCATTATCATATTTTTTGGGCCTGCCCTGTTATCAAAAACTGTTGGAGGGGGACACACAATCCCCTACAAGACATCTTTAAATGTGATATACCCTTGGAGAGTAAGACCATATATTTTGAATATATACCTCGAGAATGGTTGAAGAGATAAATATTTAATGAATATACTGTTGGTGGCTGGTAAAAAGACTCTTACTAGGAAATGGTTATCACAGGAGAGTCCAGCTTTAAATACATGGATGGAAATTACAATGGACATTTACAAAATGGAGAAGATAACAGCATCTGTTAGTCATAAGCTGGAACAATTTGATTCATACTGGGGAAAATGGTTTAACTACATAATGCCTCATAGGCCTGATTTTATTCTCACAAATCAATGGATTTGTTGTAAAAAAAAATCACTCCCTACTTGTACATAGTTTTTTCCTTTTGCTTGTTTTTTCTTTCCACTCTTTTCTATAAGTGTATACCCCAGATAAATACTTTGTGGAGATTTTGTGATATATATGATTATATAATATATATGTACAATGTCTGAAATACATCTTATGGAAGTGTTTGTTTGATGAACTTCAATAAAAAATAAATTACAAAAGAAAAAGAAAAGTAGTTAGGTAGTGTTCATGAGTTCAATTTCCATTCAGAAACTGAATGACAGTGGGGAAGAAGATGTTCCTGAATCACTGAGTATGTGCCTTCAGGCTTCTGTACCTCCTCCCTAATGGTAGGCAATCCTGGGTGATGGTGGTCCTTAATGAACGATGCCGTCTTTTTGAGGCATGTCTCCTTAAAGATGCCCTGGATGCTGGGGAGGCTAGTGCCCATGAGTTCGCAGCTTTCTGCAGCTTATTTCGATGCTGCGCATTGACCTCCACCACCCCCCCATACCAGATGTTGATGCAGCCAGTCAGAATGCTCTCTGTGATACATCTGGAGGAATCTGTGGGTGTCTTTTGTGACATATCAAATCTCCTCAAACTCCTAACGAAACATAGCTGCTGTCATGCCTTCTTTGTAGCTGCATCAATAGGTTATTGTTATTTCAGAGGGACAGAGTCACGGACATGCTGCAGATAGCGCCAAGGCTGCTGGCATAGACACTAAGGCTGTAACTTTATACTGTCGCCGACCATTCTATAAATACTTTGTGTAACTGAGCACCAGCTCATCTGATCCAACTGCATTCCAGACCCCTACTTTTGCTTCGGATCTGCCCACATTCCTGACTGTCCAATGTTCCAATCCCTGACCGACAGGTCCAACTCTAGTTGCACACGGTCTGCCAATGCCAGGCCAACACTGGCAATGAACATCAATGAATTCTGATGAAAGAGTCTTAGCCCGAAACATCAGCTGTTTATTCCCCTCCATAGATGCTGACTGACATGCTGAGTTCCACCAGCATTTTCTGTGGGTTGCTCAAGATTTCCCGCATCTACAGGATCTCTTATGTGTCACTGAATGGGTTCCAGTCTTAAAAATGTCCTTAAGTCAATTCTGTCCATAAGTCATATAGTAAATTGCAACCATGCCTCCATGGTATTGTAATGAATGGCAGTAAAAGCACATAAGACTGATAAAAGAAATGCTATTAATAAAAGCATACACGAGGAAATCTGCAGATGCTGGAAATTCAAACAACACACACAAAATGCTGGTGGAACACAGCAGGCCAGGCAGCATCTATAGGGAGAAGCACTGTCGCTGTTTCGGCCTGAGACGTCGACAGTGCTTCTCCCTATAGATGCTGCCTGGCCTGCTGTGTTCCACCAGCATTTTGTGTATGTTGATTACTAAAAGCGTTAATGGGTGTGTGGGGTGGTGGAGAGAGAGGGTGAGAGAGAGAGAGAGAGAGAGAGAGTAAGAGAGGGATTAGAGAGAGAATGAGAGACAGGGATAGGGAGAGGGAGAGAGAGAGAGAGTAAGAGAGGGATTAGAGAGAGAATGAGAGACAGGGATAGGGAGAGGGAGAGAGAGAGAATGCTAGTTCTGCTGTTTGTAGGAATGATCATATGCACGTAAGTCAGGCTTTTGAATTTAATAGTATAATGGGAGCTCATTTGTATGTGCAGGTGTTCATAAGTCAGGGGTTTATAGCTCAGGAACAGCCTCTATTTGATTACTTGACACCACAAGGCTTCAAATGCAATCCATTCATGACAAACAAAATTCACTGGACAGCACTCTGGAGGAATGTGCTCTGTTTACCAACACTCTCAATAATGCTCCGCTGAAGTCATAATGACCACAGAATGACTGGATTGTAGTAGAAACCCAACTTGTTCACTGACTTCTTTAAGGAAAATAATCTGTGGTCTTCACTAGTCTAACCTGCATGTTATTACGAGTGGGTCCAGAGTAGTGTTACGGGGGGAGGAAAAATAGCTAACATTGGGGATCTGAAATAAGAAAAAGTAAAAGCAAGATATATGGACAAGATCTGGGTATATGCTGGTTAAGCAGCAACTGTGGAGAGAGTGTAAGAATTCATGCATTAGGTTGATGGTCCTTGCTCAGAATTCAAATCCTCAACTACTTCTCTCACCAGATGCTGCCTGATCCATTGAATTAAGGTTTTAGCTTAAGAAACTCTTTGCTCAGAAACATGAACTCCGTTTCTCTTTCCACAGATGCTGCCTGACCTGCTGAGTATTTTCATTGTTTGCATTCTTTCTGTTCCGCAGCAATGTAGATTAATACTTCCCCCTCTGAAATGGTTCATTTGGAGGGCAGTGAAGGACAGGCAATAAATGCTGGTATTACCAGTGGAATCAACATCCTATGGGAGAGAGTATGAGCCTAATTAAAGCATGAATGCATGTGTGGACTGGCAGGGCTACGTGCCCTGTCTTTGAAACACATTTATAATTCGTTGAAAGGCTAGATGAAAGTTGTTTTAAGAATGTGGTAGGTCAAATCACCCTTAGCATCTGTGTCTTCCATGCACAGTTCTAAACTTTAACTGTTCTCTCCCTACAGATGCTGCCTGACCTGCTGAGTTTTTTTAGTGTGAGTATTTTCACTGTGAAATTATTCAAGCCACAATCTGAGCTTCCTTTAACTGCACAGCTGGGTACCCTATCCCTCTGTGTTCAGGTGACAGCTAACCAAAGCTGCTTTGTTTCTGCAATGCTTGCTGAATCCAGTGATCTCCGCTTGTCACGTCGAATGTTGCTGCTTTATTGATATAAACAAAGAGATTCTATAAGCCAATGAGAATGTCAGATGCATTGCGCACAGAAAGATGCTCTAAGCCAATGAGAATGTCAGATGCATTGTGCACAGAGTGGTGCTCTAAGCCAATGAGAATGTCAGTTGCTTTGTGCAAGTATCTGCATGTATTGTCTACCTGGGCAGAGACAACAGCCAAATCTCCTCTTTTCCTATTTCCCATATTAAAGCAATGCAAATTCAAAAGGAAAATGTTCTGTTAATGAATTAACCATAATTCGGGGAGGCGGGTGTGATTTCATCTTTCAGATGAGGATTTGGGTCTGATGGGTGCAGGAGACAGACTCCATCAGCAATTATTAAACAGTGTCTGAATAGGCATTGGATGAACATAAAACATAGAACAGTACAGCATAGGAACAGGCCTTCTGGCCCAAAATGTTATGCCAAACCAGCTAAAAAGCAAATGAAGAAGACCCAGACACAAATCCCTCCTACCTACACAATGTCCATATCCCCCCCATCTACCTTGCATCCATATCCAAGCCAAATGTTTCTTAAAAACCTCTAATGTACTTGCCTCTACCACCATATCAGATAGTGCATTCCAGGCATCTACAACTCTGACTAATAACTTACCCCTTACATCCCCTTTGAACCCACTTCTTCTCACCTTCAATGTATGCCCTCTGGTATTAGACATTTCAACCGTGGGAAGCTGATAATCCCTGTCTGCTCTGTCTATGCCTCTCATAATCTTATAGACCTCTATCAGATCTCCCCTCAGCCTCTGCCACTCCAGAGAAAACACCCCAAGTTTATCCTACCTCTCATGATAGCACATCTTCTAAATCAGGCAGCATTATGATAAATCACTTCCGCGCCCTCTCCAAAGCCCCAACACCCTTCCTATAGCGGGGCGACCAGAGAGGAAGAAGAAGAATACTCCAGACGAAGCCTAACCACAGTTTAAAAATGTTGCAACATTATCTCTAGATTTTTGAACTCATTGCCTTGACTAGAAAAAGAAAGTGCTCCATAAGCCTTTTTAATCACCTTATTGACCTGTATAGCCACTTTGAAGGAGCTATCAACTTGGATCCCAAGATCTCTCTGCTCAGAAACAGCATTAAGGATCTTTCCTTTAACAGTGTACTGTCTCCATGCATTTGCCCTACCAAGGTACAACACTTTACACTTATCTGGGTTAAACTCCATTTGCCATTTCTCTGCCCATATCTGCAACTGATCTATATTGCGCTGTAATCTTTGCTGGTCTTCTTCACTCCACCAGTCTTGGTATCATCCACAAACTTACTAATCCACCCACCTACATTTTCATCCAGGTCATTTATCAACATCACAAACAACAGTGGTCCCAGCTCAGATCCCTGCGGAACACCACTAATTACTTCCCAGCCTGAATAAGTCCCTTGGACCACTATCTTCTGCTTTCTATGCGCAAGCCAGTTTGGAATCCAAACAACCAATTCGTGGTGGACCCCACGCATCTTAATCTCCTGGACCATGACCTACAGGAGTATAGGCTAAAAGTGTTGGAAGGGCGGGGGTAAATTAGGCTACCGAGATTTATAATTGCTCTCACATCTAGATATTTAATTAGAGATACAGCATGGAACAAGGTCTTTCTGGCCCAATGAGTAATACCGCCCAGCAACCCACCTATACTAACATTTACGCTTTAACACTAGGCTTATCACAGGACAGTTTGCAATGACCAAATAACCTACTAGCCCATACATCTGAGGATTGAGGGAGGACACTAGGGTACTTGGAGGAAACCCACACGGTCATGTGGAGAACGTACAAACTCCTAATGGACGGCATTGGAATTGAACTCCAAACTCCGACGTCCCAAGCTGTAACAACCTCACGTTAATCACTACACTAGCTTATCCTTGCAAGTGGAAGAAGTGCTACACCCCCCCATACACCTCCTCCTTCACTACCATCCAGGGCCCTAAACAGTCCTTCCAGATGAGGGCACATCTCACCTATGAGTCCGCTGGGGTTATATACTGTCTATTGTTCATTGGTGAAGCCCGACATAGATTGCAAGACCGCTTCATCGAGCACCTACGCTCCATCTGCCAGAAAAAGTGGGATCTCCCAGTGACTACCCATTTTAATTCACTTCCCATTCCCATTCTGATATGTCCATCCATGGCCTCCTCCTTTGTTGTGATGAGGCCACACTTAGGTTGGAGGAGCAACATCTTATATGCCATTTGAGTAGCCTCCAACCTGATGGTATGAACATCAATTTCTCAGACTTCCAATAATGCCCCCCACCTCCCACCTTCACCATTTCCCATTTCATTTTCCCTCTCTCACCTTATCTCCTTGCCTGCCCATTGCCTCCCTCTGGTGTTCCTCTCCCCTTTTCTTTCTTCCATGGTCTTCTCCCTCTTTCACCAATCAACTTTCCAGTTCTTTACTTCATCCCTACCCCTCCAGGTTTCACCTATCACTTGGTGTTTCTCTCTCTCCTCCCCCCACCTTTTAAATGTACTCCTCAGCATTTTTTCTTCAGTCCTGCTGAAGGGTTTGGGCCTGAGACATTGACTACTTTTTTTCCATTGATGCTGCCTGGCCTGCTAAGTTCCTCCAGCGTTTTGTGCGTGTTGCTCAGATTTCCAGCATCTGCAGATTTTCTCTTGTTTGTCACTATACTATCATGGTGCCCACGTACTGAGATGCAGTGGATAAAGCTTCCAGTCAGATCACAACATACATTATAATACTGAGATACGGAAAAGAAAACAGAATACAGAGTGTTGGACTGGAGTCACAGTGAAAGCATTACAGTAGACTGGGAGAACAAAAGTTCATCTTTAACACACGAGTGGTCTGTTCATTGGTCTGATATCAGTGGGATATAAGCTCTCCCCAAGTTTGGTGCTATGTTCTTTCAAGCTTTTGCATCTTATGCCCAAAGAGAGGGTGGAGATGGGAGCAAGACTGGGCTGGTTGGAGACCTTGATTATGTTGTCTGCTTTCCTCGTGTAGTGGGAAGTGGAGATAGAGTCGGTAGAGGGGAGGCTGGTTTGTGCAATGGACGGTGTTCACAGCTCTCTGCAATTTCATGCAGTCTTCGGTAGAGAAGACACGTTGGGCTGAATGGCTCACTGTCTCGAATGTTTTCAGTGCCGCTCTAACCCCTTGTGAAAGCTGTTCGCATTCACCCCTTGTTCATTCCAGCTGCATTGTGTCTGGGTGCGAGGCGCCTGCAACTAGCACAGCTGACAGCTATTTTTAACAGGTTATTGATCTCAGCAAGCTCCAAACCAAGGGCTTCCTCTCTCGGGGATCCCGTGCTTCTGTCATCTATGAGGTGCAATACAATAGTCTCCCTTTAGAATAAATTAGTCCAATCTTCCAAGACATATGAACTGTCCCAATTTCCCAGTTCTCACAGCACTCATTGGAGTAAGTGCAATTTCCTGCTGTTTCCCCAGCCAAAATAAGAGCTATGATGAGGAAGAGCTGAGATGCAGTGCAACAGGTTTTCTCCTGCTTAGCAACAACATAGAAGTCTGTTAAGCTCTAGGGAAATAGGTACTATATGGTAGTCTGGATTTGAGAGGCCAAAGGGCCTTCATCTGTGCTGTATGACGGTAATAAAACAACAAGACAATTACCCTTATTTATGTCCTTTCCTTCAGAATATGTTCTTTCTTTCTTTTTCAATCTTTTTATTAAGTTTCAAACTAGTAAACATAACAATAATGATAATGATATAAAGATTGGGATTACATTAATAACATACATTAATAATATGTACAAACACAGATTCCAAGTAACAAATGTAGTTTAGCCTCCCAATCTCTTAGTAATTAACCATGGAAAAGATATTTTATAAAGAGAGAAAAAAAAAACCCTAAACTAAAAAAAAGATTGGGCTGCCATATTTCATCAGCTAAAATTATAATTTGTTGTTAACCCTGCTCTTCTATACTTGAGCAAAAAATTACTAAAAAAAGGATTCAGAAAGGGTCAACTTACATCATATTAAAATATTGAATAAATGGCCTCCAAATTTCTTCAAATTTAACTGAAGGATCCATAGTACCGCTCCTAATTTTTTCCAAGTTTAAACATGCTAACGTTTGGGGAAAACCATTGAAGTGTGGCAGTGGGATTGGAATCTTTCCATTTAAGTAAAATGGATCCTCTGGCTGTTAATGAAACAGTTGCAATTGAACAACAAGCTGATGAGGATAAATGACTGGAGTCTATCTCTGGTAGTCCAAAAATTATAGAATATATTCAAAGTTCAAAGCAAACTTAGTATCAAAATCCGTATACAGTCAGTCACCACTTTATTGCGTACACCAAATACAGCTCATTAATGCAAATATCTAATCAGCCAATCATGTGGCAGCAACTCAGTGCATAAAAGCATGAAAGCATGGTCAAGAGGTTCAGTTGTTGCTCAGACCAAACATCAAAACGGGGAAAAAAATGTGAGCTAAGTGACTTTGACTGTGGAGTGATTGTTGGTACCAGACAAGGTGGACAGAGTACCACAGAAAGTAATAAAATGGCCATTGAGTGCATTTCTTGGTTATTGCTGAAAAGTGAATCTCAATAACATATCACTAAGGCTTGCAAAAGAGTTAGTCAGGTGATTTTGTGCATCATCCCCGTCCCCTGTCTTCTACTGTGCAAATTGATTGGTCCTTGTTTGCTCATGACATGTTGTTTTTAGCCAGGAATTAACAGGAAGAGGCCTATGCCTGCTGGGCCTCAAACACTATTAGGAAAACTGTGCAGGGTATCCACGGGAAAAACATTAGACTGAGCACAATCCAGCTCATTTAGTGCCATAGAGACCCAAGTCACAAGTTCAGGCCTCTTGACCCACAATATCCATGCCAACCACAAATCACCCAATGGTATTAATTCCATTTACCAAGAATTATACAGCACAGAAGTAGACCCTTCCACTCAACTCACCTATACAAGCCAAGTTACTATACTTGTATGTCGCCAACCTGCCCTGCAGCAGATTGGCTATTCCAGGGCTTCTGGTTGGGGAAGAGCCTGAATGTTTTGAGGGTCACGCTCATCAATGACTGCCTTTTTGTCACAACAGTGGTGTATTCATTCAGATCCACAGATGAGTCCTTGAACACAGTCCAGTCCACTGACTTGAAGGAATCTCATAACCAGTTCTTTGCCTCCTATGACCACCCCTTTGTTGTCATAAATCTCTGGATCCTTGCTCTTTAGCCTCTGCCTGTATGCAGTTTGGAAAAGACAGCCAAGTGACCAGATCAGGTACCAAGCATCTTCTCAATTAAACAGCCCTTACTATAATTTCAACTAAAGGTCCTCCCTCTTACTTTAAACCTTGTGTTTGATGATTCTGCTATGGGTTAAAGTTTCCCACCATCTGCTTTATCTATCTATTCATATATATATAAATAGGCATCCGTTAGTCGTAAGACCACGGATTTGCACCTTGGAAGGTTTCCAGGGCACAGGCCTGGGCAGGGTTGAATGGGAGACCAGCAGTTGCCCAAGCTGCAAGCCCTCCCCTCTCCACACTTCATAATGTTGTACAATTTATCATGTCGGCCCCTCAGCTTCCTTTATAGTAAGGAACACAGCCCCAGCTTGTCCAGTCTCTCCTCATAGCTGAGAAACTTCATCCTAGGCAATGTTCAGCAAATCTCCTTCTCAATAGCATTTAACAACAGAGTAGCGATACTGAAGGTCATGGCATTAAAATTTGTGAAGCACCGGAGATAATGAGTGGCGTAGAGTCAATCTATGCATGTCCATCAACCCACAGAGTCTGTTGGAGCCACCAAGCAGCCACTTACACTCAACTTTTTTTTAAAAGTTCTCCACACATTCTCAATTTCCACCAGATTTTACCGTTCACCCACACAGGTTAATCGATCAAGCAACCCTACATTCTTCAGAATGTAGGAGGAAACCGGAGAACGGAGAGAAAATCTTGTTCTCTCTCTGTGTGTAGGTTGTCACTGATTCTATTTTTTTCTCTACTGTGACTGCCTGCAAGAAAATTAATCTTAATGTATTAAAGTAGTATATGGTGACGTGTGTATTTTAACCTTTGAACTTTGAACCTTGTGCCATGGGGATAAGGTGAAAAGTCCAGCACTGGGGTCAGCTGGAGCTATGAGGAAGCTGCCACTTGATGCATCGCTATGGTGAATAATCAGTTAGAATTCTCATTGGGTTATGCCTTAACTGGGTATCATATTAAATAGTGTACATTAGAATAGAATAGAACTTTATTATCATTGCTCAGAACAATCAGATTGCGATCCTACTCCAATCTGTGTGAAACAGATTTCTGCAATGGATATGCTCTGGCTTTTAATTTTTAAAAAGGTCCCATATATGGATGTATCAAGTGACTTTGACCATAAGGCCATTGGCAAGCTGGGCTATAGCATTATTCAGCTGTATAACAGCCCTCGGAAAGAAGCTGTTTTTCCATCATTCTATTTTGGCTAAGATGTTTCTGCAACTCCAACCAGATGGAAGGAGACTGAACAGACAGTGTTCAGGATGGGATGAGTCTTTAATAATGAAATGAGGATGCCATAGGCTTCAAGAGTTGTAGATCTGATAGTTGAAATCTCAATGATGTGCTGAACTGTTGTAGTCACCCTTTGGAATGTCCTGTGATCTATCTTGCTGCAGCTGGACTACAATACTGTCATTCCATATGTCAATATACTCTCTATCACACATCAATAAAAGCTGGCCAGCAATTTTTGGGGAAATTAGCTTTTCTTAAGCACTTTGGAAAGTATAGTCACTGCTGTGCATTCCCAACTGTTAATACAAAAGAAACCTTTGTGTTTAATTAGTTAGCTAATAACAGCTTGTCAGGATGTCCAATGCTTTTTACGGAAGCTAAAGAAAGGAGCAGGATTATAGATTTGTAGTTATCGCTTTTTTTTTTGCTCGTAAATCTAAAGAATGGATCCTTGGCAATTTGTTGCCATTACTTGTGTGAGAACACATTGATGAGGGATTCAGGAGACTGCCCATGCTTGAAAGAGCCTAGGTTCACTTGTCTCGACTAGTCAATAACCACAGCATTGGTGACAACTGTTCTGTTTCAATGGAATAGGCTGTCCTTTAGTCTACTTGCAGGTCAATTTTTCTTCCACGTCTGACAGAACTCAATGGCTTTGTTTCAGATAGTCGTGAATTATATGATTACAAAGCAATGAAGAAAAAAAAAACACATTTGATACATTTTACCTGTAAATGAGCCACACAATTTGCTCTGTTATTTGCATTGCTTTGGTAGCTTCATCTCTCGTGTATATCCATCCATGTCTTTTCCCAGTGGATCTGTTGAATCTGCATCTATCATCCCCTTGGGTCATATCTTCCCAATTGCAGCAGTTCTGTTCAAAACATATTATTATTCTTGCCTTGCCTCTTTCAGTTGGTCACTAATCCTATTATACATTCATAATCTATTTATATTGTGATTGCTAGTTCCCAAATGCTCCCCAACTCATCTTTTAGGAACAGCCCCTTCTAATTTATTCAATTATAGTCCTTTATCCCTTCATAATTTTAATCTACCTTTCTCCTCCAAAGTGACCAGTGACAACTTATTACTTCTTCCTGCATACCCAATTTCTTCGTACAAGAGATGTTCAGGCCCTCTCCAGTAAGTCACTGATGGAACAATCTTTTAGCATTATAGAGACTTTCCTCCATCAAACCCTACTAATATCTCAAGGTTTCATTCCTTGTCTGCTTTTGTTTCACCATCCAATTTCTCTCTCACTTTCTTCTGCAATTTGATATTGCAAAGTGCTGTAGAAACACAAGTGTACTGAAATCTTCTCCTTACTTTTGTCACATATTTTCTTTGGTCTATTATTATTTTCCATGTGGTGGGCTGGAAATACATCTCTACCAAAGTAGCTATAAGACACTTCTTCCCTCCGGTTAAACCATGTTTTGGTTCCTTTCTTACTTCCTACCTGGGAATTCGTCTAACTAGTTCAATTCCTTATTTGAATCACTCCTGTTCCTTTAGCTTTTACTTAGGCCTCAATCCAGCTGAACTAAATCCCACCCCATCTCACTGCCAAATGCCCCCTCCAAAAGAATGCTTTCATATGTGATTGTATTCCCATCTTTTTTTTATGCTCAACCTAATTATATTCTGATTGCTATTTTCCAAATGCTCCCAACTGAAATGTGTCCATTTCACCATTTTTTTTTCCAGAATCAGCTCCTCATTCCTAATCGGCTAGAATCATCTTGATCAAAGAAGCTTTTGTACTTACACTATCAAACCTGTTTGTTCTTCTTGCTATTCTTGCTTCCAGTCAAGATGGTGCCAGCATACAACATTCCATCGGTCGATGTCTTCCAGATAGGAAACAAAAATAGCTAAGCTTCTTTTACTTATTTTATGCCTGTTTTTCACCTTAAATGTATTTTCCTGGACTGTTACAGCCTACAATTTACAGTTTGGAGATTGTTTGAGTGATCCAGAGCTTTACAGGCTCCGAGAATACTTTGGGAAGCCAGCACATACTCGGACGGCACCAAAGCGATGGGGCATGAGCCAATGTTGAACTTGATCTCACCACTTAAAGAGTCCACTAATCACTGATCAAAGTGTCGAGGAAGACTGAGACATTGCAGTGAATGTAGAGTGTGAGTGGTAGTTTCAGCGCCGAATGCCTGCCTTGTGATCACTGCCGGAGGAGGAGGCTGTGAATATCCTGTCGCTATGTGACTCGCTGCGGCAGGTGGGTTGAGCTCTCTGTCTTGTGTGGTGTCCCTCTCTTTTGATGAACGTTGGTGATATCGTAGGACAGTGTCGTGGTTCTCCGCTTATGGATTGGACTATTGCCTTTATGGATTGTGGACTTTTTCAGACATGGCTTCTATATTCTGTATTTTCTATCGCTATTCCTTCTCTGCTTTGTTGTGTGAGGGGAGGGTGTTTGAGAGTTGATGTCCTGTTAGTATTCTGTTCTTTTTTGTGTGGGGGAGAGGTTATTTTTTGGGTTTGATGTTCTTGTTCTGTTTTATGCAGGGAGGAGAGGGGTTTTCAGGGGTTGATGAACAGGATGCCATTCTTTTTTGTATGGGGGGCAGTGGATCTGATGTTTCTCTCTGAAAGATTTTCATGTTCTTTCTTTCGTTTCATGGCTATCTGGAGAAGACAAATTTCAGAGTTGTACATGGATACATGCTTTGATAATAAATGAACCTTTGAACCTATTATCATTACATATATACAAAATCATATTTCAAGTTTCCTCTTATTACTGCCTCATAGCTCTTGCCTGAAAATTTACTTCTTTAACCCAGAGGTTTCCAGCCTGGGGTCCATGGACCCCTTGCTTATTGGCATTGGCCCATGGCATAAAAAGAGTTAGGAACCCCTTCTTCAACCCCTCACTCTTTGGTTAGCTAGAGTCTTCAGTAGAAGGGGAAATAGAAAAAAAATGGAAGAGGGAGCACTATAAATTCTGACTATGAATGGTTATGTCACCATGTCCAGAAAGGAGATGTCCCAATTTGTTAGGGATATGTGTATAGAGTCATAATGTAACATGGAACAGAAACTCAATTCTGTGGCTCAATTCATCAATTACTACTAAGGAGCCCACCTAAGCCAGTTTTATTTGCCTAAGTTTGGCCCTAATCCATCTAAATCTTTTCCATCAATGTATTTATCCAAATAATTTTTAAATGCCATTCTTGTACCTGTTTCCCTCCTATAGAGAACTATTTGTCATAATCTTTGAATTCACGAGATCAGAGGTCAGCATGAGTCCCATCAGACTGAAAAATGGCAAACGTGAGAACTGTATTTGCAAGGGTACACTAAAGGGCATTCAGTCAACTCCAGTCTAGTCAGCTTAATAAACACGAGAGATTCTGCAAATGCTGGAAATCCAGAGCAACACACAAAAAAAAAAATACTGGAGCATCTCTGCAAGTTAGGTAGCATTATGGGGAGGAATAAACAGTCAACATTTCAGACCGAGATCCTTCATCACGATTAAGCTGACATCAGTCAGCTTAATTTTAGTGGAAAACAAGAAAAAAAATTGCAGATGCCAGAATTTAAAATTAAAACACAAAATACTGGAATCATTCAGCTTGACAGGACACATCTGTGGGAAGAAAGGCAATTAACATTTTAGGTCAAAGAACCTTCCTCTGATGCTGCCTGACCTGCTGAGCATTTTATGCATCTTTTTTTTTATTTTAGCTTATGGCTAGTGGTGTGGAAATATTGAAAAACAGTAATTAGAAAGAATATGTTTAACCACTGGGAAAAGTTTGAGCTATTAAGGGGAACTAGTACACTTTGTTACAGTTAAATTGTATTTGATTAACCTGACTGATTTTTGGTGAGCTATGCAGAAAAGGTTGATGAAGAGAATGTGGCAGATGTTGCTGATGTGAATTTTCAATAAGCATTTGAGCAAGATCCGTATAATAGTCTGCTTGGTGCAGTAAAGGTCCACGGAATAATGGGGTGAGAGGATAGAAACTTGTCTCGAGTTCAGAAAGTAGAGAGTGCTTCCCAGCCCGGGCAATACCCATGGAAAGAGAATGGGGCAACATTTTCAAAATGCATACTTTTTTCTTTGTGTTGTGGATAGCGGTGTTCTACAATGGTTGTTGCTGACAATATTCTAATTTCTATAGAGGATGATGAGTGGATGTGAATACCTAAAGTAAAACTTCAAAATCCACGCACAACCTCGAAAGCATGCTAACCATCAAGCAGGAGAGATGCATGAAGTTATCCGTAGAGTGATGAGGTCATTCACTTGTTATATGCTATATTGCATGACGTGGGCAACCATGGACTTCCTATGACCATGATTGTCCTTGGCAAATTTTTCTACGGAAGTGGTTTGTCATTGCCTTCTTCTGGGCAGTGTCTTCACAAGACAGGTGACCCCAGCCTTTTTATCAATATTGTTCAGAGATTGTCTGCCTGGCGCCAGTGGTCGCAAAACCAGGACTTGTGATATGCACCGGCTGCTCATACGGACATCCGCCACCTGCTCCCATGGCTTCACGTGACCCTGATCAGGGGAGCTAAGCAGATGCTACATCTTGCCCAAGAGTGGCCTGCAGGCTGGTGGAAGGAAGCAGTGTCTTACACCTCCTTTGGTAGAGATGTGTCTCTATACTGCTGCCTGTGGTGATAAGCTAAAAGATTTTTTATTTGCCACATGTGTATTGAAACACAGTGAAATGTGTTATTGTGCACCAATTACCAGCATAGTTCAAGGATTATGCTGAGGGTAGCCTGCAAGTGTCACGAAACTTCCGGCACTGACATAGCAAGTCCTCAACTCAGCAGCCCAAAGGCTAACAGTACATCTTTGGTATGTGGAAGGAAACCAGAACATCCAGAAGAAAGCCACGTTCAGGCTCTTATCAGATAGTGGTGGGTATTGAACCCCAGTCGGCGATCGCTGGCATTGTAATTGCACTAGTCACGACACTGCCATGCTGCCCTGTGTGCAAGCTCCACACAGCCAGCACCCAGGATCAGAGTTATGAAGCTGTAGAGTAACAGCATAATAGCTGTGCTGCGGAGTCGATCAGGACATTCAAAACATATATTGGGAAGGCATTATTTTTACTTTATTGAGACACAGAGTGAAATAGGCCCTTCTGGCTCTTCGAGCTGTGCTGCGAAGCAACCCCCAATTTAACCCTGGTTACATTGACCAATTAACCTACCAACTGGTACGCCTTTGGACTGCAGGAGGAAACCGATGCGGTCACGGGGAGAACGTATAAGGTCCTTACAGGCAGGAATTGAACCCGGGTCATTGATACTGTAAAGCATTATGCTAACCACTAAGCTATCATGCATTTGAGATTAAGTATTATACAGGTCTGCAGAAAAAGGGCCTGAAATAGAATGCACTGCAGGGAGCAAGTACGGTATGAGTTTCTTTCTTTCTCAATCTTTTGATTATTATTAATAATGTGGACAAAATACAAATGATATATTAATAAAAAAATTACAAACATACAAATTCCATTACAGATGAAAAAAGACATAAACAATAGTTACAGTATAAATGGGTTTACCAAGAAATAAACCATACAGTATATGTATGAACAGGTGGTATGAGTTTGATGGGTTAATGATGGCTTCCTGTGCCATAGGGGTTTTACCATCCTATAACACCTCAGCACACACTCCCTGTGGCATTATTCTTTTCTCTTCCATTACTTATCCAGGTAGTTCCTCTCCTTAGTCTTTCAAATATGTCATTCCCTTCTGATGTCATCCTATATCTTTGTGACTTTAGGGCATAAAGTGGCATTATAGGTTAACTAGCCGCTGTAAATTGCCTCTAGTGTGTAGGTGAGCAGTGGAATCTGTGGAGAGTCAATGGGATTATGGGGAGAATAAAACGGGATTTGTGTAGTATTAGTTCCGATTCCGCGAGCTGAAGCGCCTGTTTCAAAGTCTAATTCATTGTCATATGAGCAAGTACATGTATGCTTGGTACACTAAAAAAAAATTACTTGCAGCAGCATCACTGGCCCGTGGCATCCGAGATGCAACATAAAGAAGGAAAACATAAATTAAATGGTTAGCATTATGCTATTACAGGTCTAAGGTATTCAGGAATTCAATTCCAGCATCGTCTGTAAGAGGTTTGTACTTTTCCCCTAGGAACCGCATTGGTTGCCTCAGATGGTCCAGTTTCTCCCCACAGTCTAAAGACGTACTGGTTAGTAGGTTAGTTGGCCATTGTAAATTGTCCTGTGACTAGGCCAATGTTGAATAGGTGGGTTGCTGTTGGGTGATGAGGCACATTCAGCCAGAAAGGCCTGTTCCTTGCCATTTCTATGAATAAACATAAATTATACATAAATTATGCCTGGAGTTGGTGAGCAATGAATAATGAATACCTTGCTTTAGAGTTCACTAGTGAGAGGGACCATGATGAATCTAAGACCAAAGTAGACAGGCTATTATGATGGAGGTTGAGAAAGAGGCAATTTTGGAGCTTTTGGATCAATAAGTCCCTGGATCTGGACTGGATATACGCAATGGTACTACCGGGAGTAAATGAAGAGATTGTGGGACCATTGACATCTTCACTGGCCAGAGGATTAGTACCAGAGGTTAGGAGTATGACAAATGTTGCTGTTTTGTTGAAGAAAGGTAATTCTGGGAATTATAGACCACTTAGCCGAGTGTCAGGTGGCCAAGCTATTGGAAAGGATTGTTAGAGACAGGATTTATGAGCATTTGGAGAAGCACATTCTGATTAGGGATAGTCAATTTTGTGAGAGGCAGGTTGAGCCTCATGAGTCTGATCAAACAAAATTGAAGTTTGAATAGCGGACATGGTGTATATGGATTTTAGTAAGGTGTTTTGACAAGTTTTCCCAAGGCAAGCTCATTCAGAAGGTTCTGAGGCATTGGATCCAGGAAAACATGACTGTGTGGAATTGGAGCTTGTTTCCCACAGAAGGCAGAGCATGGTAATAAATGGAACTTATTCTACCTGGAGGTCTGTGACCAGTTGTGTTCTGCTGGGATCTGTTCTGCGATCCTGCTCTTTGTGATTTTGAGAAATGATTTAGTTGACAAAGTGGAAGAGTGGGTAGCAAGTTTGCGATCAACACAATGGTTGATGGTGTTGTGGATAGTTTAAAAGATTGTTGTAGGTAACAACAAGTCATTGACAGGATGTGGAGCTGAGCTGAGAAGTGGGAGATGGATTTCAATCCAGATAAGTGTGAACTGAATCACTTTGAAAAGTCAAACTTGAGGGCAGAGTACAGAGTTAATTGCAGGATTCTTAACAGTGTTGAGGAAGACTGGTATCTTGGGGTCCATGCTCACAGATTCCTCAAAGATGTCATGTAAGTTGATAGGGTGGTTAAGAAGATATATGTTACATTGGCCTTCATTAGTTAGGGAATTGAGTTCAAGAGTCATGATGTTATGTCCCAATTCTATAAATCTCCATTTAGACTACACTTTAAAATCGTGTTCAGTTCTGTGGGAACGATGTGGAATGTGAGGATGCAAAGGTTTCAAAGGTACATTCACTGTCAGAGAAATGTATACAATATACATTCTGAAATACTTTTTCTTCACAAACATCCACAAAAACAGAAGAGTGCCCCAAAGAATGAATGATAGTTAAATGTTAGAACCCCAAAAGCCCCCCCCCAGCTCCCCTTTTCCATCCATAAGCAACAGCAAAGCAATGATTCCCCCCTCCCACATCAGGAAAAAAAAAGAATCAGCAGTGAAGATTTACAAGAATGCTGTCTAGATTAAAGAACATGCCTTGTGAGGAAACATTGTGCCAGCTAGGGCTTTAGTATTTGGAGCAAAGGACGATGAGAGGGGACTTAGCAGAGAGGTATACAATGATAGGAGGCATGGATGGAGTAGACAGCCAATGAGGCAATGTCTAACATGAGAGGTCATTTTTTTTAAAGGAGAATGGAGGAAAATTTAGAGGAGACATGAGAAGGAAGGTTATTACATAGTATGATATGAAGAAAGGTAGGTGATAAGAATAATTCTAGGAATTATAGACCAATTAGCCTTGTGTCACTTGCGGGCTGCCCCCAGAACATCTTTAGATTGTGTTGGTTGTTAACATAAATGACACATTTCACTGTATGTTTTGATGTACATAAATTAATCTGAATCTGAAAAGGTAGGCACACCATTATGGGCCAAAGGGCCCACACTGTGTTGTACTGTTCTATGTTCCCGATTCTATCTCTTTCAGAATCTGTTTGACCTTCTACCATCAGGAAGGAGGTACAGAAGCATCAGGACTTGGACTGCCAGTCTGAGCAACAGCTTCTTCCCTCAGCTGTGAGACTAATGAATGCCCTACCTCCACCGAGGTCTTGTCATCAGGGGAGTGAGCTGTTTACTGTTTAGCAGTGCTGCACCTTACTAATGAAGTTTGAATTACATTTTATTATCTTACATATAGTAAAGTATTTTGGTTTATGAGCTGTGTATAATGTATGTTGTGTAGGTGCACCATGATCTGGAGAAATGTTGTTTCATTTGGTTGTATAAATGTACAGTCAGAGGACGATAAACTTGAACTTGAACTGACTAGGATTAAATGTAGTAATCTGAAACATTAATGAAGCTCAATAAAAAAAATATTATGTTTGTCCTGCTGATGAGAAGCTCCCTTTTCAAAATTTTTGGTCTTGTAATTTTACCTTCTAACCATTTGTGAAGATATAAGCAATATCTGATGGCAGGCACTTTTTGTATTGTGATCAGTTCCAGCTGCTCACTCAATGCAGAATGACAGACCACATTCTGGTGCTTGGAGCAGCAACATTTCTGAAAGCCAGCTTTCAATAAAACATTGTTTGCACAAGGTCTGGGTGAATGGCAGCCTCTCTTTTACAATTTCTTTGGTGTCTGTCAATTGGAAGGGATAGATATTGTATATATGAGAGAAGTTGAGTCTTGAGACTTAGATAAACCTTTCTCTTCGACTTTATTCAGAGAATCTTCATATAATTCTAAACATGAAAAATGCAGATTGGCTCTGAGAGAAAATGCCAGTTCAATACATATTGAAACCATTAAATCTCTATCTTTATCCCAACAACAGAATCTGACTGACAACTGAATCACACTGCAATTTCACATCCTTTCAAACCTAACACATTGTTAGAAAGCTGTTAGAGAGTGAATTATGTAAAATGTAAAATGGAAAAGCTTTCCTATCTCTTTGGCGATGGTTTAATTAAATAATAATACTGACTTTATGTCTCCTCATCCTTTGCTGAACGTTTTCTTTTGTAACATCTGACTGGCCAATGTGGAGCAGAGAAAATTAACAGGAGATCTAGTTGAGATGTTCAAAACTATGAAGGTGCTTTAATGAGGTACTTAAAAAGAATCCCTTTGCAATGGCAAGTGCTTTGATAGCCAGAGGACACAGATAATCGGCAAAGAAGTGGAAAAGTAGATGAGGATTAGCAGTGAGTGAAATTGACCCCAATGTACTTAGGACTCCCGACTAAGTCACTAAAGCACCACCTCAGGTGGGTCAATCCTGCCAATGAAACAAGGTACACCAAGGAATCTGAGAAACTACTGGAAGATATCAGACAGTCCACATGTTTTAGATTAAGCCATTCTAGTCTTTTCCAATTACATGTGTATTCACAACGTTGTTCTTGTCATCAGTGAGCCGTGTGAAAGTTTCAGTTGAAATCAGACAGGGGTTGGAATTGGTGGGACACTGACGAATAGGTCCTGAAGTAATACAACACAGAACCAGCTTATATTAGATTACCCAATTGCTTAGCTGAGCAAGTCTTTTTGCCCATGTTCTGCCATGTTCTCCCATGCTGGAGGAAGATAGTGTCTACTAACCAAGGCTGACACTCTCCAGGTGGATCACCAAACTACTCTTTCACTCCTTTTATGTCTTCCTTCTCTTCCAAATGAGGTTCTGCTACTGTTGGAGCCTGTGATCTACATTTTGGTGGTATGTTTTCAGGCCGATCTGCTGTCTCCGAGGGTGCTCAGTGAGGTTTGAGCTAACTGTGTGGCCAGGAAGCCTGGGGACAAGTGCAAACCTACAACTGACGCCACTTCTCACCGATCTCGCCAATCCAAGCTTCAAGGGAGATTGAAATAATCGAGGTGAGCAGGTGTTCAATACTATCTACCAGCCTCTTGCTTGCTACTGCAAGAGGAAGGTGTCTGTATGTGGCGGTGTCTCTCTCTGCCTCTCACATGCTGCTCCTGGAAGAAGGTCACTGCATTCAAATTCTCTCTCTCACCTCCTTCTCATTTGATGCTGCTGAAGGTTTTTGCTGGATTCCCTCAATCTTGGACAAGGTTTAATCTCAGTACTTTGTGGATTAAACTTTATAGTTCACATTATGATGTGTTTCTGGTTTTGCTTTTTCTTGTTGTTACTCTGGGCGATTTTGATCCGGACGGTCTGCAGGTAATGAATGAAACAGTGCTAGACTGAACTAAACTGAGCTGGACTGATGTTGCCCAAACTCTTTCGATTTTGTGCTTTATATTCTGAGTTTTTCCTTCATTCTATTTCTCTTTTTTTCTCTGTGTGTGTGTGTGTGTGTGTGTGTGTGTGTGTGTGTGTGTGTGTGTGTGTGTGTGTGTGTGTATGGTGTAGTGTATCGGGGGGGTGAGTTTCAGTGTTTTTCTTCGAACGAGTTCCAATGATTTCTTTGTTTCATGGCTTTCTGTGGGAGAAAAATCTCAGGGTTGTATGCTGCACATACTTTGATAATAAGCGTACTTTGCATCTTGAATCCTGAATCTCCATATCTATGGAACCTGGCTGAACTCTTTTCTCTACAACTTCCTCTACAGTGAAATGAGTCCTTTATGTTAACAATCAGCACACCTAAAGATGTGTTGGGAGCAGCCCTCAAGGCTCACCACCCATTCCACCACTATCACAATGCTCAGCAGGACAATACAGAACCCAACAAGCAACAGCACAACAAAATTTCCTCCTTCCTCCCATTCACACACACCGCCTCCTCCTCCCACCTCCCTTCCTCCCCCTCTCGCCCTCACCTCCTCCCATCCCTTCTTCTCCCTTCCTCTTCTTCCTCGTCTCTTCCTCCTCTTCACCTCTCCTCCTCCTTCCTACTCCCCCCTCCTTCCTACTCCCCCTTCTCCCCACCACCCCTACACCCTGCCTCCCTCTCCACCTCTGTCCCACTACCCCTCACCCCACCTCACCTTTTTCCCATCTCCTCCTCCTCACTCCCTCTCATCAGTACCATTTGTTGGGCAATGCACCTGTGGAATTTTGGGTTATTTTATGTCCAAATATAAATGTTTTTGCCACTGTTGCTATGTCGCAGTCATGGTACAAATTGGAGAGCAGCATATCTGCCACTGTGACCTCTGATTGTCACAGTTCACCTTTGCTGCCATGTTATTTTTAGAATGCCGTCACCATGGTGATCTCGAAGAGAGGCAGCTGATGAAGAGGTGGTAAAGTGGGGAAAAGGTGTTTCATTAATGAATAAAGGTTGTGCGGCCTCGCTTTCCCACCATTGGAGTCATTAAATGCTTCACAGCACTTCACCTTTATTGTCTCCCTGGGAGACTCCATAACCCTTTAGGTTGCGTTGTTTGTAACATTGGGGCATTGCTCATCTCATCAAGTGGTAGTGAGGTCGAGGAGATGGCTGTGGATATGGGCAGGAGATACATGATGACAGGAGGCTAGAAAGAGGAAGATGGCTGGAATAAGCATGACACTTTAGTGTGGGAGGGTTTGATGGATGGAGGTGAAATACAGTTAATCAACTCCTTCTGAAGTACTGTGTGAACGTGACAGTAGATCTGTAAACTTGGATGATAAACTTGGAGGGGGTGGGGAAACTTTGGGGTTCTAAATTTTTTCTGTCATTTATTCTTTGGGGTTTTTTCTTCTGTTTCATGGATGTCGGTGAAGAGTAAGAATTTCTGGTGGTATACTGTATATGTTATCTGATATTAAATGGGACCATTGAACCACTGAATGTCTATGAGGGCTACACACTAGGGAAATACTAGGCAGTTTCTAGAGTAGGTTACACTGTCGCATGACATTGTGGGCTGGAGGGCCTGTAATGTGCTGCAGATTTCCATGTTCTATGTTCATGCATAGAAAGTGGCGAACTGAAGCAATAACCCAGTGAATCCAAGACAAGATTGGGGGAACGCTTGTTTAACCCCTTCACCTCCACAAGACCCTCAATCTATTGCCCTTAATATTTAGAGAGCAAACACGAGGAAATCTGCAGATGCTGGAAATTCAAGCAACACACGCAAAATGCTGGTGGAACACAGCAGGCCAGGCAGCATCTATAGGGAGAAGCACTGTCGGCGTTTGGGGCCGAGACCCTTCATCAGGACTAACCGAAAGGAAAGATAGTAAGAGATTTGAAAGTAGTGGGGGGAGGGGAAATGCGAAATGATAGGAGTAGACCGGAGGGGGTGGGGTGAAGCTAAGAGCTGGAAAGGTGATTGGTAAAAGTGATACCGAGTTGGAGAAGGGAAAGGATCATGGGACGGGAGGCCTCGGGAGAAAGAAAGGGGGGGGGGGAGGGGGAGCACCAGAGGGAGATGGAGAACAGGCAGAATGGATGGGCAGAGAGAGAGAGAGAGAAAAAAAAACAAACCAACAAACAAATAAATATGTCAGGGATGGGGTAAGAAGGGGAGGAGGGGCATTAACGGAAGTTAGAGAAGTCAATGTTTATGCCATCAGTTTGGAGGCTACCCAGCCGGTATTTAAGGTGTTGTTCCTCCAACCTGAGTTTGGATTCATTTTGACAGTAGAGGAGGCCGAAATGTCGACAGTGCTTCTCCTTATAGATGCTAGCTGGCCTGCTGTGTTCCACCAGCATTTTGTGTGTGTCCCTTAATATTTATTTCATCCGCAGCAGGAGCATTCTAGCTGCCTTGTATCCTCCTCATGGATTAAACTATAAGACATCAGAGCAGAATTAGGGCATTCATTCCATCGAGTCTGCTCTGCCATTCCAGCATTGTTGATTCATTATCTCTCTCATTCCCATTCTGCATGCTTCCAAATCTTTGGAACAATCGAACATTCGACAAGGTTTCAAATCAAGGACCTATCAGCATTTCCCTTAAATATACCCAATGACTCGGCCTTCATGTTGTCTGTGGCAATGAATTCCACAGATTTTCTGGTTAAGGAAACTACTCTTTAGCTCTGCTCTAAAGGAATGTCCGAGTATTCTGAGGCTGTGCCCTTTGGTCCTAGACTCTCTCATGATAGGAAACATCTTCACCAGCTCTACTTCATCTAAGCCTTTCCCAGTTTGATAGGTTTCAGTGGGACTCCCCCAAGATTCTTCTAAACTCCAGCGAGTACAGGCCCAGATCTACCAAATTCTCTTCAGGACAGTAGCTTCTAAAACTCTCCAGTTTCTGCCACCATTAACGACATGATGAGCAGATGTGGGGAAACTCAGTCCCTGTGGATTTTTCTCCAATTCATGCCCCGTGCTGACCTGATGATGTAGCACCATTGCCGCTGCACCTCAATCCTTCCCAATAACACTTTGGAGAATCCTCACCAGAAGGATTGCAAAGGTTTGAATGAAGACTCCACCATGTCTACCTTAATAAACTCTTCCTTTCATAATCTTGAAGGCCTCCTTCATGTCACCTCACTGTCTCTCTCCCAAGGAAAAGAGGTTCAGCCTATTTGGTTAAACACAATCTGGCAAATCAGTTGCCTGAACTCATCTGTCCAACTTGGACTAATTCTTCAACCTAGAATCATCCAACACAGAAACAGGCCCTTTGGCCCATCATGTCCATGCTGGGAATCAAATACCTATCTTTGTCACTCCAACTTTGCAGAGCATGGTTCATGGCCTTTAATCTATTAGTATTTCAGGTGTTTTTACTTACTGTGAAGGGCGCAATAGCATAGTGGTTAGCATGATACAATTACAGTCCAGTGACCTGGGTTTGATCCCACCAACGTCTGTAAGGAGTTTGATGTGTCTTTGGGTGTTCCAGTTTCCTCCGACATTCCCATTCGGTTAATTGGTCATGTGGCTGTATTTGGGCGGCATGGGCTTATTGGGCTTAGGCAATAAGAGCATAAGATATAGGCGCAGATTTGGGCTCTTTGGCAGTCGAGTCTGCTCCACCATTTCATCAAGGCTGATCCATTTCCCTCTCAGTCCCAATCTTCCTGTATCATTTCATATCCTGACCAATCAGGAATCTATCAACCTCTGCCTTAGATGTACCCATTGACAGGGCCTCCACAACTACCCATGGCAATGCGTCCCGCAGGTTCACTACTATCTGGCTAAAGAATTCCCCCCTCATTTCCATTCTAAAAGGAGCTCTCTCTATTCTATGGCGGTATCCTCTAGTCTTAGACTCTCCCACCATAGGAACAATCCTATTCACAACCACTGGATCGAGGCCCATAGGTTTCAATGGGATCTTTCTCATTCTTCTGAATTCCAGTGAGTACAGACCCAGAGCCATCAAAAGCTCAGCGTATGATAAGCTTTTCAATCCCAGAATAATTTTCATGAACCTCCTTTGAGCCCTCTCCATTGTCAGCATATCCTTTCTTAGTTAAGGGGCCCAAAACTGCTGACTGGGCCCTAAGTGAGACCTCATCAGTGATTTATACAGCCTCAACTTTGATACTCCTTTTTTAAAAAATTGCTTTTATATTCCAGCGCTCTTGAAATGAATGCGAATATTGTAACTGCCTTCCTCATCAGTGACTCAACCTGCAAATTAACCTTTAGGGAATCCTGCACGAGGATTCCCAAGTCACTTTGCACCTCAGATTTTTGAATTTTCTCATCACTTAGAAAATAGTCTTGTTATTATGTGGTATCTCTAAATAGAAAAAAGTAAATTGTGAGAGTACTTGCGTCCACCACCCCTTCAGCAATTGCATTCCAGTTCTCAACAACTATCTGGAGGAAAAAATCCATGCTAGATTTTCTTTTACACAGGTGGGAGTTTGGACATATTGACCATGCTCCATCCTGGCTTATAAATGTATCGCCACTCTTCTATTGTTGAGCTTCAATCCTGAAGCACTTTTTATTTGATCTCACGATGTAGACATCCTTGGCCATATTAGCGTTTACTGTCTGTCTCTGATTGCCCCGGGCCCTTCAGGTTGCTATACTCAGGAATGGTAATGGGGATAAGCTCCCACTACCTATTAAATGGTCCCAGGAGCATTTGTCTCAAATGGCCTCTGACAACCGGCCTTTACGTTTGGCTTATTATACTAAGCCCAGTGGAACTGTTTCTCCTAACAGGAGAAAGGACAAAAGTAGGTTAAGACCAGTCGCTTTAGGCAGATGGGGCTTGCTGGGCATAGTTTATCTAGGAAAAGGAAAACTCTGCTGTCTAATGACCAAACCTACTCATGGGAAAGGCTTTGAGAGTAAACTCTGAGGAGAAAAATGCAGAGCAAGAGTCCCTAAGACAGCTGCACAATGACTGGCATTGTTGGTGACACTGCTGGTGCCAAACTGCATCAGTCCCTGCCAGTCCTTTGGGTTAATTAGCTGCATGGAGAGAAAGTGCCTGCTACATGGACAACAGCTTGCTCTCTATATCATATTCCTTGGCTTGCATATCACATAGACAGCTGGGACGCAACATCCATGGTTGACCCATCTGCATTGTCTCTGAACTAACAACGTCGGTGGAGGTGACTTATACACCAGACTGGGGAAGGCCAGTGGCTTTTCTTCCCTGAAGTAAATGCTGGATAAATTCAGCAGGTTGGGTGGCACCCATGGAAAATTGTCAAAACATTCGGATGCAGCCCAGGCGCAGAGACGCAGAGAGAAACACTGAAGCAGACCAACAGTTCACTGACTTTAATGAGAACTGTTGCAGAATTTAAAGAAAAAGAAAAAAAAACAGTAAATGTTAGGCCAACAGGGCCACGAACTAAAACTCTCAAACTGAAAGTTAACTGCCAGTATCACAGCTCGAAACAATAACTAAATATTAAAAGAATATCGCTTCTTTTCAGTGTCAGTCAAAATGGTAGTCCTCTTTCCTGGAAAAGGACAAAGGTAAATAGGTAGCATAAATGTTGCTGTGCTTTTGGTCAAATCTCGACAAGACTAGAACGAAGAGAAGGGAGTTAAATTCTGCCAAAATGAGACAGTAATTAGCTGGAACGTATATATTCATGAGCGCATTTGCCAAAACTGTTACACAGCCTGCCTGGCGGGGGTGAGTGGACCCTGCAGCAGAATCGGTAGTTGTGACAAAAGCAAAACAATTAACATTTTAGGGTGGAGACCCTTTGTTAGTTTGGCACATAGTTAGAAAAATATAGGAGCATTTTTCTAAATGCTGAGAGCTTGAAAGCCATTGTATTTCAGTGGGAGTTTAACCATAAGACTGTAAGTCATAAGAGCAGAATTAGGCCAATCAGCCCATCAAGTCTCCTCGTCCATGGCTGTTTTATTATCCCTTTCTTCTTTATGTATTGTTTATTTCTTAATTCCAATAATGTTTGGGTAAAATGTCCAAAAGACTCAAGAAGATTATAAGAATAAAGTTCTAAAGGTTTAACACTAGCATTATTGGTCATATGTACTGTATACCGAAACAGTTAATGAAATGTACTGCTTGCATCAACAACCCACACAATCTAAGGATTGTGCTGTGGGCAGCACCAAGTGTCGCTAAACTTCAGTGCCGACATAGCATGCCCTGATATAATCCAGCAAAATATTTTATAATGTCAGCGTGCACTTTGCTTTACAAATGAAGTTATTAAAATGCAATTAATAGGCAGAATCTAAAGACAAATCATGTTTGTCTGTGGATGTGTAATTGTCTATGCTAGTCATTAATGTCTCGGGGAGCTCAGTAGGGGCGAACGGTTTGGTAAACACAAGAGGTGATGGGTAGTCTTGAATATGCACATATTATTCTCAAGTTAGCTGCAATTTATTATCACAACTGAAAACTGAATTATTTGCCTAATGTTTATAACTAGAAATACCTAGTTTTGCCAAGCAATAATAATAAAATGCCCAAAATCCCAAACTGAAAGCAAATGAAAAAAACAATAAAACCAATCCAAAAAGTTCTCAGATATAAACACAAGAGATATGTGATGCTGGAAATTTCCAGTGATGTGATAGATGTGATATATAGCACAACAGTTTACAGTACAGATGACCCATGTTCAATTTCCACCATAGCTGGTAAGGAATTTGCACTTTCTTTCCCTGACCGCATGGGTTTCGTCTGCTCCATGGTCCAAGGACCCACCAGTTGGTAGTGTTACATACCCTGTGGGTATCTTGTGACTGTCTTATGACCATGATGTAATTGAGTATCTGGTGAGCATCATGTGGTGGTGATGGTGTCTTGTGATGGTGGGGTGATGTAATTTCCCACCAGTGTGAGGTCACATGATGTAATTTTCCTGGCAGTGAGAGCTCATGTGATGGCCTGTTCCAACAGGTATAAAACTGGAAAGCTTTGCTGTGACGCAGGTTAGTTCATCGTTTAATTCGTCAGTTATTCCGTTATGCTGCGTATTTGTCTCATGACGCAGTTTTGTTTTAAAGTGGAGTTTTACTTTCTATCTTAAGTCTCAAATGTTATTGCCAGTAGTTTTGCCTTAGCGCTGCCAGTTTTAGTCCAGCCAGAGAGTGAAGAATTTATTGAAGTGCGGGAACCCGAAGGATCAAGTAAAGTTGGTGTCGTCAGCAGTAATACAGGATCGACCTTATTTAATCTTCATTCAAAGAGATAGTAACCTGCATCCAAGATAATCCCTGCTATAAGAGCAGAAAGGATTGGGCACAGCGTTATTCACCAAGGAAAAGGTCAGTTCCTTTAAGCCATTTTTATTTCCTTCATCATAAATCCTGGCAAGACATATTTCGGCTAGGATCAGCAGTAACGTCACATCATCGAGGAATTTGTTACTTCAGGAAAGTCTGTCCTAACTGACTGTGTAAATCGTTTGGTCTTTCGCATTTACCACTTTTAAAAACTGTGTTCACATTTATCGCTTTAAGAACTGTTTGAGTTGCCATATAGCAGTTCCGGTTAAGTTAGTCGTTTGCTTACTTTTCATTAGTTGTTGAATTAAGTTTAAGTAAATGTTTCTTTGTTTATAAAAACCTGTCTCAATTCTATATTCATTGTTGCCATATCATAACAGTAGGTTAATTATCAATGGCAAATTGCCCTGTGATTAGGCTAGAATTAAATTGGGGGACAGCTGGGTAGCATGGTCGAAGGGCCAGAAGGGCTTATTTTGCACTGTGTCTCAATAAATAAAAATAAATTAATTAATATTGTGCGAGTTGCTCTAAATAAGATAAACAATTTTTTTCTGTCATCGTCCCTTTTCATTTATTATTAACTTATTTCTTGCCAACTCACCATGTCATTGGAACATGTCAATTGCTTTCTTTATTGTAGGATTCATTTTGAAAACCCCAACTCATTCGTCATGTGTTTCCAACTGCTGTTGCTTCAAAATGACAGAGGTTGAAGTACTGATTAATTAGCTTAAGTAGAACATGCAAAAACAGTCATCAGACAAGCCTCAGGAAGGCTTCTGAAAAGATGTCTGAGTAATTAACTTTTAAATTGCATTAGAATATAGTTATTTGTAATTATGTTACTCTAGCAATATGCATCAAAAGATCATATTTGCTCAGGATATAATTAATCAGTATTTAATTGCCTTACATTGTCCATTATGAATTTCAATATCAAATACAGAATGTATACGAACGATCAGCTAGCATCTTAGAGAGAGGTTAAAGTTTCAGATTGTAATGGTGGCATAAACTCTAAGCACTAACATGATTCTCCCTTCTCTCATGCTTTGTGTATTTCTAATAGGCTTAGATTTGAATAACATCTTCATGTTGTTAGATTGCAATTAATTATGTGCAAGAGCACCAATCCCTGTTAACTGCATTGACAACTCTTCTCTTCTCTTGCAAGCAGCAATAAAATAAAGACCTAGTTTATCAGTGAAATAGGGACAGAATTGATCTCATTTTGTCAAGTCAATGACAAATACTGTCTCAGATAACACAGATGGGTGACGGGGTGGAGAAATGTCTGTACCATAGGAGGTGTAAGGCGCTCCTTGACTTAACTGAGTTGTAGCACCTGCTTAGCCATCTCGCCCAATCAGGGTCATGAGAAGCCATGGGAGAAAGAGTTGGATGGTCATACGAACATCTGGTGCATATCACAAGTCCTGTATTTGTGACAACTAACGCCAGGCAGACAATCTCTGAGGAGTATCGATAATGGTTGAGGTCACCCATCTTGTACAGACACTGCCCAGAAGAAGGCAATGGCAAACTGCTTCTGTAGAAAAATTTACCAAGTGCAGTCATAGTCATGGAAAGAGCACAATCACCTATGAGATGGCACGTAACGAATGAACGAGTAAGACTTGGATGTACACAAGTGGTAAGCCTTTTGGAAATACTGAGAGACAGAAGGATGCCCGAAGGTGACAGCACAGATAAGTGAAGTGATTAAAAAAGCATACTGAATACATTATGGGCATACTGTGCTGAAGTGCTATCTGCCCTCACCACATTGTTAGAATGTATTGGTTAAAGCTTCCAGTTTAAAATGGCGCTGGTGAATCTCAGTGATTTCTGAATGTTGAAACAAGGAAAACAACTAAATACTTTGTTAATTCCTCATTATCTGGCAACAATCATTGCAAGCAATAGTCTGTAACTCCCCTTTGGATTTGGAGCAAAGTTGATGTGGCAGAACCGAGGAAAGGCAAGGGATCTGAGATTCGTTTGATTTAAGCACCAGGCTGAATTGGAAACTTGGGGGACAGGCTAAATCAAGACGGCAGGGTCCAGGCTGCAGAGCATATTGAGGCAACTGAACCTGATGTTGATTTATGCACCAGGCCAGACTGAAAAGGTCAGGGTACAAAGGCTCGAAGCAAGGACTAGGCCTGTTCAGCTCGCTGCTCTGCTCTGCGATGAACTAAGGGTCTGTGTACAGACTGTGTTTGTGGACCTCAGTGCAGAACACTGTTTGCTTGTGTTTATTGTTTGTGTGGTTTGTTTTCTTTTCTCTGTGTATTTTAGGCGTTTGCTGGTCTTCTTTATAAACACGTTCTTTTGTGTTTCATAGCTTTGAGGCTGTCTGCTAGGGGACGAATCTCAAGATTAAACATATTTTGAGAATAAATGTTCGTTGAGCTTTGATGCATTCCTCTATACATTTTTTTGTACACATGACAAATAAATAAAATCTTGGATCACTGGCCGAGACTGGAACTGTGCTCCAGTTGTTGGACAGATTTTGGTCAGCTGAATGTGCAGTTCTAGTTGCCACGCCATAGGAATGTTGTGAAAAGATTCATCAGCAAGTTTCCTGAAGTGGAGCATTTCAGCTATGAGAAGAGACTGTTTTTCGTCATTGGAAAGGAAGAAGGGGAGATCTAATTAAGATATACAAGTTATGAGTGGCATAGATATCAGAATTAGTTTTACTATCACTGACATAATTCGTGAAATATGTTGCTTTGTGACAGCAGTACAGTATGTAACTCTTGCTTTGGCTAGCGACTTTACATAGGGGGTGATAGCCCCTGGCCTAGCCAGACTTAAGATGTTGATGTGATGCTGCGTGATGTGTTCCCTGTTACAAATCAGTACCCCGAAATAACAAACAGTACACAATATGCGATTAAACTATTAAGCTTCATAATTTTTACTTTGACTATATGGTTAGTAAAGAGATCAGGAAAAAAGGAAGAGAGCCCAAGTTTATGAAATGGTCTATTGCGCAATGTTGGAGCTCACTGATAAGCCGATCGTCCACCATTGAATTCCACTGATCGTCGCTGCCCTTCGGCCACTCACTCCCAGTCATTGCCGTCCGGCAATCTACCAACTCTCTCCATTCGAGTCACCTCTCCTCATCTCTCCCTGGCAGTGAAAATCTCTCTTCCAGACTCACAAGAAAGAATAACAGCATTCCAAACCCTATTATCTCCAGTCATAACCCAAACATTGCTGCTCCAGAGAAACCATTACATTATCAGTGAAGCCCTACAGCATGTTACAAGTATAAGACATAAATACATGTGGCTTGTTCCACATTGGTGAGACCCACCTGTTCTTTCCTGACTAGATTTATTACAGCCTTTGTACACAACAGTTCCTGTACTCTAACTTCCCTGTCTCATTGGAACGTACCTATGCAGAACTCCACACAAATATCCCCTAAACATTTGCCACATTTCTTCCATACTTTTCCCTGAGAACATCTGTTTCCAAGTTACACTTACTCCAATTAAACACTTTTCTAACTTGTCTGTTCCTATCTCTCTCCAATGCTGTTGTAAAGAAGATAGAATAATGATCACTATCTCCATAATGCTGGCTTGTTCTCCCTCCCACTACAGGATATCTTGGGCGTGATCTGAAACATCCCAGGTCCTGGCACCTGGGAGGGAAAGTACCATCTGAGTTTCTTTCCTGCATCCACAGAATTGCCTGTCTGACCCCCTGACAATAGAGTCCCCTATCACTACTGCCTTTCTTTTCCTTTCCCTACCCTTCTGAGCCACAAGGCCAGACTCTGTGCCAGAGGCACAGCCACTGTCGCTTCTCCCTGGTAAGCTGTCCCCACCCATCAGTACTCAAACAGGAGTACTTATTGTCAAGGGGTACAGCCACAGGGGTACTCTCCAGTACCTGACTCTTCCCCTTCCCCCCCCCTGACTGTGACCCACCTGTCTGTCTTCCGTGGCCCCGGTGTGACCACTTGCCTGTAACTCCTCTCTATCACCTCCTCACTCTCTCTGACCAGGCGAAGGTCATCGAGCTGCATCTCCAGTTCCCTAACTCGGTCCCTTAGGAGCTGCAGCTGGACACACCGGATGCAGGTATGGCCATCTGGGAGGCTGGGAGACTCCAGGACCTCCCACATCTGTCACCGAGCACAGAAAACTGGCCTCACACACATACTTCCTCCTTTCCGCAATTAATGCAGGTAAACCTACGTCATCTCATCCCGTTAGCGCCGAAGTCCATTGAGCCAAAGCCCTATCGTCCTGCTACCTCTCACTCCGCTGCCCTCTGGATTTGTACAGTAAATGTGTTACCATGGTACTGGAGAGTAGCAAAGTCATTGAAATAAACAAAAAATGCTGGAAGAAATGTTCCAATCAACACCTGTTTGTCAAATTTCCAACATTTGCGGCTAATGGAGATATGAGTCTGCAGATGTTGGAACCTAGAGCAATGCACACAATATTGGAGGAATTCAGTTGGTTAAGCAACTCTTGTGTTTGTGTGTGTGTTGGTGGGGGTAGGTGGTTGGGGGGAGGAAATATTGATGTTTTAGTTCTGAGGCAGGGTTACTACCCAAAATATTGACAATTCATCCCTCCTCACCCTCGCAGAATGCTGCTTGATCTGCGGTTAATAGTTTTTCAATAGGTCTTTGACTGAAAACCAAAATAAATGCAGAAGTTTTGAATGTTGATGAAGGCTGCTTGATCCGAAAGTGAACTTAATTCCCCTTTCTGCTGAAGTTGCCTGACCTACTGAGTCTTTCCAGCATTTTGTTATGTTTATTTCAGATTTCTAGTATCTATCTAATATCTAGTTTTCTATTTTTATTATTGACATAACCCTACCTTCCTCTGGTTTCAGTTCTCGATGATGAGGACTAGAGTATTAAAATCACCCAATCCTTCCTCACTGCTTGCCCATTGTCCTGTTGAAACACAATTCATAGCAAAATGTTGGATTTTTCTTCTCCATCATCAGATTTGGGAATGGTCCAAAGGTTCGTTTATTATCAAAGCGTGTATGTAATATACAACTCTGAGATTCATCTTCTACAGATAGCCACTAAACAAAGAAAAACCATGGAAGAAAAACAGCAAACCCATTCCCCCACACAAAAAGGAACGGCAATACAACCACCAAACCCTAACCCCCCCTCTCTCACACAAAACACGACATAAACATTAAACCCCAAGCTCCCATTCCCTGCACAAAAAACAAAGCACAACAAGAACATCAACCCCCAAGCTCTCCTCCCCTTCACAGAATAGATACAATGAGAAATAATGGGTGAAAACACAGAATATAAAAGCCATAAGAATGCAGAAGTCCATAGTCCAAAGTCCAATCCATAAATGCAGAACCACAGCAACATCATCGCCCATGAACCTGTAAACACTATCTCATTGTTCCCTTTCTCTTGTACTGTTTATTTTGTATATATAGTAATTCTTAAGTCACTATTCACTTTATATTTATGGCTATGATGCTAGGCCCAGGGCCAATGCCATATTCAGATCTGCTGATGACACCACTGTTGTAGACCGAATCAAAGGTGCTGGTCTGAATCTGCATAAGAGGGAGATTTCTCCTCCGCACTGATGATCAACACTGGAGCACCTCAGAAGTGTGAGCTTGGCCCATTGCTCTACTCTCTCTATACTCATGACTGTGTAGCTCAAATGCCATCTGTAAATTTGCTGTTGATACAACCATTGTTGGTAGAATCTCAGGTGGTGATGAAAGCGTATGAGATGAGGTATACCAATTAGTGGAATGGTGTCACAGCAACTGCCTTGCACTCAATGTTGGTAAGATGAAAGAGCTGATTGTGGACTTCAGAAGGGTAAGATGAAGGAACACACAACAATCCTCAGAGAGGAATCAGAAGTGGAGAGAGTGAGCAGCTTCAAGTTCCTGGGTGTCAAGATCTCTGAGGATCTAACCTGATCCCAACCTATCGATGCAGCTATAAAGAAGGCAAGACAATGCCTATACTTCATTAGTAGTTTGAAGAGAATTGGTATGTCAACAAAAACACTCAAAACCCTCCATAGATGTACCATGGAGAGCATTCTGACAGGCTGCATCACTGTCGGGTTTGGAGGAGCTACTGCAAAGGACCGAAAGAAGCTGCAGAGGGTTGTAAATCTAGTCGGTTCCATCTTGGGTACTGGCCTACAAATAACTCAGGACATCTTCAAGGAACGTTGCCTTAGAAAGGCAATGTCCATTATTTATGACCTCCAACACTCAGGACATGCCCTTTTCTCACTGTTACCATCAGGTAGGAGGTACAGAAGCCTGAAGGCACACACTCAGTGATTCAGGAACAGCTTCTTCTCCTCTGCCATCTGATTTCTAAATGGACATTGAGCCCTTGGACACTACGCCACTTTTAAAATAAATATTCTGTTTTTATGCACTATTTTTAATTTATTCAATATACATATACTTAAATTTATTTATTTATTAATTTTTACTTTTTTTCCTTCTATATTGTGCATTGCATTGAACTGCTGCTGCTAAGTTAATAAATTTCATGACACACACCAGTGATAATAAGCATGATTCTGATTCTGATTGAAAATCTGACTGAGTGGTGCCATAACAACAACCTCACACTCAATGTTATCAAGGAGCTGATTATTGACATCGGGAGGAGGAAACCAGAAGTCCATGAGCCAATCCTCAATGGAGGATCAGAGGTAGAAAAGGTCGGCAACTTTAAATTCCTTGGTGTTATCATCTCAGAGGATCTGTCCTGAGCCCAGCAAATAAGTGCAATTATAAAGTAAGCACGGTAGTGCCCCTACTTCCTTAGGAGTTTGTGGAGATTCGATGTGACATCTGAAACTTTGACAAACTTCTACAGATGTATAGTGAAGGGTATATTGACTAGATTCATCACAGCTGGTGTGGAAACACCAATGCTTTTGAATGGAAAATATTGCCAAAAATAATGGATATGGAACACTCCAACATGAGTAAATCCCTCCCCACCATTGAGTACATCTACATGAAACGCTGTCGCAAGAAAGCAACATCCATCATCCAGAACATTCTCTCTTCTTGCTGCTGACATCAGGAAGAAGGTACAGGAGCATTAGGATCTCACACCAAGAGAAGTGGTCCAAGAGAAGTTACTTCCCCTCAACCATAAGGCTCTGGAACAAAAGGGGATTACTTCACTCAAATGTTCCCACAAGCAATGGACTCACTTTCAAGGACTCTACATTTCATGTGCTCAATATTTATTGCTTATAAATTTCTTTATTTTGTATTTGCACAGTTGCACATTGGTTGAACATTCAAGTAGGTGTGGTCCTTCATTGATTCTGTCATGGTTATTTTCCTATAGATTCATTGAGTATGCTCACAAGAAAATGAATTTCAGGATGGTATATGGTGGCATATATATACTTTAATACTAAATTTATTTTGAATTTCAAACTTTGAAATTTGAACTTTGTTTGCTGCCACACAACAACAAATTTTGTGTCACTTACTTTCTTACAGCTTGTTACGCTGTTCGTGCTTAGTGCAGCAAAGAAGGTCTTTCACCTTTGACCATACAGACGCACTCAGATGTAGAAAGATTCTTCAGTGCTGTTTCTGTAACAATTTTGTTTGACCAGTCTGGGCTGCTACCCCTGACCTGAAACCCGAACCTGGAGTACTGATGCACCACTCTTAGTTCTGCCTTTAACTTCACCTGTTTGGCAAGGGTGACCCTGCCAAGAGTTAAAGCATAAAGCCCTGACTCCAGCCAGCACAGCTCTCCAGGCCATAGAGACACGCAGGCCTTCAAACCCTATGTGGGCCTCTTGGAGGATGTCATATAAGACAGTGAGAACAAACTTGATTCTAATTATGGCCAGGTTTCACTGTAATGCAGCAAATACTGGAATAGGGAAGAGGTGCGGTTAATCCACAACTAACAATTGGGTGATTTTATTTATTTCATTTATTTTTCAGGATGTGGGCAGAGCTGGCAAGAACAACATTTATTGCCCATCCCTAATGTGCGCTGTTCTGAACACCTCACAAGACAAGCTTCAGCAGGAATTTAAGTCAACCCTCTACTGATCTGAATCACATACATCCTGTAACTAAAAAAGTGTATGTTTGTGGTCTTCTGCTACTGTAGCCCATCCACTGCAATGTTTGACATGTTGTGTGTTCAGAGATGCTCTTCCACACACCATAGAAACATAGAAAATCTACAGCACAATATAGGCCTTTCGCTCCACAAAGCTGTGCTGAACATATCTTCACCTTCGAAATTACCTAGGGTAACCCAGAACTCTCTATTTTTCTAAGCTCCGTGTACCTATCCAGGAGTCTCTGAAAAGATCCTATCGTATTCGCCTCCACCACCATTGATGGCAGCCCATTCCACGCACTCACCACTCTCTGCGTAAAATACTTACCCCTGACGTCTCCTCTGTACCTGCTTCCAAGCACCTTCAAACTGTGCCCTCTCATACTAGCCGTTTCAACCTTGGGAAAAAGCCTCTGACCATCTGCACGATCAATGCCTCTCATCATTTTATACACCTCTATCAGGTCACCCCTTATCCTCCGTCGCTCCAAGGAGAAAAGGCTGCGTTCACTCAACCTATTCTCATAAGGCATGCTCCCCAATCCAGGAAACATCCCTGAGAAACTCAGTAAAACTGTCGTAACACATGGTGTCTGAGTTACTGTTGCCTCCCTGTCAGCTTGAACCAGACCAGTGGTTCTCCTCTGATCTCTCTCATTAACAAAGCTTTTTCTATCAGAGAATTGTTGCTCACTGGATGTTTTTATTTTAGTTTTTCACACCATTCGAAAGGCTGCTGTGCATGAAAATCCCTGAGATATTCAAACCGCCCCTCCTAGAACCAACAATCATTCACGGTCAAAGTCAATTAGATCACATTATTTCCCCATTCTGATGTTTGGGCTGATTAACACCTGAACATCTTGGATTACCCATATCAATGGCTGAATAGATATTTCCATTAACCAACAGGTGTAAAGGTATACCTAATAAAGTGACCACTGAGTTTTTATGTTCTTATACAGGCTAACCCCCCTCTATCTTTCAGTCCAGATGCAGGGTCTTAACCGGAAATGTGAGATGTCCATTTTCCTCCATAGATGACCTGCTGAAATCCTCCAGCATTTTCTGTGTTTTTTCAATCTCCAGCAATTACTTTCTCTTGCAACTAAGCCATAATGAGTAAAGATTTCTTTCCCTGAAGAGCAACAGTGAACCAGATAGATTTTTTGTTACATCTATTTCTTTCAATAGGCATGTTTATTTTATTCAGAAATATTTAATAAATTAACTAAAGTTAAATCTCTCCGCTGCTGTGGTGGAATTTGAATTTTTCTTTCTGGATATTGTAATTTTTTTTTTAGGAACGTAAACTTCGAAGTTTAGAATTCAAAGTAAATTTATTATCAAAGTACATATAGGTCACGACATACAACCCTGAGAGTCATTTCTTGCAAGCATACTCAATAAGGACATTACAACATAAGAAATAGGAGCAGGAGTAGGACATCTGGCGTGTCAAGCCTGCTCTGGCATTCAATAAGATCATGGTTGATCTGACCATGGACTTGTCTCCATGTACATGCCTTTTCCCCATAACCTTTAAAGCCCTACTGTGTAAAAATCTATCCAGTCTTGTCTTAATATATTTACCAAGGAGGCCTCCACTGCTTCATTGGACAATAAATCCAATAACCATAATAGAATCAGTGAAAGACCACACCAACAGGTCGGACAATCGGTGTGCAAATGGTAACAAACTGCAAATGCAAGGTTCAGAGTTCAAACTTAACTTACTATCAAAATTTGTCACCAAATACAACCCCAATATTCATTTTCTTGTGGGCATAATAAATCCATAATAAAATAATAACCATAATCGGATCATTGAAAAGACCATACCACTGGGCATTCAACCAGTGTGCAAAAGACAACAAACGGTGCAAAAAATATATAATTAATAAATGAATAAATAAATACATGAATACATAACTAAATCAATGGACAAATAGATAGACAGACAGATAAATAAATAATAAATATTGAGAACATGAGATGAAGAGTTCTGGAAAGTGAGTTCATAGGTTGTGGGAACAGTTCACTGATGGGACAAGTGAAGTTGAGTGACGTTATCCATTTTGGTTCAAGTGCCTGATGACTGATGGGTAATCACAGTTCCTGAACCTGGTGTGGTAAGTCCTGAAGCTCCTGTACCTTCTTCCTTCTGGCAGCAGAAAGAGGGGAGTATGACCAGGGTGATGGGGGCTATTATGTGTGCTTTGGTCTATCTGAGAACTTTAACTAAACTTTTTAAATTGTCAGATAATCAGTCACCTTAACTGATACAGAGCCATTTAATTAATTATTCTGTTTATTAATGCTAATGATTCCATTCAAAATCTTTAACTATAACACCCAAGGGGGAGATTCTGGGAACTGTTTATTTCCTGATGATTATTAATTGTTTGTGTTTAACCCCCAGAGCAATCATTTGGAAATAGAGAACTTAAAGGCAATTGATTGCTTCTAGCTTAATGAGTTGTTGACTGACTGACCTGGTCTATGTGAAAGCAAGAACCTATGGGGATACTTATTCCCTTTGCAGTTAAGGACACGGGATGTATTGCGATGAGCTAGCTTTGGTGAAGAAATAGACTTGATTTCTTCTGGGAAGTTAATCCATTGTATTTTTTTTGTTACAAAATATTATGGCAAAGAAGGAGGTCTTCTGACCTACTAAATCCATATTGGCTCATAGCAGAGGAAAACCATTAATCCCTTGGACATTAGTCTTCCTGAAGTGCTGATCCAATTCGATTTGAAATGCATTCTGGTTTTCTTTTAATCATCCTACAGACACCCTTTCAGGTTATAGGACCCTCTGTGGAAAGATGAAGTTGTTTTATTTCCTTGGGTTCCCTTCTATATCACTGGCCCACCACTGAAAAAATGATGCCGAGTTCTTGTACCTCCCGCAGATTAGAATAGCTTCAATCTAGTTATCTGGTTTAAGCTGATCATGATGTTGTATGCCTCAATCAAATCTCCACTTTACCTCAAAGAGAACAAGCCCCATCTTCTGCAGACCCACTTTTGAGGTAAAATTCCTCAAGATTGGAATCAGGCAAGAGATTTCGATGACATGGTAGTCTAGTGCTTAGCACAACACCTCACAGTACCGTCAAACCAGGTTCGATTCCTGTCGCTGCCTGTAAGGGAATTGTACGTTCTCCTCATGACTACATGGGTTTCTTCGAGGAGCTCTGGTTTCCTCCCACGGTCTAAAGACATACTGGTTGGTAGGTTAATTGGTCATTGTAAATTGCCCCATTTTTAGGCTAGGATTAGATGCTGGGCAGCATGGCTGAAGGGCCAGAAATGACCTGTTCCATGCTATAATCACAATAAATAAATAATCTTTTGTGTACTCAGTTTAAGGCCTTCCTGTCCTTCTTCATGTGATAACCAGAACTAGATGCAATTTGATGATTATGGCCTAACCAATGCTTAATAAAGTATCAACAGACCCTCCTTGCTTTTAAACTTCACGTTGATTATGTCTCATGCTTAACTGACTACACTCTTCATATTCTGCCTCTTTCAAGGATTTATAAACATTTATACTCAGGCCTCTTAGTTTCTGCATAACCTTTGAAATCAGAATATGATGAGATTTAGCCTACCAGGTCTTTCCCAGCTTTATATCAAGCTCTATCATCGATTATTTTATGTTAAATTTCATTTTCTACTTAACTGCCCATTCTGCCAGATCGTACTTCAGCTGTTAATGGTGTCAGAAATTATCAAAAGGCGTACATTTCTATAGCATCTTTCAGAATGTTACACCCTTCAAAGAATTTCAAAAATAAAAATGTATTTCCAATGTTATACTGTAGGAAGTGTAACAGCTCAAGGACAACTTCTATCACACTTTTATAAGTTTCGTGAACAGGGTGGTTAAGAATGTGCTTGATTTGTTCATCTGGGGATTGAGTCCAAGAGCTGTGATGTAATGTTGCGCTCTACAAAACTCTGCTTAGACTACACTTAGAGTATTGAGTTCAGTTCTGGTCACCTTGTTCTAGGAATGGTGTAGAAGCTTTAGAGAGGGTGAAGAAGAGGTTTACTAGGATGCTGCTTGGATCAGAGAGCATGTATTATTAAGAATGCAAGGTTTAGGAGCAGAATTAAGCCACTTGGCCCATCAAGTCTGCTTGTCCCCATGATGGAGCTGAATATGTTTACAACTCTCTGTAGCTTATCTCGATCCTGTGCAGTATTCCCCAAACCTGCTGTCCAGGGTACAAATGGAGAAATTTGCCAGTGTCACTGTTATTGTCTGCGGTAGTTCAGATGTTTCCAAAATGGAAAGACCCCCAAGTCACTGAGAACAAAGTGATGTGCCCGACTATCCATGAATCAAGTGAAAAATGCTACAAAACACTCGGCAGGTGCAACGAGGCAACATTTGTGGAAAGAGAAATATTTGACATTTCATATAACAAAGCTGAAGCATTATCTGTTTCTCTTTCCACTGATGCTGACTAATCTACTGGGTATTTCTAGCTGTTTAATTGTTCATTTGCAATTGGTTTACAGTGAAAAACAGTTTTGTATGCTGTCTATACAGATCATTTCAAAATATAAGTATATTGAGGAAACACATGGGAAAAACCTTAAGACCATAAGACACAGGAGCAGAATTAGTCCATTTGGCCCTTTGAGTCTGCTCTGCAATTTCATCATGGCTGATCCATTTTACCTCTCAGCCCCAATCTGTTGCCTTCTCCCTGTATCCCTTCATGCCCTGACTGATCAAGAATCCATCTTAAATATACCTGAAAGTTCAGCAAGCTAGGGCTTTTCTCTTTGGAGCAAAGGATGTTGAGAGATGACGATAAAGATGTACAAGATTATGAGAGGCACAGTTAGTGTGGGCAGCCATCTTCTTTTTCCTAGACATCAACAGCTAAAATGAGAGGATCTACTTTTAAGGTGATTGTCTGGTATGGTGGGGGGTGGTTGGGCACAGGATCAAAAGAAGTTACTGACAGATGTAAAATTACTCAGCTCCATCCTGGGTACAAGCCTCTGTAGCATCTAAGACATCTTCAAGGATCAGAACTTCAGAAAGGTGGCATCCATTATCAAGGACCCCCATCACCCAGGACATGCCCTCTTCTCATTGTTACCATCAGGAAGGAGGTACAGAAGCATGAAGGCACACGTTCAGCAAATCACGAACAGCTTCTTCCCCTCTGCCATTGAATTTCTAAGTGGGCATCGGCTGGCACCGTGCCAGCCCTTGGCCACTACTAACCCAGCGAGGCTGAAGGAAGTGACACTCCGGGTACCCTGCCTCTTGCCTCACACAGACAGGTAGCAGTGTTGACGCCCACCAGGACTTTTGGACTTTCCTATAGACTCTGGGGTTGCCGGAGATGGCTGATCCCTCGGGTGGGAGCAGTGTGATGCTTTTGGGGGGTGGGGGGGCACAGTCAACAGCCCACCCCTGCATTTCTAACAACCCGTACTGTTTATTGTACTTGTGTTAAAATACTTTTGTGGAATTATGGTGGGAAGTTCCAGTTCATTTATTGTTACATTTTAGCTTGGATTATACGGTTACTTGCTTCTGTATGTGTGGGTCACCATAACTGTAACCAGGGTGTGTGACGGTCACCTCCCCTGCCTGTGAGACTGGTTGTGTTCACTCTCCGGGTCATGGTGCCCGGTCTGCTTGTGTTTATCACAATATTACGGTTATTGAGTTCAACAAGCTTCCTCGTCTGTCATTATGGACTAAGTGCTCACTACAATGTATATACTTAGAGTAAGTGATTGATTTATTTATTTCTATATTTATCATGTAGTGCTCTGTTCTGCTGCCACTCTTTACCAATTTCGTGACATACGCCGGTGATATTAAACCTGACTTTGATTGGACGACTGTATAGAGAGGGATGTCAGAGGTAGGTTTCATACAGACAATGGTAAGTGCATAGAAAACACTGCAGGAGTGGTGGGAGAGAAAGAGACACTTGGGATATAAAGAGACTTTTAGACAGGCACATGATTGAAAAGGAAATGACAGGTTACCTGAGGAGGGGAAGGGTTAGGTTGATCTTAGAGTAGGTTAAAAGCTCGGCACAGCACTGTGGGCCGAAGAGCCTGTGCAGTGTCATGCCATACTGTTCTGTTTTCTAAGTTCTAACTCTTGCATAATAAAAATGAACCCTTGATATCATACTCTACCTATCATGGACCTTCCATCCTATTTGTCCACCTGTACTGAACTCTCCCTGTAACTGTAGCACAAGATTCTGCATTAATTGGCTTTATTACCATCACACCTACCAAGATACAGTGAAAAGATTTGGTTTGCCTGCTATCCAGACAGGTCATTCGACCCATCAGTACAAGGTAATACCACAAGACATAGTAGCAGAATTAGGCCGCTTGGCCAATCAAGTCTGCTCCACCTTCCCATCATACAAAGAAAAGGGCGCAGAATGCAGTATTAGTTACAGAGAATGTGCAGTGAAGTGGACAAATCAGGTGAGAAGGCCATTAATATGCACAGCAAGCTCGTACTGGTATCAATATGGTAATGAATACATAATTTGCATTGCTACATTCATTCGATGCAGAATCGCCCTTGGGATCTTATTCATCCAAGACCTCTGTTTAACATCTCATTGGAGAACGTGGTACCACTAGCTGTAAAATAACACTGCAGTGGAGTGTAGCCTGGTCATGTCCTTTAGGAGAAGAAGAAATTGGATACCTGCCAACTGTCTTTTGATCATCCTGCTCCAGGAAAGATTCTCTTAGGGTGGAAAGAGTTCAGAAAAAAGTAACATGAATGTTGTTGCAACTCAATGAAATGGATTATAGGGAGAGGTTGGTGGGCCAGGACCTCATTCCATGTAGTGTAGGCATATTTTAAAGATGACCTTTATTTGCCAGATGTACATCAAAATGGATTGTTTGCATCAAATCACATCAGCAAGGATTGTGCTGGGTAGCCTGTGAGTATTGCCCACTTCTGGGGTCAACATAGCATGCCCCCAGCTCACTAACCATAACCTCGGAGTTCCAAACCTTTTTTATGCCGTGACCAACACCATTAAGCAAGGTGCCTGTGGACACCAGGTTAGGAACAATATGTCTTTGGAATATGGGGGGAAATCCGAGCACTCAGTGGAAATCTTTGTGGACATGGAGAGAAGGTACTAACTCCTTAGAGGCGACGGCATGATCGGTGATCGCTGGTACTGTTAAGTGATGCATTAGCTGCTGCCGTGCCACCCACAGATTTTAGAGAGATTTACAAAATCATGACAGCGCAAATGCACACAGTCTTTTTTCCCCAGGGTTGGGGAATCAGGAAATAGAGAGCTTAAGTTTAAGGTGAGAGAGGGGAGAGATTTAATATGGACCTAAGGGGCAACTTATTCACACACAGGGTGCTAGGTTTGTAGAATGAGCTGCCGGAAGTGGTCGTTGTAAAGTTCCAACTACATTTATTGTTGAAGTATGTATACCATATACACGCTTTAAATTTGTCTCCTTACAGGCAGCCATTAACCAAAGAAACCCAAAATAACCCATTAAAAAAAGATTGTCAAACGCCCAATGTGCAGAGAGAAGAGAGTCATGCTAGCAATAAAAATAAGCAGATGGCATCCAGGAAAAACTGGGTACAATAAAAGCATTTAAAATACAGTTAGGTAAATTCTTTTAAAATATACTTAGATAGGTACATTTAGGACGAGCATAGATTGGCACCTTGGTCAGAATAGATGAGTTAGGCTGAATGGCCTGTTTCACGTTGTCTGCCTCAATGATTCTTCTTGTGTCTTAAATTCCACCTCCCATGTTGGCAAGTGAAATCCTGTATCAGTATCAATGGTCCAAAGTTCTTAATAACCGAACCGCCTTGTTATGTTACCCCCAAACAGAGTCTGAAACATTAAACAATGGGACAGCTAAGAAACTAAAATCTGGAAATGTAACATTTAGATTCAGAAATCAAAGTTCAAAGTCTAAAATTAATTTGTTATCAACGTATATGTCTTCACATACTACCCTGAGATTCATGTTTTGCAGATATTCATAATAGATACAAAAAAAACATTGGAATTTCCCACCTTTAATGCTGCCCTCACCCGCATCTCTTCCATTTCATGCACATCTGCCTGGTCCCATCCACCCACCACCCCATCAGGAATAGGGTCCCTCTTGTCCTCACCCACCACCCATCCAGCCACAAGTCCAGCAAATAAGTTTCTATAACCTTCACCATCTTCAACAGGATTCCACCACCAAGCACATCTTTCCCTCCCCCTCACTTCACGCTTTCCGCAGGGATTGCTCCCTATGCGACTCCCTTGTCCATTCATCCCTCCCCACTGATCTCCCTCCTGGCACTTATCCTCACAAGCAGAACAAATGCTACACCTCCTCCCTCACTATCATTCAGGGCCCCAAACAGTCCTTCCAGAGGAAGTGGCACTTCATCTGTGAGTATGTTGGGGGCCATCTACTTTATCTAGTGTGCCCGGTGAGGCCTTCTGTATATCAGTAAGACCCAGTGTAGATTGGGAGATTGCTTCATGGAGCACCTTCGCTTCATCCAGCAGAAAAAGCGGGGTCTCCTGGTGGCCACCCATTTCAATTCTACTTTCCAGTTCCATTCCAACATGTCAGTCCATGACCTCCTCTACTAACATGATGAGGCCACACTCAGGTTGGAGGAAAAAACCCTTATATTCCACCTGGGTAGCTTCCAACCTGATAGCATGAACATTGATTTCTTGAGATTCTGGTAATTGTTCCTTCCCCCCCTTCACCATTCCCCATTCCCATCTCTCACCTTACTTCATTACCTGTTCATCAACTCCCTCTGATGCTCCTTCCCCTTCCTTTTCTTCCATAGTCTTCTGTCCTCTCCTATCAGATTCCGCCTTTTCCAGCCCTTTATCTCTTTCACCAATCAACTTCCCAGCTTTTTACTTCATCCTGCCCCCTCCCAATTTTACCCATCACCTACTACCCTGTATTTCTTCCTCTCCACCCATCTTCTATCCCTGACTTCCCATCTTTTTTCCAGTCCTGAGGAAGGGTCTCAGCCCAAAACTGATCACTCTTTTCCATAGGTGTTGACTGGCCGGCTGAGTTCCTCCGGAATTTTGCATGTATTACTCTAGATTTCCAGCATCTGCAGAATCTCTTGAGTTAATGAAAAACTGATGTTAATGAAAAAGCCCAAAAGGTTGACTGCTCGGTTCCATGGATGCTGCCTGACCTGCTGAGTTCCTCCAGCTTGTTTGTACGTGTTGATTTCACCACAGCACCTGCAGTGTACTTTTTGTGGACAATCAATGTGCAAAAGACAAACTGTGGAAATATAAAAAGAATAAACAAATAAATAAGTTTTGAGAACATAAGTTGTACAGTCGTTGAAAGAGAGTCCATATGTTATGGAATCAGTTCAGTATAGCTGATTTTCTGAAACTGATCATTTCAATATTAAGTCTAGAGAGATCAAATGTGGCAGCTTTCAAGATAAGCTGCTGTGTGCTAGCTTTGGCAGCACATATACTAAAATTGGAATGACACAGAGAAGATTAGCATGGCCCCTACGTGAGGATGATACGCAAATTCGTGAAGTGTTCCATATTTTTAAAAAAAGATAAACTGCTGTTCCTACAATTTGCAATACCCTTGATGGAACAATGTAAACATCAAAGACTGATCGAACATGAGATGGAAGAAAGCAACAGGCAAATGGAAACACAGACACGCTTGATAAAATGAATATAGCTACTGCTTGTAGACATCTTTCTTTTGTTTCATCTGTGAGTTCTGTGGCAGCGGGTAAAGGAAGTGCTTCTATTTGGAAGTGACCTCTTTAACAGGCACAGGAATGAAACCTAGTGTGGTCTTCTGCTGCTGTAGCCCATCCTCTTCATTTTTCGTTGTGTTGTGCATTCACAGATGCTCGCCTGTACACCATTGTTGTAACACACGGTTATTTGAGTTACTGTCACCTTCCTGTCAGTTTGAACCAAGCTGGCCGTTCTCCTTTGTCCACTCTCATCAATAAGGAATTTTCGCTCACTGGACAGTTTTTTTTTGCATCATTCCCTGTAAACTCTGGAGACTGGTGTGCGTGAAAACCCCAGGAGATCAGCAGTTTCTGAGACACTGAAACGCCCCAACTGGCACCAACAATCACTCCACAATCAAAGTCACTCAGATCACATTTCTTCCCCATTCTTATGTTTGTTTGAAGAACAATTTGTTTGTTGTGATACAGCATGGAGTAATCCCTTCCACCCAGCAAACCACTTATTTAATGCTAGCATAATCATGGGACAATATACAATGACCAGTTAGCCAACCAACTGCTACGTCTTTGGAATGTGGGAGGAATCTGGAATACCCAGAGAAAAGCCACACGGTCATGGTGAGGACTCTTTACAGACACCGGCAGGAATAGAATCTGGGTCGCCTGCACTGTAAAGCGTTGTGCTAACCGCTACGCCACCATGCTACCTGAATCTCTTGACCATGTCGGCATTCTTTTATGCATTGAATTGCAACTGCATGTTTGCCTGATTAGATATGTGCATTAATGAGCAGTCGTACCTAATATCGTGGCAGCTGAGTCCAGATGCAAAGGACGTGTTTTTCTCACTTGTAGGATTGAGGCAAGCATCTTTGTAATCTCTGTGAACAAACGTCTAGGGGAGTGGGAAAGAGGAATCTGACAGCAACAGAAATAAAAGGCTGATCTGAAGTATCTCTCAGTTACTCACATATAAAAACTCATGATCAGGATTTACTGACCTATCAGATCATTCTCTTTTATCACCAGAATGGAGTAATTCTGACCAGAATCCAATAATTCAATTCTATATTGCCTTGGCCGCATTTTATGAATGCCAAGGACTTTTTTTCTCTCCAGAACAATAATTTGTAAATTTAAAAGGGAATCATAATAGAATTCCACTGCTTCTGTATCACCGGGTTGTTGACTGACTGAATATAATCGAAGACTGACCACCTAACCCATAGGGAAATATATAAATTACAAAGTTGAGCTTCTAGCAATGTCAACGATAAGCCTCGTTGCATTTACATTTTGTTGAAGGCTTAAAAATTATGGTGTGTTAGATGGGAGTTTGGCATGGCAGCAGTATTAATGATTAATATTACCTACAGTTGTGACATTACAGTGAATTACTGCAAAATGCTTAATGCAGGGTATTTCTGATGAGCAGCCAATATTGAAGACTGCAGGCAAAAGATGAAAACTCTTCTCTTTCTGCTCGATATTAAAATACAAGTTTGCTGTAAAAAAGACTTTCCTCATTTTGAGATGCTACCTGTGATAGTTAGGCCATAAGACATAGAAGCAGAGTTAGGCCTTTCGGCCCATCAAGACTGCTTCGTCATTCTATCATGATCCCGGATCCCACTCAAGTTCATGCCACTGCCTTCTCACCATATCCTGTGATGCCCTGACTGATCAGGAAACTATCAGCTTCTGCTGTAAATATACACACAGACTTGGCCTCCACCGCAGTCTGTGGCAGAGCATTCCACAGATTTAGTCCTCTCTGGCTAAAAAAATTCCTTCTTACTTCTGTTCTAAAGGGTCTCCCAGCAATTTTGAGGCTGTTGATACTTAACTGCACATATAGAATGTAGAACAGTATAGCACAGTAAGGCCCTTCAGCCCACAATTTTGTTCTGACCCTAAAATCAATCTACTCCTCTTCTCTTACGTAGCCCTCTAGTTTTCTTTCATCCATGTGCCTATCTAAGAGTCTACTAAAGATCTGCCTCTGCCACCATCCTGGCTAGCAGGTTCCAAACACCGACCACCCTCTGGGAAAGAAAAAAACTACCACTGACATTGCACCTATACTCTCCTCAGAACAACTCTGAGTCAGAATCAGGTTTAATATCACTGGCATATCAGATGGCAGAGGGGAAGAAGCTGAACCATTGATTGTGTGCCTTCAGGCTCCTGTACCTCCTCCCTGACGGTAGCAATGACCTCGGTGTGGGTGGATCCTTAATGATCCTTAAGGCATCGTTCCTTGAAGATGTCCTGGATGCTACGGAGGCTAGATCCCATGATGAAGTTGATTAAGTTTACAGCTCTCTGCAGCTTATTTTGATTCTCTCCCCCGCACACACCTGCATACCAGACGGTGATGCAGACAGTTAGAATGTTCTTCACGGTATCACTGTAGCAATTTGCGAGTGTTTTTGATGACATACCAAATCTCCTCAAAATGCAAGTGAAAAATATCCAGTTTTCTGTCTTCTTTGTATCCTCTCTCTGTACAACAGAAGCAAAGATAATCCCAATTGCAGTAAAATCGCAAGCAGGGTTGGCACAGAAATGATGGGCCAAAGTGCCTGAGCCCATTCTGTTCTGTTCTAGGTAAATAAAATGAGTCCGTTGAGAACTTACAAAATTACATTTGCCATTTCTGATACAAGCTTTATCATTTTAGAATTTTTAAATACTACTTATCTACACCCCCCACCTACCACAGGAAGAATTGAAATGTTGCCTCGCCAATTATAATGGCAAAGCCTGTGACTAAACAGATTTATTGCTAAGTCATGAATTGTATGATTGAGAATACACTTTAACTAATTAGCACTCTATTTGCATTTATTATATGTAAAAATTCACATTATGCTCAATTGTATATCACACGTAGGAAGACTGAACTGAATTGCAATGTTCGGCTAGAAATCTAGATGTCTGGACTAACAGTCAAGGGTCATGAACTCAAATCCCACTGGGGAGCTTAAACACATTGAAGTAAATTTGATTCTAAAAGAACAATGCTACTTCTGTAGCTGCACTGTTAAAAATATCCTGGGCAGACCATAAAATATCAGAGCAGAATTGGGCCATTTGGCTTTTCGAGGCTTCTCCGCCATTTCATCATGACTGATCCATCTTCCTTCTCAACCCCAGTCTCCTGCCATCTCTCAATATCCCTTCATGCCCTGCCTAACTAAGAATCTGTCAGTCTCTGCCTTAAATATACCCAATGACTTAGCGCTCACAGCAGCCTGTGACAACGAATTCCACAGATGCTCCAGGCTCAGATACAGAAGGCTGAAGGCACACACTTAATGATTCAGGATCATCTTTTTCCCCTCTGTCATCTGATTTGTGAATGGACATTGAACCCATGAGCACTACCTCAAGAACAGCTAAATTCTTCTCAGGCTTCCAGCTGGGTACAGGTATAGACTTTAACCTAAGTTTCAATGACAAACTCTGCCATCTTCATCAAGGATGATGCCTTGGCATGAAAAATCTGGTGGTATTTACACCCCCATCATCCATTCCTCCTGATTGGTTTGCATTCATCCAATCTTTTTTTTCCACAGTCCCACCTTATTTACAATTGAATTCCAGTCCTTACTTAGAGCAAGATCTCTGCCTTTGTTAAAATTATTTTCTTCTAGTTTTATATCAATGGCTTCCTTCACCAGGCAGTCCCAAAAGCCACTGGCACAGCAGGTATAGTTTTGTGGCGGTTGAAGTTAATCTACTGGCATTGTGAATGCCATGTTCTGCTACTGCCGATTTCTCTGGGTAACCTAAATGGATACATCTCCTGTGCTTCCTGATGTAGTTTTCCACTGTGTGCCCCATCTGTCTAATATACATTGCTCCATATTCACAGGGAATCCTGTAAACACCAGCTGTCCTATTGTAAACAAGGTGGGACAGTGGAGACCTGATTGGCTGAGGACTAACCGATCAGGAGGGATGGGTGACAGGGGTATAAATACTACCAACTAGATGTGCCCAGGAATCATCCTGCTGAAGATGGCAGAGTTTGCCATCAAAACATTGGTTAAAATCGACACCTGTACCCACTGGAAGCCCAAGAAAGGTTTATTCATCTCTAACATAGAAAGCAGTAGATCCTTTCTCGCTACTTTCTTGATTTCTAATTTAGCATTTGTTGCACGGAACAGGGCGAACCCAAACGCAGGACACTGGCACGAAGATAGAGTTAGAATGCAGACGAGGGCGTGAGTGTGGCTGGAACTTGACACCAAGGGTTGCTGGAATTGAACGGCAAACAAAAAGGGAGGTGGCAGGCAACCCTTATCTTGACACAGAGCTTTGCTGAGCTGAATGGCAGATGGAGAAGCAAACGGCAGGCAATACTTACCTTGACACAGAGAGACAGAGTTACACAGGTAAACCTCGGTACGGAGGTAAAACTCAGGATACACAATACTAAGCGGGCGGGAACGTGAATTACCACACTGGCTAAATCAGCGATCTGGTGATGAGTGGATGCAAAGCCGGGATATTTATGTTGCAGGTTTAAATGAGAATCGTGGGTGTCACAATCAAAGGGAATTAGGAGAATATGAGGAATTAATGATGGTCGGGACCATGATAGCACTACTTATCACACACACACACTCACACTCACACTTTGTTTTTCTCTATTACTACGTCCTGCATTGCTGCAGTAAATAAATGCCATATGATGGTGATATTAAACCTGATTATGATTCTTATTCTGATGCTGCTGGAACTTAGCTCCTGGTAGGGTCACTCATGGCAGTAAGGTTAAGAGGAGGTTCCTGACAAAGCACAATCCAGCCACAGCCTCAAAGGAGGAGCTGATGGAAGCTAATGACCCATCATAACAGCACTGTAGATGGAAAAAGGCTGCAGCAGTGAAGGATTCTTCAGCTGCATGCCTCTGTAACCTGACCCTGACCCGTGAAGTACCACGTGATGGCTGCCTGTGCAACAACTCCCAATCTTAAACAAAGTAATGCACTGGCTTTCTCCATTAATGGAATAATCCTTTGGGAGAACATCATACTCGGCAGGACTCCTAAATTCTGTGTGTTGTCTGTACCGATGAGCCTTCAATGCTGCAGCAAGCAAATTTTTCATTGTTCCTGTACCTTACTGGAGGCGTGCACATGTTACTGAACTTGACACCCAGATGCTGATATCACACTTGGGGTGAGGTACCACGCAACAAGTGATTGTCTGCAGACAACAGGTGGAGACAAGTGCACAGCCTCTCAACTAACCAGAGAAAGTGCTGGCTAGTAAATCATGATCTACTGTGTAGCCTCTTGAAAGATGTAATATATATTATAAGGAGCCTATTTACAATAGTCTTTTATGGCTTTATGATGCCCAGATGCTTCACAACATTTGCAGCACTTTCGGAGTGTTCTGATCTCGGTAACACAGTAAACAGCCCTCTTCAGGTTCCCAGATGACAGCAATGTGGCAAGAGATAAACACTGGTGCTAACTCCTCTGGTCTTCATTGAAGTATCTTTTTGCATCCACTTGGGAGAGCAGATGGGGCCACTGCTGAACGTCTGATTTCTAAAAGGGGCTGTGACGGGTCTGTACTTCCCGAGTACTGCATGTAATGTCTGTGTTGAATCTCAGGAGCAGGACAAACTGGACTTGGTTGGGCTAACAGAGCCAAGGGAAAGAATTGAATGCAAAGCAATTATGAGATGGGTTTTCTATTTCTCTAGCTTCCCATAATTTTCCTGTCCCCCCCCCCCCCACCCTTCCCTCATCTTCCATAGACGCTGCCTAACCTGCTGAGCTCCATACTGACCTTACTTCACAGTTAGATGTTTTGGGTGGCACATCTAAACCTGTGGAGTAGTATCAGGTTTAGCAAGTGTCTTGTCAATGATAAGATTCTTGTCGTGCTGTTGGACCTATGGAGTGGCATTGGGTTTGACAGTTGGATTGTCTAAGACACCATTCTGGGGTTCCCATGTCATGTTGTGATCAGTGACATGATCATCACTGAGAGGTAAATCTGGTGACTGTAATGTGTTTGTCTTGTTGGATGCTGTTGACTCAGGTGTGTTCTTTGGTTGAGCATTCAGTATCTGGTCCACGTGATGTCTTCACATCTAAGCTCCAATATCCATCAGTGGTCCAGTTCTTGAAGATACCCTACCAGGTGTCCATTTGTTTTCTTTCAATAATCACACCCTAGGACTTCCTGTCCAATCTCAAAGCTCCTTACTGCTTCACTTGGCAACTGACTGAACTGTTTACTCTGCACTTTCCACCATTGATCTGGTTTCAGGAGGTGTATGCCAGATCTCAGATTCCTGTTCATATTCAGCGTTGTAGGAGTTTGATTTGTCGTCGCATGAAAAGCGTTCTGAGACACAAAAAGGAAATTGACCACCTTGTGCTGTAGAGAAATGTCCTCCTTGTCCATCACTTAATGGACTTCTTGAAGGTTTGGATAAACCTTTCAGCTAACCCATTCGTTGCTGGGTGGCGATGAGCAGATTTGAAATGTCAGATGTCTTTTTTCTTCATGAACAGTTGGAATTCTTCTGATATGTATTGTGGTCTGTTGTAACCCATAATTTATTCTGGTAAGCCACTTCTGGTGAAGATAGTCCCCAGAGCAGAGACAGTCTTTGCTGATGTGGTTAACTTCATTGGTATAACCTCCGGCCACTTTGAATGAGCATCCACAGCAATCAGAAACATGGAGTCCATGAAAGGCCCAGCAAAGCTAATAAGTACTCTTTTCCATGGTCATGACGGCTACTCTCATGGGTGTAATGGTATCTGTAGAGGTGCATTTTGAACTTTTCGGCATCCCAAACAGCTTTTGACTAAGTTTTCAATCTGCTTATCTATTCCCAGCCACTACACATAGCTCTGAGTGAGACTCTTCATCATAACTGTACCCAAGTATCCTCATGCAGATTTTCTAACACTCTGGTGCATAGTTTAGAGGGAACCACAACATGAGATCCATACATCAGTATTCTGATTTCATAGACTTTTGAAAATGTCAAGTAATTCCTTGCTGCACTTTGTATTTCAGAATTTGTTACCGGCAACTGGTCCACCAGTGCAGTGTGGAGCACTTCTGCTGGGTCACAGTATGAAGACCTTCTTCAGTTGCCAATAGTGAAAGATGTGACAAGTCATCGGTGTTGTTGTGTTGTTTGGTATGAATGGGCTCCTGGGAATAGTGCCCAGTGTTGTAACTGGGTAGCAGGCATCACTGGGATTCCCTTCCTGGGATTAATCTGTCACTGGCGTAAACTGTTGTCCCTAGAGGTAGTGATGGAACTTCTTTATTCCGCATGCTAGACTAAGGGCTGCTTGGTTGATCTGTACGTAGTTGCATTCTGTGCTTGTCGATGATCTTGAAGCAAATGCAATCAGATGTTAGATCCATCTTTCATAATGTGTGACTAAACAGCTCCAATGCCATAAGGGGATCCATTGCATGCCTGTCTGATGGGCAGTGATGGGTCACAATGGGTGAACAGTTCATTTGATGTTATTAGTCTCTGTTTCCTTGAATGCTTTTTCACATCTTTCTGACCGTTCCCACTTTGCTCCTGTCTGCAACAGTGCATTCAATGTTTGGGGGAAACCGGTGGTAGCAGTTTACAAGACCCAAGTATAACCTGAGCTGTGACACATTTTATGGTTTGGGTGCCTAAAGCACTGCTTCAGTCTTCTCTTGTGCCTTAAGTAAGTCATTAACAAGAATGGTATGTCCATAAAATGCAATTTCATTCTTTAAAAACTCATATTGTTCTCTCTTTGCATGCAGACCATGCTCACTCAGCCTGGTAAGCACTTTACCAAGGTTCTAGAGGTGTTCTTCATCAGTTTTGCCAGTCATAATGATGTCATCAAGGTAACATTGTGTTCCTGGGATATCTTGGAGTGTTTGATACATTGTTCAATGCCTTATTGCTGGAGCTGATGTGACACCAAAGATGAGACGATTATACTGGAACAGTCCCTTGTGAGTGGTGATTGTGAGGAACTTCCTGCTCGACTCCTCAATCTTCATTTGCCATCTCTGGCTAGTGCTACCATTTGGGCTGACGTTGCCTGTTGATGTCACACTGAGAGCTTTGATTGAGTGCCAGTCTAGTTGGAATTTTTTTCTCAACTATTCACACTGGAAATTGCTGGCCCTCCGCTTCGTTTTAATACAAAAAGTTCTGACTATTGTGTTTGGTCTCCATACATCACATTTACTTTCAGTTTGCCTTTAAGAGATGCCTCATTGCCTGTGTAAGTCTTTAGCATCACTGAGGTCTTCTCTGATGGTATCTTAGAAAATAGTTTGGTGTAGTCAGCCTCTGAAATTATGGACAAAGCTGACCCCAGATCCAGTTCCATTTTCAGTTTTACACCGGACACATCTATTTTTGGTGCAGATAGTGCTGTGCTCTGCTTGAGCTATACTGTGCAGTTCTAGGCATGACAGTTCACTTTGTCAGACTCTGTGTTGTCTGAATCTGTTTTACATTCGGTAACTTGATGCATTTGCTTAGTTTGGTGCTTGAGACTTTTCACTTGATTGGGCTTTTTGTCTGACTCTCTCTCAGTGTGACCTTGTCTGTGACACTTTCTTTGAAGCAAGTCATTTGCATTATGGGAGGATCTGCCACATTGATGACATTGGCTTTTTGCCCCATTCAGGGACTTTTCATGCATTTCACATTCTAACCTCCTTTTCTGTAGTTCTGTTGCATTCTTTACTGTATTCTCTAATGATATTGCAATGGTCAGTGCCTGTCCTAAAGTTAGGTCTCTTTCTGATAATAGCCTCGTTTGAGTGCTTTGACTATGCATGCCACATACAAGCCTGTCCCTTAATGCATCAGAAAGTTGATCTCTAAACTCACAGTACTTGGAAATTTTGTGCAGTTCTGCAATGTATTTAGAAAGGCTTTCATCATTTGACTGGTTCCTTTTGTAAAATCTAAGTTTCTCAGCTCTTACCAGTAGTTTAGTGTTCAAGCGATTTTGTAAAATAGTACTAATTTCATAGAAACATAGAAAACCTACAGCACAATACAGGCCCTTCAGCCCGCAAAACTGCGCTGAACATGTACTTATTTTAGAAATTATCTAGGGTTAACTATAGCCCTCTATTTTTCTAAGCTCCATGTACCTATCCAGGAGCCTCTTAAAAGACCCAAACGTCTTCTTTGCTGGCTTTTCAGCAGTTACTAGGTTATGTAAGAGACTACACATTCTTGGGCCCATTAAGTTTAGAAGCATAGGGGCTTTCTTTTGCTCTCCCACTTTGTTCGCATTGCAATACAGTTCCAACCACTTGATATACGACTCCCAGTCTTCATTAGCGCTATCAAATTTGTCAAGTGAAGCCATCATCACGTTAATTTCACTTTAAATTCAGCACGTCTTTCGCTGTTACTATGCCCTGTACTCATGTGTTTGTTAGTGTCTGTGACGTGCTATTTTGTCTTGTAACAGTCGGTGCAGTTTGTGTATTTCTCTGACACTCAGGTGCGTACTGTTTGCCAATTTGGTGTGCCTGGGCATAACATATCAATTAAATAAAAACGTGAACTTGGGGGATACACTTAGCTGGTTGAATTCACATTGTGGCCAGAGAGAGAGAGCAATGTGAGTGCATAGACAACAGTGCATACACAGACAACAGATCAATGCATAGTGCTGGGGGGGGGGGGGGGGGGGAAGAGGGAGTCATTACTCTAAAAGAAATCGATCCATCATCACACTTCCCCTACCTTCTTATTCAAAATTCAAAGTTCAAATTAAATTCTATTGTCAAACTACATATGTCACCGTATACAACCCTGAGATTCATTTTCCTGGGTGCAGACTCAGCAAATCTACAGAATAGTAACCATAACAGGATCAATGAAAGATCAACGAGAGTGCAGAGGCGAACAAACTGTGCAAATGCAAATATCAATAAATAGCAATAAATAACAAGAACATGAGATAATAAGATAAGGAGTGCTTAAAATGAGATCATTCGTTGTGGAAACATTTCAATGATGGGGCAAGTAAGCGTAATTATCCTCTTTTATTCAAGAGACTGATGGTTGAGGGATGGCAACCGTGTTTGAACCTGTTGGTGTGAGTTCTGAGACTCTTGCACCTTCTACCTGATGGCAACAGTGAGAAAATAGAATGACCTGGGTGGCTGGGATCTCTGTTGATGAATGCAGTTTCCTGTATTTTTCCCCCTTCTTTATCAATCCTGATGAACGGTCTCAGGCTGAAACATAGAAAATCTACAGCACATTACAAGCCCTTTGGCCCAGAAAGTTGTGCTGACAATTGTAATCAACTCTAGAAGTTGACTAGAAATTCCCTACTGCATAGCGGTCTATTTTTCTAAGCTTCATGTACCTATCTAATAGGCTCTTAAAAGACCCTATTGTATCCGCCTCCACCACCTTCGTTGCCAGTGCATTTCATGCACCCACCACTCTGTGTGGAGAACCTACCTCTGATATGCACCTTGTACCTACTTCCAAGCACCTTAAAACCATGCCTCCTTGTGTTAGCCATTTCAGTCCTGAGAAAAAGCCTCTGTCTATCCACACAATTAATGCCCCTCATCATCTTATACACCTCTATCAGGCCACTCCTCATCCTCTGTGCCTCCAAGGAGAAAAGGCCAAGTTAACTCAACCTATTCTCATAAGGCATGCTCTCTAATCCAGGAAACATCCTTGTAAATCTCCTCTGCACTCTCTCCATAGCATCCGCATTCTTCTTGTAATGATGTGATCAAAACTGAACACAGTCCTCCAAGTGGGATCTAATTAAAGTCTTATATAGCTGTAACATTACCGCACGGTTCTTGAACTCAATCCCATGGTTGATGAAGGCTAACACACCATGCGCTTTCTTAACAACACTGACAACCTGTGTAGCAGCTTTGCATGTCCTATGGACCTGGACCCCAAGAGCTCTCTGATCCTCCACACTGTCAAGAGTCTTACCATTAATATTCTGTCTTCCAACTTGACCTACAAAATGAACCGCTTTACACTTATCTGGGTTGAAGCCCAGTTCTGCATTCTATCGATGTCCCGCTGTAACCTCGGACAACCCTCCTGACTATCCACAACACCCCCAACTTTGTATCGTCAACAAACTTACTAACCCACCCTTCTACTTCCTCATCCAGGTAACTTATAAAAATCACAAAGAGAAGGGGTCCCAAAACAGAACCCTGCAGAACACCACTGATCACCATCCTCCATGCAGAATGCGAACCATCCACAACCACTCTGCCTTCTGTGGGCAAGCCAATTCTGGATCCATAGAGCAAGGTCTCCTTGGATCCCATGCCACATTTCTTTCTGAATGAGCCTCGCATGGGGAACCTTATCAAGTGCCTTACTGAAATCCATATACACTACATCCACAGCTCTACCTTCATCAGTGTGTATTATTACATTCTTGAAGAATTCAATCAGGTTCTTAAGGCATGACCTGCCCTTGACAAAGCCATGCTGACTATCTCTAATCAGATTCTGTCTCTTCAAATGCTCACATTGATCATTTCCCTCCACAGATGCTGCTAAGTTCCTGCAGCATTTTGTATGTTTTACTCTGGATTTCCATCATCTGCAGAATCTCTTGTGCTTGTGAGATGGGGCTGACTCCTCTGCAAAGGTATACTTCAGTTTTTATTCAGATGTATAACACATGTGCTTTCTTTGCATCATTTTCTCCATAACAGTTGAGAGCTATTAAAATCTGTTTTTTTCTTCTTCTGTTATTTATTACATTTAGAGAAAAAGTGTGGAACAGGCCCTACTAGGCCAATGAACCACATCACCCTAAAACTCGCCTATATTAACCTCAGCTTAATCACAGGACAATTTACAATGACCAGTCAACCTACTAATCGGTACGTCTTTGTAGGAGGAAATCGGAGCACCTGAAGGAAACGTGTGTGTTCTTGGGGAGGAAGGTACAAACTCCTTACAGATGTCATTGGAGTTGATCTGTGTACTCATGCTGCTTTACTACGTTATCACCTCCTCTATCGCTGGCTCCCGTTCTTGCTTCCATTGTTTGTAGGTTCACCTTCGTCTCTCTCAATCAAAGGTGAGCAGGGAGAGATTTAATAGGTCGCTTTTTCACCCAGGGAGTGGTCAGTAAATGGGATGAGCTGCCAGAGGAAGTGGGTGAGGCAGGTCGCGTGGATAGGAAATGTAGGCAAAACAGGATTAATTTTGTGGTAGCATGACACTATTATAACACCCACAGTCCTCGGTCGGTGCTCAATAACTGCTGCTGCCTTTGAGAAATTGGTACACTTCCTGTGACCATGTAGCTGTGGTTTCTTCCTACAGCCCTTCAATACAGTTAGGGTTAGTGAGTTATGACTTGCTATCATGATGACACTTTCAAGCTGTCACAATCCTCACTGATTTGACTTGACACAAATGATGCATTTCACTGTATGCTTCGATATTTTGAGGTCCATCACAACATAAGAACTGAAGAAATAGGAGCCATCTGGACCATCGAGCCTGCTTCACCATTCAGTAAGATCATGGCTGATCTGGTCATGGACTCATCTTCATCCATCTGCCTTTTCCCCATAGCCCTTAATTCCCCAACTATGCAAAAATCTATCCAACCCTGCCTTAAATAAACTGAGGTAGCCTTCACTGCTTCATTGGGCACAGATTCACCACTCTCTGAAAAAAGCAGTTTCTCCTCATCTCCATCCTAAATCTACTCCCACAAATCTTGAGGCTATGTCCCCTGGTTCTAGTCTCACCTACCAGTGGAAACAACTTTACTGCTTCTATCTTATCTATGCCTTTCATAATTTTATTAGTTTTTATAAGATCTCCTCTCATCCACCTGAATTCCAGCAAGCACAGTGAACCCAAGTAACACATAAAGCTAAACTTTAAGATCTTTACCTGTAATCTTGGTTGGCATGGGCCAGCCGGTACAAAGGGCTCGTTTCTGAGTCTAAAATAATGGCCAAGGTTCGTACATCCTTAGAATATTGAGCAGGTGTCTTCCACCTCAAGAGGGTGATGCTGGCTCTTTTGTAAGCCACTTGCAATCAGCCTGACCATTCTACCCCGCAGCCCCGCTTTCCAAGTGATTTTCTTTCCCCCGTTCCCTTTCACAAAGCCACTGGTGAATCTATTTCTATCAGCCTTTCATCCAAGCCATAAATTAATATATTTCCTGATGAAGAAATTCCTCTGGATATATAAAATCGTTCTGCTGCCAATTACCTGTTCCTGATTGGGGCGAGTCTGAAGAAGTGCTAACCCAGCAGGAAATGATGACTTTCGTGGATAATTTAATACATTTTTTTTAATAGTCAAAAATGCTACCAGGCAGAGAGAGTCACTCTGTAAGTGTCAAGCTCTGTAGAAGAATGATATCTCCACTATTAGCTGAAATTGTGTAATATAGAAGTATTTGAAATTACCAAGGAATCGGGATAACGTAGCTGTCACTCGGTAATATAAAGTACATCCCACTGAAGCTGAAATCCATGTCCGATCCTTTCACAGCAGTGGTTGGCTCCTGTGTACTGAATTGCTCCTGTTTGAATTACACAGCTGATTTGGGTACTGGCAGTGATGTATCACCAATATCTAATCTATACCACAGTCACCTTCCTTGCCTTCGTCTCATCCTACTGTAAAAGCTGAAGATTTGATCATGTGTAACAGCCAAGAAGCACACTTTACTGTGACCCTGAACCCCAAATCATTGAGGACCAACACTGACGTGGGAAATTGGTGACTGTGGCTTTGGCGGTGAGGTTGGTTTTGGGAGGACTAGAAAATAAAAGTAAGCTTGTGATACTGAGGCTTTATATGACATTGGTAAGACTTCACTTGGGGTATTATGAGCAGTTTGGTATCCATAATCTAAGAAAAGAAATGCTGGCATTGGAGGGGGTCCAGAAGAAGTTCACACAGGAAGACCCACCTTCTGAAGCTGGATCCTGGACTTTCTGTTGGGTTGCCAGCAGATAATAAGGATGGGCTCCCTCACCTCTACCTCTCTAAACCTCAACACAAGAGCCTGCCAAGGCTATGTTCTGAGCCCCTTCCTCTGCTCCCTATACACCCACGACTGTGTTGGTACACACAGCTCCAATCTGCTGATCAAATTTGCAGATGACGTGACATTGATAGGCCTTATTTCCAACAATGATGAGACGGCCTATAGAGAAGTCAATGCCCTGACACAGTTATTCCAAGAAAACAACCTCTCCCTCAATTTTGAAAAAACAAGGGAGTTGATCATGGATTACAGGAGGAATGGAGGCAGGCTAGCCCCTATTGACATCAATGGGACTGTTGTTGAGAGGGTGAGTAGTTCCAAGTTCCCTGGTATACATATCACTGAAGATCTCACCTGGACTGTATGTATCAGCTCTGTGGTGAAAAACTCACAGCAGCGCCTCTTTCACGTCAGACGGCTGAAGAAGTTCAGCACGAGTCCCCAGATCCTCAGGACTTTCTACAGGGGCACCATCGAGAGCATCCTGACTGACTGTGTTATCGCCTGGTACAGGAACCATCCTGCCCGCCATTGCAGGTCACGTGACGAGAGTGCTGCGGACAGCCCAGTGCATCTGTGGATGAGAACCGCACTCTGTTCAGGACATTTATATTTGCATCACAACCTGGTATGGAAGCTGTCCTGTCCAAGACCAGAAGGAGCTGCAGAAGATCGTGAACCTAGCCCAGCACATCACACAAACCAATCTTCCATCCTTGGACTCACTTTACACCGCACACTGTCGGAGCAGCGCTGCCAAGATAATCAAGGACACGACCCACCCAGCCAACACACTTTTTTGTCCCTCTTCCATCCGGGAGAAGGTTCAGGAGCTTGAAGATTCGTACGGCCAGATATGAGAACAGCTACTTTCCAACTGCGATAAGACTGCTGAACAGATACTGACCTGGATCTGGGACGTACCTTCCAAAGATCCGGACCTGACTTGCACTACCTTACTTCCCCTTTTCTATTTTCTAATTATGGTTTGTAATTTAAATTTTTATTATATTTACTTCAATTTGTACTCCAGGGAGCACAAAGCGCAGAATCAAATATCGTTGTGATGATTGTACCCTCTGGTATCAATTGTTTGGTGACTATAAAGTAAAGTAAAAGGTGTGTATGAAGGATCATCAGGGACTTCAGCCACCCCAACCACAAACTGTTTCAGCTGCTACCCTCTGGCAAAAAGTACCAAAGCATTAAGGCCAGGACCAACAGGCTCCATGACAGCTTCTTCCACAAGGCCTTCAGATTTATCAATACACATTGACCTGATTGCTTATTGATCTGTACATTGATCTGGGTGTGTATCTGACTGTACATACCAGGGGTGATTGATAAGTTTAAGGCCTAAGGAAGGAGTCAATTTTAGAAATCCTGGCATCTAGAAAACCTAGTAGAAGGAGATGATTTATTAACTTCAAACTTTCTGCATAATCACTCAAAGAGTTGACCTGCACGTGCATGCAACGAGAGCTGTATAACTTTCTACCTTAGGCCACTAACTTATCAATCACCCATCTGTGGACACTTTCTGGAGGTCCAAGATCCGTATGCTCTACGACCGCTGAACTAAGTGCGTAAATGTAGGAGGGGACTATGTTGAAAAATAAATGTGCTAGGTTTTCTAAAATTGACTCCTTCTACCTTAGGCCACGAACTTATCAATCACCCCTCGTACATGTAATCAAAACAATTATGTATACAATTTTAGTGTTTTGGCAGTATCCTCCCACATTTCCATTCTTTATTGCTTGCAGATTGTGACAGAGATGGGAAATAAAGAGTTTTTACTCCCTTAGATGTAAGAAATAAAATAAATACAGTGCAAATACAATTATCCTGGCAATGAAAGAGTTAATGTACGAGGAATGTTACATGGCTCTTTGTCTGTACTTGCTGGAGTTCAGGAGACTGGGGGGTGGGGTAGTGGGATCACAAAGATTTGTATCAAAAGTTGAAAGGCTGAGATAGAATGACGTGGAAAAGATGTTCCCTATATTGGGGTTTTCTAGAACCAGAGGACACAGCCTCCGGATAGAAGGATGTCTCTTTAGAACAAAGATGAGGAAGAATTTCTTTATGAACATGAGAAAGTCTGCAGATGCTGGAAATCCTAAGCAACACATACAAAACTTTGTAGGAGCTCAGCAGGTCAGGCAGCGACTATGGAAAAGAATAAAGAGTTAACGTTTCAGGCCGAAACCCTTATTGGGGAAGGAAGAGCAAAGATGCCAGAAACAAAAAGGTGCAGGGAGGGGAAGGAGGCTAGCTGGAGGGTGATAGGTGAAGCCCAGATGGGTGGTAAAGGTCAATGGCTGGAGAAGAAAGAATCTGATAGGGGAGGAGAGTGGACCATTGGAGAAGGGAACCCAGGAGAAAGTAATAGGCAGGTGAGGAATTTCTTTAGTCAGGGGGTGGTTAATCTGTGGAATTCATTGGCACAGACATTTGTGGAGGCTAAGTAATTGGGTATATTTAAAGCAGGAGCTGATAAGTTCATGATTAGTAAGGGTCTCAAAGGTTTCAGGGAGAAGGAAGGGGAATGGGGGTCGAAAGGAATAATTTATCAGCCAAGATGGAATGGTGGGTAAAACTTAATTCCGCTGATTTATTTTTTTATGACACCCATTTTCTCTTGTGAATGTGTGGATTTAGGTTGGGCGGCACAGTGGTGACTCATAGCTTCAAAGATCTAGGTTCAATTGTGACCTCAGTTTCTCCCTGTGTGGAGTTTGCATGCTTTCTCCTGTGATCATGTAGATTTCCCCCAAGAGCTCTGATTCCCTCCCAAATCCCAAAGACATGGGTTGGTTGGTTAACTTGTTGCTGTCAATTGCCCCGATCATGTATATGAACAGTAGAATTTGAGGGGAGAGGATGGGAAAGCGGGGAGAATGTGTAACAGGAAAAATCAATGAGACGGTGAGATTATACTGGGAGTTGACATTGATCCAATGACCTAAATCTACTGTAAACCTCTGTAGACACAATAAACAAAAAATTCAAACCTGTTAATTATGACTCTATTCCCAAATTTTTGAAAATAATCTGTATTATTGATTGGGATGACAATGTGGTAAACTGGATCTGCAGATTTGCAGATGACATTAAGTGGAGAGAGGGTGGGGCACAATGTCGTGGACAGTGAGGAAAGCTATCGAGGTTTGCAGCAGGATCTGGACCAGCTAGTAAAATGGGATGGAGTTTAATGCAGACAAGTGTGAGGTACTGCATTTTGGGAGGACAAACCAGGGTAATACTTGCACAGTGAGTGGTAGAGCACTGAGGAAGAATCGAGGGATCAAGGATTATAGATACATCATTCCTCAGAAGTGGCACACAGGTAGATAGAGTCATAAACAGAGCTTTTGACATGTTGGACTTCATAAATCAGGCCATTATATGCAAGAGTTGCGATGTATGTTGAATTTGTATAAGGCATTATTGAGCCCAAATATATGGTATTGTGTGCAGTTCTGATCACCTAACTTCAAGAATGAAACCAGTAAGCTTGGCCAGGAAATTTACACAGATGTTGATGGAATTTGAAGACCTCAGTTATAGGGATAGGTTGAATAAGTTTTTTTCTCTAGAGCACCGTAGGGAGGGGGAGTGTTGATCCTTTGCTGTTGCTTCTGCATGGGAGAAGGAGGGGACTTTGGGGTTCTAATATTTTCCTGTCTTTCATTCTTTGCAGTTCTTCTGTTTTGTGGATGTCTGCAAAGAATAAGAATTTCAGGTTGTATACTGTATGCATTCTCTGATACTAGATAGAATCATTGAGCCATTGAAAGTGGGGACATCTCATAGAGGTATCCAAGATAAGTGGTGTAGATAGGGTAAATTAATGCACATTTTTTTCCTTTCTCCTCACAGAAGTAGATATCACAGGATTAGGGGTGAAAAGTGAATTTTTTTTAAGGGGAATCTATATCACTTAGCAGGTGGTGAGATGTGAAACAAGTAGCCAGCAGAATTGGCAGAGCGGGTTTAGTTGTAGCATTTAAGACTGAAATTGAGGCGGCAGGGTCTGGGCTTCAGAGCTTATTGAAGCAACTGAACCTGTGGTTTGGATGATTTAAGCACAGGGCCAGACTGAAAAGGCCAGGGCTTCGAGCCCAAGGCAAGGATCGAGCAGGTTCAAGTGACATTTCACCTGGCTCTGCGCTGACAAAGGGCCCATGTACAAACTCTCTTTGTGGACTTCCGTTCAGAATGCTATTCGGTTGCATTTAAAGTTTGCACAATTTTTTCTCTGCTCAATTGTTGTATGACAGCCTATTTTTTTGAGTTTCTCTGTTTCATGGTTGCCTGTTAGGAGGCAAATCTCAAGGTTGTACAATGTATACATATTTTGATAATAAATATACTTCGAGGTTTGACCTTCGAATGAAGAAAATTTCGGATAGGTATGTGTTCAAGAGGAGTATGGAGGTCTTTGGTCTGTGTGCAGCGATGTGGAAGAACACCAGTTTGGGACAGACTAGATGGGCTGAAGGGCCTGCATCTGAGCTATGGTACTCTAAAGCTCAATGAAAAAAATTGATTTTCATTGACTGAAGAAACAACAGAACAGCGTACACTGAATCATGCCCATTCCACACGTTATTTAGAAAATAGAACAGTGAGAGTTTGTGTTTCACAAAGCTCCCTCAAGCAGTGTGTTTTGGTAAGCAGATAGTGTCTAAACAATGGATAAATACTAGCCTGAAAACTGATAATTAGTTTGCCAAGTAGCACCACATGTTCTGGTTCATCACCCTGAGAGGGCTAACAAAGATTAATTATCAGTTTTGTGTCCTGCTTGATAGACAGCACCTCCGACAGGAATGCCATTATGTGCTCATGTAAAATGGAAAACACAGCAGTGTAATAATGACCAGTTCAGATAATCAACTCTAATGATCTTGATTGAAAGATAAACATTGCAAAGCACACCAAGAAAGTTCCCTCTGCAAAAGGTATCAAAGTGAAACTGAGTCTAAATTCTCTCGTCAACTCAACTGCCCACATTAACTTCTTATCATACTGCTTGTGCCCAAGTCCCTGGCACAGGATTTGAACCCACAACCTCCTGATTTAGAGGTGAGAATGCTACCCACTGAGCCACAGATGACACAACCCAAGTGCTGAGCTGTGTGTCTGTTTCACAGGTCACCATGCATTCCCCCAGTCTAAGTCTTGCTGCTACAGAGATGGAAGTGGCAGATGGAAAAATATAAGTCTTGGATACGATCCAGGGTGAGAATAAATTATCCTTTCCTCTGCATCTAGATGGACTAATACAGTAAGTTTTTGCATAAATTAAACATAAATGAAGTGTTAATTATATAAAGTGCAGTTTCAATCATGAGTTGTGATCCAGCAATAAATTTATATTATCAACTACATTATGTTACCAAACCTAGTAACCAAAGCCCTGGACTAACTAAAGACCTCTGTCTATAAATTCTTGCTGTGTGTGTAATGTGAAATGTGCTCTATGGTAGTCACAATGCGTTGTACTCCTCTTCATCACTCCCCAATGAGCCTGCTGCTCTGGTTCTTGTTGCCGGAGTGATCTTTCCCTCCCTCACTGTGAGACGAGCCTGTCTGAGATACCAAAGTGTTGGGATGGACTGCAGCTTTCGATGGTCTCCAGATCAAGCTCTCTTTGGTAGGCTTTGCCTTTACTTCCATGGTGGGCTGGGGGTGGGAGGGGGTCAGTGCTTTTTCCGGTGCAAGTGGGGGGGGGGGGGGGGAGGGTCAATGCTTTTGCTACTGCTTGTGTGGCAGGGAGAAGGGGAGGTAGAAATTAATATTTGCAAAACAGAGGTGGACATCATATAGATAAGGAAGAGAGTGACAGGTAGTCAGAAATATCAAGACAAGATTGCAATCAGACCAACTGTAATCTTGCTAAATATCAGTGTCATGGTCCCTTCTAGCAATCCCCCACCTGGCTACTTACCTCAGGAATTGAGCCTCAATCCTCTCGTTTAGTTCCCAATCATTCCCAGGTTCCATTAACTACATACACCTGCTTTTCATCAGCAAATACAGTATAAAAACCCTGTGATCACAACAAGGAGCTGCCAGTTTGTTGGTCAACTCTGGTGAGAGTAACCTTGTTTCATGGTTCTTAGGACAGCCAGTTCTAAGTCTAGCATTGCTCCTGGATACCGATACCACACTCGCTACGTCAAGAATGCCTCCGTGCCCGTGGGTTCATCCACTGCCTCAGTCGTGTAACAATCAGAGCTGATTTAAGGGGTTGAGAGGCCTACTCTCTCTGTTGTTTAAATGTTATTCTAGAATTCTTAACAAGAAGCCGCCTTATCCGTGGCAACCATGAAGCTTTGGCTGTTGCCAGAAAGCCATCTTGTAGATTGAATCTCAAGAGAAACTCCCTCATCTACTCAAACAAGAGCTGCAACCATGTGCTGTCCCCACTGTGCAAGAGTCAAATGGGATTGGACAGAGAGCTTTACTCCTCATCTGCACCTGTCCTAGGAGTGTTTGATGGGACTGGACAAAGACAGCGTTACTCAGTATCTGCACTTGTCTCTTTCCTTAAAATCACAAAAATACTTTTATTACAATTTACAGTCTACAATACCTCAAGATACTACAACAAATACATTGATAATAACAGTGACTAACACAATTACAAACACAAGCTAAATTAAAATGTTCCCGTTTCTGTCAAGCATGGTATTTATCCCCTGTGGTGCCCAGTGGTCCTAGAACCGGTAACCATGGACACAGCATGTTCCCTCTGTATGGTTACCTGGGCATGAACATATCCCCAGAATGTCATCACCAGGCAGTCCACTTGGGCAGAACCCTCTGCTATCTGCTTCCAGGACCTGACCAACAGATAGCAATTTTTGCCAACCCCCAGAACAGTTTTACCAGGGCATCCTCATCTCTTCTCACCTCACCTCCATCCTTACTAGATGATCACTATTAAAAAAAGGACAGGGCTAAAATGCAAAAAGAAGTTGAGGAGCTGCCCCTGTAGAAATGTGAAATGGGGCTGCAGCCTTGCATATTCCATGTATATATGGCACACAGTTTTTTTCCAGCCTGCAGAAGCAACAGGCGGCTGGAAAAATGTATACAAATTAATGAACTTATTACAGGGCACCACCCTTAGAGTGTTTGGTGAAACAAGATAGAAGGAGCTTTGTACAGTATTTGTACCTGCCCTGGAGTGTTTGGTTTGCTAAAACACTCAAAAAATTCAACAGATGTACCGTGAGGAGCGTTCTGACTGGCTGCACAGAATCGCTAGAAGCTACAGAAAACAGTCAGCTCCATCATAGGCATTAGCCTCTATAGAATCCAAGACATCTTCAAGCACTGGTGCCTCAGAAAAGTGGCATCCACTATTAAGGACCCTCATCACCCAGGATATGCCTTCTTCTCATTGTTACCATCAGAAAGGAGGTACAGAAGCCAGAAGGCACACCTTCAGTGATTCAGGAACAGATTCTTCCCCCCACCATCCCATTTTGAATGGACACTCAACCCATGAGCACCACCTCACTCTATTATTTCTAGTTTTTACACTATTATTTTTAATTTAACTATTTAATATGCAGAATCAGAATGAGAATCAGGTTTATTATCACCAGCATGCGTCGTGAAATTTGTTAACTTAGTAGCGGCAGTTCAATGCAATACATAATCTAGAAGAAAAAAAATAAACAAAAAAAATCAATTATGATATTCAAATGTTGAATAGATTAAAAACTATGCAAAAACAGAAATAGTCTATATTTAAAAAGTGAAGTAGTGTTCATGGGTTCAATGGCCATTTAGGATATTGCATATACTTACTGTAATTTATTTATTTCTATGTTTGTCATGTATTGCAATGTACTGCTGCAGCTAAGTTAACAAATTTCACGACATATATCAAATTCTGATTCTGACAATGCAGAGAGAGCTTTAGTCTATATTTGTACCTGCTCTGGGAGTGTTTGATCAGAGAAGGCAGAGAGATTTCCTCAAAACCCATTCCTGTACTGAGTTTTTAATGTTTGAAACCTCTTCTCCCCTGACTGAATTTGTTCTTGGTGCGCACCTTAAGGCAGGCTCTCAGGTGATGTGCCAGAGGGCTGTGAGAGGCAGGGAGAAAGAGACCACCATCAGAAGAATTGGAGAGGAGACAATTAAAAGGGATTTGAACTTTAAAGCCTCATTTGTATTCAAAATCAGAAAGTAATTTCAAGCCCTTCATTATGTTTTGAATTTGAGAGAGATGAAGGATGTGGGAGGCAAGGATTGAAGAGTTACATAAAAGGAATGTAACTGCGGTACTTTCCCAGTGTAGTGCTGGTCCATCACTCTCCAGCAGTGTGAATCAATGTATCCTGCTCTCTTGAAATGCAAATAAGGCCACCGCTTCAGTTGCTACTGTCAGTCCTGTAATGAGTGGTTTAGTGATTGCCCTGGCTCCCCTACTGCAACGGATGTAGAGGTGAAAAATATGCAAATCTAAGGAGAGCTGCAGTTGCCAATCTGCATCTGATCTAGGAAGGTTATCTAACTCTGCATCAACTCCTTCAAGGTACTTACCACCCAGTATGCCACTGGCATTTAGGACAGCAATGATGGTCTACCATCTGTCTCTCCATACCAACACACAGATAAAGAAGAATTCTTCATTGCTGTTTCTGTAATCATTTTTTTTTTGACCAGTCAGGTGTGTTAGCTGAACCTGGAGGTCCTTAGACCTGTTTGGCATGGGTGACCCCAACAAGAGCCAAAGCACAAGGCCCTGACTCCAGCCAACAAAGCCATGACTCTGTGGGTCATGGAGGCATGCAAGTCTCCCAACCCTACGACAAGATTGTGGTCCTCTTGGAGCTCCTGTAAAGTGTGGCCACCTTAATCCCATTCCCTCTCCTTTCCCCTTCATTCTTCATTTATCTGGTTTGTTTTGAAACTCCAAAATAAACAGTCATTTTGTGAGCTGGCTTTCCTGAGATGGTAAACACAATAGTCACTAGAGTTTACAGAAAATGTTGCAGAAACATCCAGAGAGAGACAGTTCTGTGGATGAAAATGCGTCTTTTTGAGAGAGGTCAGGGGGAATGCCCAGACTGATTCAATCTGACAGGAAGGTGATAGTAACTCAAATAACTTCATATTATAATAGTGCTGTGCAGAGGGGCATCTCTGAACACAAGCTGAATTTTGTGTGGATGGGCTACAGCAGCAGAAGACCATGAACATGCACTCAGTGGCTACATTATTAGGCATGAAGCTAATAAAGTGGCCATTGATTGTATATAACTTGACTGTGTTTCTATGCTTCATTCTCTGCTTATCATAAGGGGTGGGGCATTGAAGGCAGACCCAAATGTAAGGCACAAGCACTGAAGTACTAGGAACTGGACTGGACTAGAGTTAGGAACAGGACAGGACACAGACTAGGAGCTGGGACAGGAATGCAGACTTGGGCTAGGACTTTGGCTAAGAAAGCTGGACCAGGACAAGGAACTATAAATTAGGTGCCTGGGCTTGGACTCCGAGCCAGAGACTGGACAAGGATCCAGAACCTGGGTCTTTACTCAGGCTTGGACCCCAGAACTAGGTGAAGACATGACATGGCTACAGCATTGGACAATGCTTGGATTCTTCAAGGTTTTCCTGGGCAGGACAAGGTACTCCTGGGCTGGGTGAGGCACAAGGACAGGACAAGACCCCAAAGCCTTGACTTGGTCCTGGCAGAACAGGGAACAGAGGGACATGGAACACAGAGTCAGGACCCCTCCTTGGGAACAGAACTTGGGGCTAAGGCTCTACATAGAGCCAGGACCCCTCCTAGGCAGCAGGACATAGGGCCAGGACTTATACACAGAACACAGAGAGACAGTTCACAACACAAGGTAGCCATAAACAGCCAGACCGACCTAGTGAAGGCATGGACACAGAGATGGTTCAAAACACAAGGTAGCAGTAAATGCTCAGACCTACCTAGCAAAGGCATGAACACAGAGACAGTTCCAAACAACAATATACAGTTCCTTGTCTAGACACAACAAGGCTCTAGTCTTGCTCCAGCCATAGAACTTGACAGCAATACAGGCAAGGCTTCAGAGGAAGGTGTTATTTCATCATCTAGTTCTTACAGCAGTTGAGCAAATGAAGTTGAACCCAGGAACTGTTTATGTAGCCAGCCCAAAATGAGAATCAGGTGCTTCAATTAGAGCACCCAACAGCACAAGGGAAAACCAGAAAATCTGGAATAAGCAACGATGGACCAGACCGTGAACTGGAATACAGACTTCACGGACCGGACCATGACACTGTGATCAGTCTCTAAAATCTCAGGTGTCTTTAAATTGTTACAGGCTCCACAAAGCCCTGTGAAAATCATAAAACTAAAGTAGCTGGACATCTGAAAGAGATATCTAAGTGCTAGGATCACACAGCAGGTCAGGTAGAGTCAGTAGAAAGAGAAATAGCAACACAGACACAAATGCTGGAAGAACTCAGCAGGTCAGGCATCACCTGTGGAGAGGAATAAAAAGTCGATGTTTCAGGCCAAAGACCTATCACCTTGACCAGAAAGGAATGAGGTTTATTGAACATGGGTAATCACAGTTTTTCCATGACCCTGATTGTTATTGGCAAATTTATCTACAGAAGTGGTTTGCCATTGTCTTCTTCTGGGCAGTGCCTTTACAGATGGGTGACCCCAGCCATTATCAATACTCTTCAGAGATTGCCTGCCGTCAGTGGTCACATAATCCGGACTTGTGATATGCACCAGCTGCTCATACGACAGTCCACCACCAGCTCCCATGACTCCATATGACCCCGATCTGGGGCCGGGGCGTGTGGGGTGGGAATGCTGAGGGGCGCCCTGCAGGATAGTGGAGGGAAGGAATGCCTCACACGTCCTTTGTAGAGACATATCTCCACCTTGCCACCAAAAGGAAAGGGGAAGATGCCAAATTAAGAAGGCATGAAAGGAATAATGGTTAACTCTTCAGGTCTGTGACCCTTGGCCAAAGCACCAAAAGCAAAAGCTTTTTGTCTTTAATTGTTTCTTTGATATTCTTTACAAGACAAGTTTTCATATGTACTGGTTAATGGTTTCACAGCCAGCATCTCTGTTAATCTACTGCCTCTGTTAACCACTGGTTTCAGTCTTACAAGCTGGCTTCCACAGGTGTAGCAGTAGGTTAGTATGGTGGCTAGTACAATGCTTTACAGCAACAGATGTAAGTTAGGGGTTCAATTCCTGTCACTGTCTAGAGGAGTTTGCCCATTCTCCCCGTGACCGCTTGGGTTTCTTCTGAGTGCTCTGGTTACGTGTTAGGGTTAGTAAGTTGTGTGCAATCCACGCTAGTGCCAGAGGCATGGCCACAACTTCCTTCAGCAGCTCCTTGACGCAAACGACACATCTCACTGTATGTTTTAATGCTCTGATGTACACAGGACAAAGTAAAAGGTAAACCTTTCTTTACATTTAACTGGACTAAGAGCTGTGGGGATAAGACAGAATGAATTTTCAGATCTAGAGATGTCCAAGAAAATTCATAGTGAGCGAAGTACTCTTAATGTGAGCACATTCTTCTGCTTCTTGAGCCCTTAGCTCCTAGTGGAGCACTGGCCACTGATGACCTCAGAGAGTGCATTATATCCACTGTACAGGGGATTGGCTTATACTGCTCCGCCAGAGCCCTGTTGGCCGGCCTTACCCGTTTCCACCTCTCACAAAGGGGATGTAGGGTTGGACTTTGAGGCGAGGTGAATACATAAAGCATGGTAACAGGCCATTCACCCCATCAAGTGCATGTTGACTATCAAGCACCCATTTACACTAAACCCGTTAGTTGTTCTCCACGTACTCCCATCAATTCCACTCTGGGTAGGGGCAGTTAGCCAAATGACTTATCAACATGCACATCTCTGGGATATGAGAGGGCACTAGAGCACTCAGAGAAATCCCATGGCATAACATGGAGGTCATGCAAACTCCACACAGTCAGCAGCAGAGTTCAGAATCGAGCCTGGGTCACTGAAGCTATGAAGACATGGATTTACTGCCTCTGCTGCAGGGCTACCCCAGTTATACAAGATCCCACAAACAGTCAGTTGGTAAGCACAAAATCTAACTTGGAAAGGATAAATGTTAATGAACTGAAAGAAGTACTCTATTGCAAAGGCAAATGTAACAATACTTTTGAACTACATCAGAGCGTTCTGCTATTAGGCTGTGATTTAGTCCACTGAGTTAATTGTTTAAGGTTCACTTTGGGGAGTTAACCACTGTTATTTATGAATTTTTAACTTTAATTTGTTCTTACATGAGGCAGCAAGATACTCTTCCATTAACCCTATAACCTCAGGAAAACTCATTATTCTGCTTTGTGTTGGTGTGAAATCGAAGAATGTGATCACAATCTCAAAGAAAGCTGCAGCCAAGGAGGCTATTTGGCCCATCATGTTTATTCTAACCCTATATCAAAGCAATCTGGCTTGTCCCATTTCTTCATCCTCTATCTATAAACCCGCATGATCTTTGATATTAAGGGTGTAACCATCTGATATGTGAGCAGTAGGATTGAATCAGGCTCCACTGTTCACCTCTCAAGTGTATTCAGTTTCCCGACCACAGGCCACGTAAAATGATTTTGCCTTTTGTCACCTTTTTCTACCTTCTCTTTTCATGCAGCTTCATTTTATATCTTATGGTTCTTGAAACCATTGCCAATGGGAATGGTTTCTATCCATCTATTTTCTGTGTATATGAGCAGTACAGTGGTACAACTTGTGAAGGTCCTATGTCCTGAGTTTAAAAACAAATCCTTTCAGTGACTTCCCACAGTGAAGTGGCATACCCACACTTACCTGTTTGATTTTTGAGAAAGGTTGCATATAAATAGATATTTTTTAATCTGGTGACCTTTTTAATTAACTAACTGCCATCCAAAACTCTTAATTCCTGAAGATGTTTGCATTTCTGTAACTAAGTGATATCCGTGTAGAGGTTACATGCTTGGCCATTGCTACAACAGATTTGGAGAAGTTCAATGGAGCAAAACAGAGCTGAAGCAGAGTCGAGGAGGTGGGGCTTGGGTTCAGGTCCGAGAGATAGAGTTACCTCCTCTACCGAATAATTTGGTCATATGGAGGAAAAGCACTGATCACAATGAGAACACTCTGAGAGCTAGGATAGATTCAATGGGTGAATGGCTTACTTACAAGATGCACGGAGATATGATTTTTCAGTCAGATCCTTTATAATTTCTTCTGTTATTACCCATTAGAAATGTTTATCAGGAGTGCATTGCCAATGATACCTCCCAACCATCCAACAATCTGTTTGGCCCTCTAACAATCAGGCAGAATGGTACCATAGCATTAGGACAAGAAGAGCTAGAATGGGGAACAGCATCTTCCCCAGGCTGTAAGACTACTGAACTTCCAGCCACCACCCAGGCCTCATCATATATGAAGCACCAGCAGCGTTATACTGTTTATTTTTTAACCTGTATCATATATGTCAGTTAATATTCGTTTATTTATTCATGGTAATATTACTCTGTGGTGGTGTAATGGCATCAGCACTGGACTTCGGGGCGAAAGGTCCTGAGTTCGAATCCAGCTGGCTCCCTTACACGCTCTCCATCTGTGCCTGAGTTGAGTGTTGAGCTGGCAACTCAACCTCATTAAAAAAAACCTGGAGAGGGATGGGCTCTGCCAGGTTTCAGATGCCTGACACACACACACACACACACACACACACACACACACACACACACACACACACACACACACACACACACACTCTTACTCTATGTATTATGTGTGTGAGTTATTTGTACAGTGTTGTGGATGTTGGTCCGGAGGAATGTTGCTTCGTTTGGCGGTCTACATGTATACGATGACTGACAGTACACACGAACAAGAACTTGTTGCTACCCCAGCTTATCTGCTATTTTACTGCATCTTTCTGACACCTTTTCCAAAGCCTTCACCCCTTTCCTAAACTGTGGTAGCCAGAACTCTGCCCAACACTCCACCCGTGCTCAAACATTGTTTCAGAAAGATTGATCACCACCTTTGTGCTTCTGTTATTCTCTCGCATCTAAAACCCTACAATCCTGAGTGGCTCTTTCGCCATTTTCTCACTCTGCAGAAAAACATGGCCACAACTATAAAGATTTCATCAAAACTAAAGGTGGAGAATTGCTTAACCTGTTTTAATGGAAGCTGATACAATGGAGGCTTTGATGGCAGTGAATATAATTACAGCTTTGTTTTGCTGATAGTGCACTTCAAATTATGGAAGGTTCAAGCACCACTCAGAGTTTTCAGTGCAAAGGCTAGGCTGATAATCCTGTTCAATTTTGCTTTCTTCATCACACTAGTAATTACAATTCATGTGAAGGGCACTATAAATGTAATACTATTGATAAGCCAAGAAAATCAATGTTAGCAGGCCTTTAGCATGAGGTGCCATTGTTTCCTATGCTTATTCCCCAGAACCAAGTCCTTAATGTAAGCAAAAAAAAGAAGAGAGGCAAGCCTACTCAATACTACTCAAACAGTGGGAAAGTTCAAGCGTAAGAAAGTCTGTAGATGCTAGAAGTCCAAAGCAACATCGCTCAGCATCTATGGAAAAGAATAAACAGTCGACGTTTCGGGCCGAGACACTTCTTCAGGACTGAGAAGGAAGGGGGATGATGCCAGAATAATTGTCTGTGAGCCTCCTTCATGATCCACAGACTAGTGGGGGAGGGAATCCTGGATTCAGATCCAGTGACTGAAAAAAGAATGGAGACATGGCCCCATGTCGGGATGGTGTGTGATTTACATGATGCAGAAGGTGGCAAGAGGTTTGTAATCAGCTTGGAATAATAATATTATACACACTACTTCATTCGCTAACATTTGGTGAGACTTGAATTGGGTAGTTACATGAACATTCAGAGAATGGAAGGAAATGGATCACAGTGAGAGGATATTTGATAGAGGTATACAAAATTATGAGGGATATAGATAGAGTAAATGTAAGCAGTCCTTTTCTCTGAGGTTAGGTGGGACTACAAGTAGAGGTGATGGGTTAAGGGTAAAAGGTGAAATGTTTAAGAGGGAATACGAGAAGGAAGCTTCTTCACTCAGAGGGCGGGGAGAGTGAGGAATGAGCTGTCAGCACCAGTGGTGCATGTGGGCTCGATTTCAACGCTTGGGAGAATATTTTTGCACTACTGATTTAGTTTATATTTATATATTTTTTAATTGTAATTTATAGTACATTTTATGCATTACTCTATACTGCTGCCATAAATCAGCAAATATCACAATGTATATCAGTGATATGGTGGTATAGTGGTTAGCACAATGCTTTACAGTACCAGCAATCCAGGGTTCAATTCCTGCCACTTTCTGTAAGGAGTTTGCACATTCTCGCCATGACCACGTGGGTTTCCTCCTGGTGCTCCAGTTCCCTCCCACAGTTGAAAGACATACCAGTTGATTGGTTAACTGGTCATGTAAATTGTCATGTGATGAAGTGAGGATTAAATCTTGGGTTGTCGGGCACCACGGATCATAAGGTTGGAAGGGCCTAATCCACGCTCTATCAGTCTCAAAATAAACCTCACTCTGATTATTCGCCCTCCTCTAGGGTCTATGACTCACCTCAACTAGGGATCAAGGTGGCAAATTAGCCTATCAACCTCAATACCATTGGGATGTGGAGAAAACTAGACCATTTGGGGAAACCTACTTAGATACAGCAAGAACATGCAAACTCCACACAGACAGCACACGAGGTCAGCTTTGAATCTGGGCCTCTGGCATTGTGAGGCAGTGGCTGTACCAGCATGTTGCTTTGCTGCCCTTCATGAAAGGTCAATAAATTACCCCCTCTCGTGAATACCAAAAAAAAACAGCCGTGCTACCTTCACCAATGTCTGCAGTGAAGGACAGCTACTAGGCTGAGAGGCAGGTTGTGTCAAGTATCCAATAAACATCACCTCACAATGCCAGAGTCCCAGATTCAATCCTGATCTTGTGCGCTGTCTGTGTGGAGTTTGTAAGTTCTCTCTGTACCTAAGTGGGTATCCCCAGATGCTTTAGCTTCCCTCTGATAAGAATTAGAATCAGGTTTATTCCAGAGATAGATAGAACATGGAGTAGGCCTTTCTGGTCCTTTGAGCTGCACCACCCAGCGACCTCCTATTTAACCCTACCCTAATCACGGGATAATTTACAATGATCGATTAACCAACCAATCAGTATAGAAACATAGAAACATAGAAAATATGTGCAGGAGTAGGCCATTTGGCCCTTCGAGACTGCACCACCATTCAGTATGATCATGGCTGATCATCCAACTCAGAACCCTGTACCTTCTTTCTCTCCATACCCAACCCCTGATCCCTGTATCCACAAGGGCCATATCTAACTTCCCCTTAAATATAGCCAATCAACTGTTTCCTGTGGCAGAGAATTCCACAGATTCACCACTCTCTGTGTGAAGAAGTTTTCCCTCTTTGGAAAAGAGGAATGTCGTTGTATGTCTTTGGACTGTGGGAAGAAACTGAAGCACTGGGAGGAAGCCCAAGCAGCCACAGGGAGAACATACAAACTCATATTCCAGGCAGCGGCGAGTATTGAACCTGCATTGCTGGTACTGTAAGACATTGTACTAACCACTACACTATCATATCACTGGCATATCTCATGAGGTTTGCTGATTAATGGCAGCAGTACAGTGCAATACATAAAAAAATACTGTAAACTACAACAAGAAATATGCATAAAGGTATAATTTATATCAGTAGGTCAGAAAGAGAGCAAAACTAGTGAGGTTGTGATTATCAGTTGGCTCATTAGGGGTGGAACAACATTTCACTTTGAAAATTCCCTTGCTCTTCTTTACAGTTGTGTGTTTATATTTGCTGAAGCTGTCTTATAATAGAGGGAAGAAAATGTTGTAAATGAATTGACTGAAGCAGGCTGATTCAATTTCAGCTTTAAGCAAAAAACACAATGTGGCCTTTGAGTTCTGAAGAGAAACGCCATCTCCCGCTGTGAAATCCATCAGCAATCTGACGCTGAATTGTGGTCCCTCATTAAATAGATTCCAGGTGCCATCAGTAAACATACAGAAACTCAATAACTTCAAGCAAGGTCAAGCATAGAAGCATGGACTTCTATAGCTTGAACAAGAATCCCTATTTAGGCTTTAAATCTGGCGTTTTGCTGACAGAGATGTGTTCTAATATAAAAAGGACATCACTGTATAAGGCAGGAGAATGGAATTGATGTAAAAACAAGAGAATTAGAATTTGAGTTGTTTGTTTAGTGTTTCTTTGATATATTTCTATGAGGGCTCAGCAGTAGAAAGGGTGAGCAGCTTGAAGATCCTGGGATTCAGCACCTCAGACAATCTATCCTGGGCCTAATTATTAGTACCACCAGGAAGAAGGCACACTAGCAGCCATACTTCATGACTAGGTTGAGGAGATTTGCAATGATGCCCAAGACTCAAGCAAATTTCTACAAATGTACCATAGCGAGCATTCTGACTGGTTGGTATGGAAGCTCCATTGCACAGAACTATAAGAGACTTCAGTTAGTTGTAGACTCAGCCAACTCCATCATGGGCACAAACCTTCCCGGTATTGAGGACAGCTTCAAAAGGTCCTCATCATCATTGAGGACCATCAACATTTCCATCTTCCCATTACTGCCATCGGGAAGGAGATTCAGGAGCCTGAAGGCTCACACTTTGCATTTTAGAAACGATTTCATCCCCTCTGCCATCAGATTTATGAACAGTCCATGAACACTGTATAGCACATGGATGAAAGAAACATGGAGGACTATGTGGGAGGTAAGGGTCAGATTGATCTTGAGGTATATTAAAATGAAGGCATAACACTATGTGCTGTTAGATAGCTACTTGGAGCTTAGAAAAATAGAAGGCTATATGGTAGGGTAATTCTTGGCTGTTTCTAGGAAATTCTAGGTAGTTTGGCACAGCATTGTGGGCCAAAGGGCCTGTAATGTGCTGTAGATTTCTATGGTCTAAGTTTTATCTTGCTAATTCTATTTTGCACTCTTTATTCATTTAATGTAACTTATAATCATTTCTTATTCCTTCACTACTGCCTCAAAACAAAATAAAAACCCATCACAATTCCCAGCCATCTCTTCCGCCATCGCCTCACAGCTTTCATGTTGATGCCAAGGTGACAGCTGTTGCAAAGGTTCATTTGAATGGGAATTGTCTGCCTTCTGGTCACACTTACTTGTATTATTGTGGGTCAGCCCATGTGATGGCCCCAGGCTATTCCTCCACCAAGGACATTAGATTGGAACCCAAGTCCTATCCATATAGGCTTGGGAGAGCTGTCATAGAAGGTGTATGTTACAGTCACACTATACCAGTGGACAGCCTCTTAAAGTCCAATCCAACCCAAAGTCGCCATCATGAGAGGTGAAAATGGGTTAAGGGCAGCCTACAGGGCTCTGGTGAAGCTGCATTGGCCAATCTCCTGCACAGTGGATTGCAGAAGCATTGATGAACTCCAACCACACCATTGACTTCAGACGACGATGGAGACAAGAGGTCATCGATGGTCTATGCTCCACTTGGAGCTGAGGGCCCAAGTAAGTAAGTATCCCATTGGAGGAAGGAATGAAAGTAGTTGCATTAAGAGGACGGGACAGTAAGCTGTTTTTCTTTACCAAGATTTGTCATGTATTCAGACATGAAGAATTGTGACACAATTATCACCTTGAAGAGGATGGGACAGATCGTGGGCATATCAAATAGATGCCTTCAAGCAGGTAAATAAATGTTCCAACACTGTCCTGATTTATGGCTGAATTAGGAATTCCTGTGAAGGGGTATTGTCCTCAGTGTGCTGGCAAATATTGTGATCCTCCAAGAGGACTGCAACCTTGTCATGGTTTGGAAGCTTGTGTTTCTTAATGAGCTAGGCAGCTATGTTGGCTGGAGTCAGGGTTTTATGCTTTGGCTTTTGGAAGGGTCACCTGTGCCAAACAGGTCAAAGGGTAGAGGTCAGACTAAGAGTGGTCCACAGGTCCTCCAGATTCAGAGATTCATCCCAGCAATAACAACCCTGACTGGTAAAACAAAAAGAGAAATGAAGAATCCTTAATCAAAGTACACTGGTATTTCTGAGTCTTCACCTGGGACTTGCATGACTAACAGTAGTGAAAACCGAGAGGAAGCTACTCATATGATGAAAGAAGCCCTGAGCACATCCAAAGACGGAGGACTTTCATTGATGCCCTAAATGCCAGTGGCATAACAGACAGTATGTAAGTAGGTAATATCATGATGAATAATTACCCTATGTACAAATTAGTAGCCTCATTTCTTCCATTACTGGTTTTATGTAGGGTCTGTTGATGTTCCAATGCATTTTATTTCACTTCATATTTTATCATTATATTTTCAAACAACATTTCATAAATTTGAAGTAATTTAACCACTAATTCAGTGGGAAAGTACAGTATGTTCCTCACTGATTATGTCTTTCCATTTGCTGGCAGAACAACAGTGTATCGTGTGAATAAACACTTTCAAAGATTAAGACATGGGAGTATTATTGACTTACGAGATTCTGCAGATGCTGGAAATCCAGAGTAACACACAAAAAGCACTGGAGGAATTGAGAAGTTCAGGAGCATTTATGAAGAGGAGTGAAGAGTTGATGTTTCAACCATGTCACTTAATCAGAATTCTTGGCTCGAAATGTCGACCCTTTATTCTTCTCCATGACACTGAGTTCCTCCAGTTCCTCCAGTATTTTGTGGCATGGAAATATTGCTAGTTTTAATAAGTAGAACTATTTTTAATAAAGCTTCCATTGGCCGTTTCTTTTGAGGTTAGCTTCTTACTTGTTTTTCACCGGCAGTATATAGTCTTTTGAGCGAATAATCTATATAGAATGCATCTTTTCACAACTGCAATGTAAAATTATTTCCGTATGAAAGCATATTCACTGCATAAATGGGAGAAGTACTTTCAAGAGCTTGCATTCCAAACAATGTGCTGTGGTTGACTTGACAGACTGAAATTCATTCATTCGCATCATACGATGTGGGCGTCCATGGTTTTTTCATGACCATGATAGTTCCTGGCAAAGTGGTTTGCTATTGCCTTCTTCTGGGCCATGTCTTTATAAGATGGGTGACCTCCATCCATTATCAATACTCCTCAGGGATAGTCTAGCTGGCCTCAGTGGTCACACAACCAGGACTTGTGATATCCTCCAGCTTCTCATACAACCATCCACCACCTGCTCCCATGGTTTCACATGACCCTGATCGGGGAGCTAAGCAGGTGCTACACCTTGCCCAAGTGAGACCCGGCTAGTGGAGGGAAGGAACGTATTCTTTGATAGAGATGTATCTCCACCCTGCCACCCAATGAGTGACATTGGATACCTAGTCTTCACGAAATTCAGCCTCCCTGCCATTGACTATGTTCCATCTTCCTACAGCCTTAGCAAACAGAGCCAAGATAATTGCAAACATAATCCCAATCAATCATTCTCTCTTCACCCCCTTCCATTGGGTAGAAGGTACAAATGCATAATAATATACCACCAGGCTCAAGGACAGATTCTACCCTACTGTTGTAAGACTTTTGAATGGACCTCTTATATAAAAAAAATCTATTGTTAACTCACTCTTGTGGTTACTCCCAATCATGTTCGTCCAGTGAGAATGATGATGGATGCTGCTTTTCTACGGTAATGTCTCGTGTAAATGTGCTCCCAATGTTTGGGAAGGTTTTACTTGTCAAGTACTTGGCTAAATCCACTAGGAGTTTCCACTGGAAGGCATTTGTGTTCCCATACCAGGCTGTAATGCTGCCAGTTAACACACTTTCCACCATAAATATGTAAAAGTTTGCCAACATTTTCGACGACATGCCGAAGTGGAAGTAGAGGCTCTGTCCTGTTTTCTTTGTGTAATATTTATATGATTGGTCCTGGACAGGTCCTATGAGATAGTGACACTCAGGAATTTAAAGCTACTGATGCAGATTTGATTGACTGCTGCTCTATCAGAGGGCCTGTGCTCCAGGTCAGGTCTCTACCTTCTTTTTGTGCAATATATCCTGAGACACGATAAGCAAGAGAGAACCCCTGCTAGTGTCCTGATCCCTATTTATCCCTCCACCATCACAAGCCTTTTGAAGACTGCTGGGCTCAATTTATCAAAAATAAGTACTGTTATGTATTCAGGCAACAATAAATATATGAGTTCGGCAAAGGATTTTATAACAAACAACACTTTTATTAAACACTGAAAACAAACCCCCCAAAAGTAAACAAACACTAACGTAACCGAAAATCAGCTGCTGTGCGGCAGCTTAAACAGCTCTTAAAGCGATGTTGCAAAAACAGTTCTTTAAAGTAGTATTGCCAAAAGTTCAGAAATGCTCACAGTCCACTTAAAAGGAGAGACTTTATAAGATGATTTAAATTCTCTTTCACGTTGTTTTGCTTCGATCCCCGACGTCGAACTTCCCATGAAGAATTTATGAAACGAAACGAAACGGCTTAAAGGCACTGACCTTTCCTTTATCACATTGTCCACAATCTTCTGCTATCCCACAGAGATTAACATGAGAACAGTCAATGAATTCCTTTCGAATAAGGATTAAATAAGGTCGAACCAGTTTCACCGTCGAAATAGATTCTCCTCGATCTTTAACTCCCGAACTCCGATCTTCACTCTCCACTGATTTCCCAACTAGCAGTATTGTAAAGAAACTGCTGGCAATGACCTTTTAAACTTTAGGCATTAGATAAAACTTCATCTTTCAACTAAACTGCGTCATCACATTAAATCACGCAGTGGCATGAAGTCAACATGGCAAATCCAGCCACGAACTGCCCCTCCTCACTGTCAAAAAACTGTCAAATGATCTCTACTGGCGGGAAAATGACATCACTCCACCATCACAAGACCATTACCTCAAGTCCAGTATGGCTTCAACCCCAGTCACGTGACAAGGGTAGCACTGTCATGTCACAAGTACGTAACAGTACTTTCTTTCCAACACAGGCAAAATGCTGGAGGAATTCAGCAGGCCAAGTAGCATCAATGGCGGGGAATAAACAGTCAATGTTTCAGACCAATGCCCTTCATCAGGACTGGAAAGGAAGGAAGAAGAAGCCAGAATAAGAAGATGAGAGGGGAAGGGGAATGAGTACATGCTGGCAAGTGATAGATGAGGGTCAAGTTAGGAGGGTGGGGGAGTGGGGGTGATGTGGGAAGCTTGGAGGTGATAGCTAGAGGAGATAAAGAGCTGAAGAAGAGGGGATTTGATAGGCGAGGACAGCGGACCATGGGAGAAAGGGAAGGGGAAGGGGGAACGTGTGAAAAACAGAAGGGCGTAAAGGCAAGCCAGAATGAGGAATGAGAAAAGAGTGGAGAGGGAAAGGTATGCAAAATTATGAGGAGTGGATATCAATAGGCTTTTTCCACTGAGGTTGGGTGAGACTAGAACCAGATGTCAAGGGTTAAGGGCGGTAGGTGAAATTGTCAAGGGGAACATGAGGTGAAAATTCTTAATTCAGATGGTGGTGTGACTGTGGAATCAGCTGCTAGTGCAATTTCAGTATTTAAGAAAAGGTTGGAATTGTACGTGGATGGGAAGGGTATGGAGGGTTATGGTTGGGGTGCAGGTTGATGGGACTAGGCAAAGTAGCAGTTTGGCATGACTATCTGGAGACCCTGTTTCTGTGCACGTAGTGTTCTGTGACTCTATGACTCTAAATTACTGGAAGTTAGAGAAATCAATACATGTGTGTTGTTCTGGATTTCCAACATCTTCAGAATCTCCTGTGTTCAATACATTATTTCATTTTTATTTTGTTTGGAAGTATTAAAGGGATATTTACTTGCGTGCAGTTTTGCTTTATATATCAGAAGCTGCATCCTTGGGAGAAAAAAAAAAGGATCACAATTCTTGTTTATACCATCCGCTCTCTCACAGGGTGAATTATCAACTCTCTGCTAGGCAGACACAGAACGTGTGGGAATTGCTCAGCAGGTCAGGCAGCGTCTGTGGGAAGAGAAACAGGCCCAATGTTTCAGTGTGAATACTCCCTGTCAGAACTTCTTCAGAGTCGCACAGCAAAGACCTTTCAGCCCACGGAGTCAGTGCCATTGTTACAGTTTTTATTTATTTTTTACAATTCACCACATTTCTAGAATTTAAAAAGTTCAAAAAGGTCAAAATAAATTTATTATCGAAGTACATATATGTCGCTCTATGCAACCCTGATATTCATTTCTTGCAGGGAAGAAAGAAAGTACAAGAAGCACAATACAGTCAATGAAAGACTGCACCCAACAAGGCAAACAGCAACCAATGTGCAATAAAAGAACAACAAACTGTGCAAATACAGGAAATATATATATATATATATAAAGAGAGAGAGAGAGAGAGAGAGAAGGGAAATAATAATAATAAATTTTGAGAACATGACACAAAGAGTCCATGGAAGTAACTCCATGGGTTGTGGGAACAGCTCAGTGATAAGGTGAGTGAAGTCAAGTGAAGTTATTCCCTCTGGTTCAAGAGCCTGATGGCTGAACTTAATAACAGGTATGATCCTAAGAATCCTGTACCTTCTTCCTGATGGCAGCAGTGAGAAAAGAGCATGGTCTGAATGGTGGGGGTCCTTAATGATGGATGCTACCTTCCTGTTACAGTGCACCATGTCGATGAGCTCAATAGTTGGGAGGGCTTTACCCATGATGGGCTGTGCCATATCCACTATTTTTTGCCCGTTTTCCATTCAAGGGTATTAGTGGTTCCATACCAGTTCATGATGCAACCAATCAATATAATCCCCATGACACCTCTATAGAAGTTTGTCAAAATTTTAGATGACATGCCATATGTTCACAAACTTCTAAGAAAGTAGAGTTGTTGCTGTGTTTTCTTCATCATGGACTTGCTGTACATGGTAAACTCAGGACAGACCCTTTGAAATGATAGTACCAAGGAATTTAAAGTTGCTGACCCACTCCACCTCTAATCCTCCAATGAGAATTGGTTCTTGGACCTCTGGTTTCTTCTTGAAGTCAATAATCATCTCCTTGTGACAGTGAGTAAGAGTTTGTTGTTGTGGCACAAACTCAGCCAGATTTTTAATCTCCTTCCTAATCCTCACCACCTTTAATTCAGCTTGCAACAGCTCCACAAAGTCAGCAGAACTTAAACATGGCATTGGAGCTGTAATTAGCCTCACAGTCATAAGTATAAAGCAAGCAGAACAGGGGGCTAAGCACATAGCATTGTTGTGCACTTGTGCTGATGGAAGTTGTTGGAAGAGATGTTGTTGCCAATCCATATTGACTGGGATCTACAAATGAGGAAATTGAGGATCCACTTATGCAAAGGTGTATTGAGGCCTAGGTCTTGGAGATTAATGAATAATTTTAAGGGGAGGTAGGGTTAAATGCTGAGCTGTAGTTAATGAAGAGCATCCTGATGAATGCATCTTCATTGTCCAGATGTTCCAGAGAGAGTCTTTAGTACTTGGCAGGGTACCCCATCTAGGCCAGATGCTTTCCATAGTTTCACCCTCTTGAAGGATACTCTCACATCAGCCTCAGAGACTGATATTACAGGGTCATAGGGGTCTGTGGAAGTTCATGAAGGTCCCTCCATGATTTGATGATCAAATCTCAAAGCAAGCACAAAGGGCATTGATCTTATCTGCGTGCAAAGGCTTGTTGTCACCTACATTGCTTGGTCTCACTTTGTAGGATGAAACAGCATTCAAGCCCTACCACGGCTGTTGAGTAACCTTCAATGATTCAAGTTTAGTCCTGAACTGGCACTTTGCACACAAGATTGCTTTCCGGAGATCATACTGGCCCTCTTTTATTTAACCTGGTCATCATCCATGAATGCCACCGATCTGACCTCAACAGACTGCAGATCGCAAGCTTCATTCAGGGCTTCTGGTTCCCTCCCAGCAATCCCGATTCCTACCACATATCTACACTGGATGAAAATCACAGAAGCCAGCTAACCTATACACCTTCAGAGTGTAAGGAGAAAGTGGAGCACCCAGAGAATGACTAGCTTAATTTGTTGCATGTACATTGAAACATCAAAACACGGTGAAATGCGTTACTTGCATTAAAGTAAATGGAGTGGGAATCGCCCTCAAGCGTAAACATGATTGCGGTGCCAACATAGCATGCCCACAACTTACTAACACCAACTGTAGCTGTACATCTTTGGAATGTGGGAGTAGACCAGAGAACCGGGAGGAGACCCATTAGGCCACGTCGAGAACAGACAAGCTCCGTGCAGCAGCACGAATAGAACCCCGGTGGGCGATCTTTGCTCTCTAAAGCCGTTGAGCTAGCCGGTACTCTACTGTGCCACTCAACTATGCCAGCGTGCCACCCATACGGCCACAGGGAGAATGTGAAAGCTCCACACAGATAGCCCCTGCCTTCAGTTCAATATTTATTGGCAACCAGGTCTGCAACCAGAAATTTGGAGTTGAGCCGAAGGGCCTGTTTATGTGCTACCTGACTCTAAATATTAACCGTTTTACATCTCCCCACATACTGCCTGACCTGCCGTTTGTTTCTAGCTTTTTTTGTCTGTCTGTTTTGCATTTCCAACAACTTCAGTTCTGTCTTTCTTTTACCTTCACTCTCAAAAGCATTTCAGCTTGTTAATGAAGTCAGCCGCCTGCCTCACACAGTCTTTGTTCTACTCTGAAGCAAATTTAAATATTGAAGACAACCTGAGATAAAACAGGGCATCACTTGGAGCTTTTTATTAAAATGATTCACTCCACCGTTAGATAATGACATTGCCGCAAAGCTTTGTACAATGAATCAGTGCCTTTCAATCAGGGCTCTGTGAAGAGTAAAGTGAAATTGTTGATGTTGATTACATGAATGTTAAGTGATATGAATAGTAGATATCTCAGATGCAATCATTCATCCTGCTACTTAGAAAGAGAAAACAAAGGAGAGATTCAATAGAAAGGTCTGAAATTGTTTTCCTGTTATTTATTTTTCTCCCTGCGCTCACGTAGATGAGGGTTGCGTGAGACTGATGCACTATACATAGGCTGTGGAGCAGCAAACTTTCTACAAAGCCTCTCAGCCCCAAACAAATTTCAGGAAAATACACGTACAGTGTGCGCATTGGGAAGGACACTGATCAAAATCAGCTTTAATATCGCTGACCTATGTCTTCAGGTTTGTTGGCAGAGGCACAGTGCAAGGCATAAAAAATTACTACAGGTTGCAATAATTAAATAGTGGCGAAGGATTAATAGTGAGGTGGTGTTTATGAACCATTCAAAAATCTGATGGTGGAGGGGAAGAATCTGTTCCTAAAACACAGGCTATGGGTGTTCAGGCCCCGTCACTTCTCCCTGTTGGTAGCAATGAGAAAAGGGCATGTCCCGGATGGTGAGGGTTCTTAATGACGGATACTGCCTTCTTGAGGTACCATTTGTAAACTGTGGTTTGGTGTCTTATATTTTGTATTTTTCATTCATCTTTTGCCATTTGCACAATGGGTGTTTGATGTTTTCTTCGAATGGGCTCCATGGTGTTTCTATGTTTTGTGGCTGTCGGTGGGAAGGCGAATCTCAGGGTTGTATACTGCCTATATACTTTGATAATAAATGCACTTTGAATCCTCGAAACTTTTTGAAGATATCCTTGATGTTGGAGATCTTTGTGCCCAAGGTGGAGCCACAGAGAGACATTGAGTGGGAAGCACAAGAGAGAGCATTCAGCCTATCCAGTTCATTCTCTATATAATGCCCTTCCCACCGTTCTTCATCCCATCCCTCCACCCAATCCTTCCACGAATCCCTCGTTTCTGTATTTGTCCCGTATACCTTTGATTATGTTAGTGTTATTAGCCTCAGCATGAAAGGCAACTTTTCCATGCAGGGGATGGTGGGTATATGCAACCAGCTGCCAGAGGGGACAACATTATCACATAAGAAGCACTTGGATAGATAGATGGACATGCAGGGCTTGGAGATTAATATGTACACAGGAAATTGGGACGAGCTGGATGGGCATGGTGGTCAGCATGGACTTTTTGGGCCGAAGGGCACGTATCTATGCTGTTTTGCTCCATGACTATTTGACTATTACACAGCAGTGAAATCATTACTCTTGAGTAAGGGAATTTATTTTATTCTAATATTCAAATCACAAACAAGAGATGGCCTTCCATGGCCTTCTGTCGTCTCCTATCAGGTTCCCCCTTCTCCAGCCCTTTATCTCTTCTACCAAGTAACTTCACTCCTTCCCTTTTCCCAGTTTCACCTATCCCCTACTACCTTGTACTCCTTCTTCCTCCCTCCCCCCCTCCCCCGATCTTACTCTGACTTCTCATTTCTTTTTCCAGTCTAGGTGAAGGGTTTCAGACTAAGGCTTCAACTGTTTACCCTTTCCCATAGATGTTGCCTGGCCTGTTGAGTTCCTCTCCAGCATTTTGTGTGTGCTATTTATTCTAATATTGCTGGGTTTGGTTCTTTACAGGTGGAAGCATGTTTTCCAGGTCTTGCCCTTAAAACTATTTCATAAGTATGAAGGGCACACCTGGGACAGTACAATGACACAACGAGTGGTGCAACCGCACAACCCCATTAACTTTGGTTCAGTTTCCATCGTGGGTGCTGTCTGGGTGGAGTTTGCAGGCTCACTCTGTGACTCTCTTCAGGGCACTCTGCTTTCCTCCCTCATTCTAATGATATGCAAGTTGGTAGTGTTACAAGTATCTGCCCCTTAGTAATAACAATCAGAGAGGCACAGAGAGAATCTGTTTTTACCGACAAGTAACCTTCATTGTCTCATATGGACTTGCAAATGAACTATCTGTGTGCACACCTACTAGGATTCCCTGACCCTCCATGAAGAGTCAATGAAAAGAAAAGGGGTTGCCCGGGAGAGGAGGCTACGCTGTCCAGGAGTTCCTCGTAGTCCCAATAGGTCAACATCTGAGGGGTCCTCCCATCTGTAATGGTTGGTCTCTGGTGGCTGGACAGTTATTGCTCCCTCATATTTGAAACTCCCAATTCTTCCCATGCTCCTCATCAGTTCAACTGATGCATTTCCATCCCATTGGCTCAAGGCCACCTGACCTACGTGGGCCACTTTCTCATTCGATCTGGTCCAAGGCCACAACCAGCATTGTTCTATGGTTTCTGCTCCCAGCCTTGTGTTCCTTTCAGCTCTGACTGGTCGATTCAAGCCAGTTAAGCTAGATGACCCGGACACAGAGTTCATTGAGATTACAGGTAGCTTCTCCGGCAAGCTTGCCACTTTACATAACAAATGCCTACTCATCTGAGAATGGTCTCAGGTTTAGCAAGACATTAGTTGAAACTCCTTGTGTCCACGTTCAATTGCTCTGATTAGATTATCCCAAAGCAAGAATCAGTTCAGAGTTCACAAAATGGGGAGCTGCAGGGGCAGATTCACAAAATGGCCACTCCATCCTCTTCAAGCACACGGCAAGAGCAAAGACAATTGGCTTGTCCGCTTCCACTGTCCTTGATTCATCCAAATTCACTGATTGTAGGCTATAGTTCATTCTGGCCAACATCTCCCTCCTCCTCATCCAAAGCTGTTTATCTTAGGATCTTTATCCTCCTCTCATTCAGATGACTGCCCATAAGACTCCCATGGAAGCCCAGTAGGTGTACAACACTTATAAAAATAATGTTAACATTTACTTTCTAAATTCACACTTTATACCAACAATCTACTCTGCTATTTCATGGAAGTATTATCCTCTAATTTTTGTATTACTTCAGTCTTCCACCTTCTCAGTTGATATACATTAGGTAATACAATTATCACTGTATATAAAATTAGCATTACAGCAGCATGTGATACTATTATCACCCACGGATGTATTTGAGCATTTGTTCCATAATACCAAAATGTACTCCAAAAGCCTGAGTCACTCAATATTTCATTTGCTCACCAGCAGTTGCTTTAATTACTTTCTGGTGTTTAGTCCATTTATGTATTATCTGCCTTGCCTCCCCCACAACACGTGTCCAGTCTGCAGTCAAATGACGGATTGGTGGCAACTCAGTAGCAACATCGTCCCACAGATTTTCATGTGGATCATTGCGATGGATCTTGAAGTTCTCCTTCATTACTGTGTCTCCTGTTGAATGAATCGAAGTTCTTCCTCCAATAGCATAAGATTGGAAGTCACATACCCTATGGTGACATTGTGACTTTCCAATGGGCATTGTTTCCCTCTGTTCATATAACTCAGAAACATGATTACCCATGCTGAGTTCCTCAACTTCATCATGTTTGCCTCCAACTTCCACCCGGCCCTCAAATTTACCTGGGCCTTTTCTGACACCTCCCTCCCCTTTCCCGATCTCTCTGTCTCTATTTCTGGAGATAGCTTTGCATTTAACTTCATAGGGCCCTGCAGAGCTTGGATTTAAAAAGAAACCCAATGATTCTAGCATCTACCTCGACTATACCTCATCCCAAGGTGTCACTAGTAAAAATGCCACCCCTTCTCTCAGTTCCTCTGTCTTCATCGCATCTGCTCTGAGGATGCAGCTTTTCAGCTCAGAAGGATGTCCTACTTCTTCAAAGCAATGGGCTTTCTTTCCTCCTCCTTCAATCCTACCCCCTTTGTGTTATGCTGGGTCTTACTCAGGTGTAATTTCTACTCTTATTTCCAGCTTTGTTTGTAATAAGTCCTCATTTTCTCTCTGATTTGCAATCCCATCCAATCCAGGCTCCCAATTGTCTTTGGAATCAAGCCATCCATCTTTTATTTTTTTCACCCAATTCCATCTCAGGGTAGGGGAAGCAGGAACCAACATTTTTTTCTTTTTCTTTTCTTGACAAGCCTCCTCTGATTCTCAGACCGAGAGAATGGAAAAACTCCCCCTTGGTTAGATCTGTCAGCATCTTCTTGAAACAGTTATTCCAATCCCAAATTTTCCAAATCAGGATTACTAGGTACATCAATTGTCAAGTCTCTGAAATCAAGATTATCATGTACATCAATGGTTACGTGCTGAAGAACATTCCTCTTTCTCCCCTAACAATTTCAATCGTGTGATATGGTACCATCTCCATTTACCTGGAGAGATCAGTACCCTGTACACTGATGGACCTGCTTTGCCCTATAATTTCATAGGGCCCTGCAGAGCTTGGATTTAAAAATAAACTGGGTTAGTGTATGTTATTGGCCACTGTAAATTGCTTCTAGTGTGTGGTGAATGGCAGAATCTGGGAGGACTTAATAGAAATGTATGCAAAATAAAATAGGTAGGGAAGGATTAGTGATTGATAGTTGTCAGGGATTCACTGGGCTGAAGGTCTTGTTTCCTACTGGACAGGGCTCCAGTCTGTTCAATTGCACCATATGAGTATGATCTGGCATCATTCCTGTCGATCTTTATTAGCACCCTTTTCCTGTCTCTGCATCCTACTTGTGATAAGGACACTATAAATGCACCATGCAGTGGCCCTCTAGTCCTGAGAGAAAGAGAGAACTCAGCCCATCTCTAGTAAAGAGAAATTTGGTTGTTCACCTGCTTGTCTCTTTTCCAACATAACTGTGATCTGCTCTCGTGATGGATATTCACTTTCTGGGGATATTTATTTCTAACCCCAGCTTTCTAGCACAGCAGCAAGACCTTTCCAAAGGGTCAGAGATGTTTCTGACAAGTTTAAACTTCCAACCAATATTCCTTCCTCAGTCTTTGCTGCAAACAAGCAAGCAATGAGGTCCTGTAGGCCCATATATAATCAATTTAAGATAATAGGGTTATGAGCATTGGCCTGCATCAAACCAGACAACACTGGCTAAATATTTGCACTAGATTGCGTTCAAGCAATCTTCCGGACCAGACTGACATTGTCACTTTGCTCATCAAACATGGTCACAGTTATGGATGATCAATCAATAGTTGGGATATTTGTGTATTTAGAGTAAGCCCTTACAGCATTGAGTTTGGGTGTCTGGGATCTCTGTCCCCTGAAGCTTTGTGAATCTCCTTTTGAGTTTAGGGCTTTGTGGACACACTCTCCTCCTGTACTCTGCCTTTGAGCAGTGCCACCTACTGTACTTCACCGGTACTGTATAATATTATGTGGGGTATCCAGTTCAGCTGTTACCTCTGGATCAAAGATTATGATGACAACCTCATTTTACTCTACAACTTTATAGTAGGTTGGCACCATCCTATCTGACATTGGACTGGATTAGACCATAAGACATAGGAGCAGTATTAGGCCATTCAGCCCATCGACTCTGCTCTGTCATTCCATCACAGCTGATCCTGGATCCCACTCAACCCCATACACCTGCCTTCTCGCCATATTCTTTGATGCCCTAACTGATCAGAAAACGATCAACTTCTGCCTTAAACATACGCATGGACTTGGCCTCCACTTTAGACTGTGGAAAAGCATTCCTCGGATTAACTACTCTCTGGCAAATAAAAAATTCTCCTTACCTCTGTTGAATTTTGAGGGTATGTTCTCTAGTTCTGGATACCTTCACCACATGAAACATGATCTCCACATCCACCCGATCTAGTACTTTCAACATTCGGTAGGTTTCAATGAGATCCTCCCACATTCTTCTAACTTACACTGAGTACAGGCCCAAAGCTGTCAAATGCTCATCACATGTTAACCCCTTCATTCCCGAAACATCCTCGTGTACCTCTTCTAGACTCTCTCCGATGACAACACATCCTTTCTGAGATATGGGGCCAAAAACTGTTGACAATACTCCAATTGAGGTCTGACTAGTGTCTTATAAAGGCTCAGCATTATCTCCTTTCTTTTATATTCTATTCCCCTTGAAATAAATGCCAGCATTGCATCTGCCTTCTTTACCATGGACTCAATCTGTAAATTAACCTTATGGGAGTCTTGCACGAGGACTCTTAAATCCCTCTGCACCTCTGATGTTTGAACCTTCTCCTTATTTAGATAATAGTCTGCACTGTTGTTCTTTTTACCAAAGTACATTATCATACATTTCCCAATACTGTATTCCATCTGGCACCTTTTTGCCCATTCTACCCATTTGTCTAAGTTCCCCTTCAATTGCATTGCTTTCCCATGACTACCTACTCCTCCACCTATCTTTGTATCATCTGCAAATTTTGCCACAAAGTCATCAATTCCATTATCCAAATCATTGACAAGCATTGTGAAAAGTAGTGGTCCCAATACTGACCCCTGAGGAGCAGCACTAGTCACCGGCAGCCAACCAGAAAAGGCCCCTTTTATTCACACTCGCTGTCTCCTGCCTGTTGGCTATTCCACTATCCATGCCAGTATCCATCCTGTAATGCCACAGGATTTTATCTTGTTAAGTAGCCTCATGTGCAGTATCTTATCAAATGCCTTCTGAAAATCCAAGTAAATAACATCTACAACCTTTCCTTTGTCCACCCTGCGTGTTACTTTGCCAGTCCAGAGGGTTGGATTTAAACCCTTTCTCTAACCAACCTACTCCGAGAGCTTCACAGCTCTTTTCACTGATTCATATTCCTGAAACTAAACTGAAAACCAACAACTGGTGTTGATATGATTTGCTTAGATTTTCTTGCAGACACCATAGGTTGTTGTTAGATATACTGTCCAGCTTCTTGGACTGAATGGAAACTCAGGCTAGTTTATAGATGACTGAGTGTTTGATGGCTCTGATCCTGTACCCACTGGAAATGAGAAGACTGAGGGGATCCCATTGAAACCTATCCAGTATTGAAAGATCTACGTAAAGTGAATGAGATAGATATATATTGCTATTGTGGGGAAGTCCAGAACCAGAGGAGAGGAGTCTCATAATAGAGGGACGTCTATTTACAACAGAGCTGAGGAGGAATTTCTTTAGCCAGAGGATGGTGAATCTGTGGAATTCATTGCCACAGACGGCTGTAGAGGCCAAGTCACTGGGTATATTTAAAGTAAAGGTCGATAAGTTCTTGACTAGTCAGGGTGTCGAAGGTTACAGAGAGAAGGCAGGAGAACGAGTTTGAGAAAGATAATAGATCGGCCATGACGGAATCGCAGAGCAGACTCGATGGGCCAAATGGCCTACTTCTTCTTCGGTCTTATGGTATTATTATGTGTAGTCCAAGGGATGGTACATTTTCTTCCCTGAGAAAAATTAGTGAACCAGGTGAGCTTTTACACCAATCAGAGTCACTTTTACTGATGAGTTGGTTTGATTCTGGACTTTTATTTAACAAACTGAATTTATGTTTCCCAGTTATTATACCGAGATTTGAACTCATTAGAACAGACCTCCTGTTATTATTTCCAAACCACTGCCCCTTTCAAATCCTGTGAACTCATCTTTCGTTTGGTGTCCCATTGCCATCACCTTTTACCTGGTGTCTTGAACTTCTAGTATTTAATCAATGCTGACATCCAGCCTTCCATCACAGACGCTCCCTCTCATTCTCCCCAGCTTTAACTAACTCTGCTTTGCATTTACACATACCCATCTCAGAGGTTTAAGAAGTTCTGTGGCAGGACATCATCCGGAATAATTAGCCCCTCTATTTCTCTCCAATCTATGTGCGATATTTCTACTATCTTCCTAGAGTCATGGAGTTGTATAGAATGGAAGCTGGCTACAGACCTAGAGAAATATGGTCAACTAAAAATTAGCCTGGCCAGCTGATGGTGTAGTGGCATCCACACCAGACTTTGAGGGGAGTGGTCCTGGATTTAAATCTAGCTGGCTCCTTGCACCCTTTCCATCCATGCTGGGTTGAGTGTCGAACTAGCAACTTGCTCTTGTAAAAATATTCAGACAAAAATGTTAAGGTTGCCACACGATGCGCCACAACAGCAATAAATTAGCCTGGGCATTTAGCGCAGAAAGAGTCTCTTTGGTCCACAGTTTATATTGACTTGCAAGCACTGATTACGTTAATCCCACTTATTACTCTCCCAATTCCCATCAATCTTTTACCACACACTTACCTACTAGCAGTGATTCACAGTGACCAATGAACAGAAAATTTCTAGTTCGTGGCAGGAGACACTGGTGCAGTCCTAATGAGAACATGATAACATTGGAGATCAGGATCGAACCTGGGTTGCTGGTCAGCCAAACAGCGACTCTATTGGCTGTGCCATTGTGCCGTTCCCCATTGGCGTGATGCTTTTTTTGAACGGCTTCCATGGTTTTCATGGTTTCATGGCTGTCTGGAGAAGATGAATTTCAGGCTTGTATACTGCATGCATACTTTGATAATAAATGTATCTTGAACCTTGAATCTTGAAGAAAGCATCCATCATTGAGGACCTTCACTATCTGATTCTGAATGGCTTCAAGATGGCAAAGCCAATAGATTGTAAAACAGCTCTTCCTGAAACTCTAATCAAGTGTGTGATCCCAATAGTACAAATCAAATTGAGCAGTGTTCCCTGCATCCTCATGCCCCCCACTCCAGGTCTCCGTTCAAAACTTAAATATCATTTGTGACTGAGGATCTCCAACCCTTCAGTTTAATTAGAAGAATAAACAGCTCCCACCCCGATCAGTATCTATTGCTTAACCAAAATGAGTTTGGTTAATGAACGTGGGTACTTTCTTTTCAACCCATAATACAGGATCTGGGAATTGTTGGCAAGGTCAGCATTGTCTGCCCATTCAAAGGTCCTTTTGAAGTCAAAGTTGAGGCATAAAACTCATGATTGTTTTATTAAGTGTTACAAGAACCAGAAAGAGGAGCCTAGAGAATAATGTTATGGTAGAAGTAATCATTGTCATCTCATACTTAGACTGGAGATCACAAAATTCTAGTAATAACAATTCATCTATAAAATAGGCAGTTCAAGTAGCATGGCACCTGTTACGGAAAATTAAGAGGCTTCTAGAAAAGGGCAAGGTTTAATTGACATGGTTTGCGGTTGGGCTCTGCATTTCATGGTTATATGTGTTTCTGGTTGTTCCTTATTGTTGCTATTTTGTGCGATTTTGATCGGGGTGGACTGGCCTGCAATCAACAAACGACATAGGGCTAAAATGAACTGAATTGAACTAATCTGAATAATCCTGACTGGTTCAATGAATCTGTGGTTTTGATGTTTTACATTTTGTGTATTTTTCATACATTGTTGGCAGCTTGTGCAATTTGTTCTCATTTTTTGTGCATTGGGTGTTCGATGTTTTATTTGAACAGGTTCCATGGTATTCCTTTGTTTCACGGCTGTCTTCAGGAAGATGAATCTCTGGGTTGTGTACTTTGAATCTTTGAATATACAAATACAAGCAAGTATAGGAAAGTTAAACTACGAGAAAATAACACTTCTACACCCCTTTCCAAAACCTTTGAGAAGGTGATGATGAGCTACCACCTTGAGATACTTAGCCTTTCTGGTGAGGGTGTTAGGGTGGGTGTTACAGTGTTTCAACACAACAAATCTAATCGGGATGGTGTGTGACCTGGTGGGGGCACTCTTGTGTGCTTGCCTCCCTTGTTCTTTGTGGTGGACACATGACACAGCTAGATTAAACTGGAACTGAGCTGAACCGAATACGTCTGGAATCTTTCAATTTTGTGTTTTATATTTAGTGTGTTTTGCTCGTTTTTTTTGCCACTTGAGCGATTTGGCTTTTCTTCACATGCGGGGGGTGGGGTGGGGGGGGGGGTTGATGTTTCCTTTGAACATCCTGATGAAGAGTTTTGGCCTGAAACATTGTCACTACCTCCTCCCATAGATGCTGTCTGGCCTGCTGAGTTCTGCCAGCATTTTGTGCTTTTATTTTCTATGGTTTTCTTTGCTTCATGGCTGCCTTTGGGAAGATGTATCTCAGGGTTGTATACTGCATACAAACTTTGATAATAAATGCTTTGAATTTGAATTTGAACAACAACAATTCATTTAGTATATGGTACACATTGCACTCCCTGTGCACAAGTGCTGGAGGGACCAGGTCAGGGAGTAAACTTCAGAAACAAGAGTGACAGCAATTGAAGGAATGGCCACTGACAGGGAAACAATTAAAATGAGAGATGATCGAGAAACCATAAATGGAGGTGCAGTACAATCCCGAGAGTTTGGAATCAGATTCAGATACCACTGACATATGTTATTACATTTGTTGTTCTGTGGCAGCAGTGCAATGAAAGGCATAAAAAACTGCCAGAAGTAATTTTAAAAAAGTACATTTTGTTTTTCAATAAAATATGATGAAACTGAGAAAAAAGATGTATAATGAAGTAGTATTCTTGGGTTCATGGACTGTTCAGAAATCTGATGGTATGCCTAAAATGTTGAGTAACACACACAAAATGCTGGTAGAACACAGCAGGCCAGGCAGCATCTATAGGGAGAAGCACTGTCGACGTTTTGGGCCGAGACCCTTCATCAGGATCCTCTGTGTCCCTTTGTTTCTCTCGTTTTTTTGTGTGTGTTGATTGAATTTCCAGCATCTTCAGATTTCCTCGTGTTTGCTAAAATGCTGAGTGTTGATTTTCAGGCTCCTGTATACTTTCCTGATGATAATAATGAGAAGAGGCCATAGCCCAAATGGTCAGGATCATTTATGATGGATGCTGCCTTCTTGAGGTACTGCCTGTTGAAGATGTCCTCGATGATGCTGAAGGAAGACCGTGAGGCAAAGGGGTTGAAGGTAACGAGATTAGAACTTATAGGCCTGTCTCCCACTCGTTCTCTTTGCATCTCATATCATTTCAGAATCAGGTTTAATATCACTAGCATACTGTACGCCATGAAAATTGTTGTTTTGAGTCTGTAGAACAATGCAAAACATAATAATAGATAATAAAACATGAATTACAGTTTATATATACATCAATAGTTAAATAAGTAGTGCAAAATAGAAATAAAAAACTAGTGAGGTCATGTTCATGGGTTCAATGTCCATTCTGAAAGGATGAGGAGAAGAAGCTGTTCCTGAATCATTGAGTGTTTTCCTCTCCAGGCTTCTGTACCTCCTTCCAGATGGTAGCAATGAAAACAAGGCATATTCTGAGTGATGGGGGTCCTTTAATGATGGATGACAGCTTCTTGAGGCTTCGCTCCTTAAAGATGTCTTGGACAATATGGAGGCCAGCGCCACTGGTGGAGATGATTATGTTTCAAAACTCTCTGAAGCTTATCTCAATCCTGTGCAGTATTCCCCGAACCCCATACCAGATGGTGATACAGCCAGTTAGAATGCTGTCCAGGGTATAAATGGAGAAATTTGCTGGTGTCACTGTTATTGTCTGCGGTAGTTCAGGTGTTTCCAAAATGGAAAAGACCCCCAAGTCACTGAGAACAAAGTGATGTGTCGGACTATCCATGAATGAAATGAAAAATGCTGCAAAACACTCAGCAGTTGCAGGCCAGGTAGCTTTTGTGGAAAGAGAAATATTTGACATTTCATATAACGAAGCTGAAACATTATCCGTTTCCCTTTCTACTGATGCTGACTGGATATTTTTGGCAATTGTTCATTGGCCACTGGTTTATATTTGCCACATGTACTGAGATACAGTGAAAAACAGTCTTGCATGCCTTCCATTCAGATTTTTTTGAAATATAAGTATATTGAGGAAGTACATGGGTAAACCCATATGACCATAAGATATAGGAACAGAATTAGGCCATTTCGCCCTGCCATTTCATTGTCCCCCTCAGCCCCAATCTCCTGCCTTCTCCCCATATTCTTTCATGCTCTATCAACCTCTGCCTTAAATGTACTCAATGCCTTGGCCTCCACAGCCGCCTGTGACAATGAATTCCAGAGATTCACCACCCTCTGGCTAAAGAAATTCCTCCTCATCTCCATTCTAAAAGGGCAATTCTCTATTCTGAGACTGTGTCCTGTGGTCTTGGGCTTCCGCATCACAAAAAAAAACATCTTCTCCACATCCACTCTATCGAAGCCTTACAACAGCAGAGTTCAGAGTATAGTGTTTTGTCGAGTTAAAGGGAAAGTTGCAGTGCAGGTAGGCAAAAGATGCAGGTTTCATGGCGAGGTAGTCTGTGAGTTCCAGAGTTTATCGTTCAAGAGGTTATTCAGTTCTCTTATGACAGTTTGATAGAATCTGTCTTTAAGCTTATGGTCTGTGGTTTCAATCTCTTTTTTAATCTCCTGCCTAATAGAGAAGGGAGGATGAATAGAGAATGTCCAGCATGACTGAGGTCTTTGAATATGCTGGTTGCTTTACTGAGACAGCTAGATGTGTAGTCAGAGTCCATGGAGGGGACGCTAGTTTCTATGATGTGATGAGCCCCATCCACAATGCTTGTTTCCAATGGTCTTGGGCAGAGCAGTTGCCACATCAATCTTGATGCATCTGCAGAGGACTCTTTCCATGGTGTGTTACCACCTGTTACATCACTGGCATTTAGGGAAGCAATGAAGGTCCTCCATCTCTGGTGGTGTTCAGGGCTTGCTTCGTCATATCAGTAGCTTCCTCTCAGTCTTGGGTGGAGACTCCGGAATACCATCCCACTCAGATGTAGAAGGATTCTCCATTGCTGTTTCAGTAACAATTTTGTTTGACCAGTCAGGGTTGCTCGCCCTGAGCTGAACCCCCGAACCTGGAGGACCGGTGGACCACTCTTAGTCAGGCCTCTACCCTTTGACCTGTTTGGCCTGGGTGATCCTACCAAGAGCCAAAGCATAAATCCCTGACTCCAGCCAACATAGCTCTCTGGGTCACTGAGGCACGCAAGCCTCCAAACCACAACAAGGGTTGGAGGCTTCCTATGGTGCACCTATAAAAATGATGAGGGGCACAGGGACATGCTAAACTTCTGTACTTAAAGCAGATTTCCAGTATCTGCAATTTTTTAAATTATCATGCCTCTTATGCTTTCTGAAATGGAGGGGTTAATTATTAATTCAATGGACCGCATGTCAAAGAACACTTTCTGGTTCCACAGCAGCATTAGTTTATTAAAAAAAACCCTATTGCTCCAGCCAGCATTAAGAAGAATCTCCAGCAGTAACATGGCTGTATTCCACACTGTCAAAATAAATATATTTCTGAGCAGAATCTGCCTGTCAGTAGGCATTATTAGCAGCGCGGTAGATAGAAGTCTCACTGTTTATGATTCAGAAGGCATTCAAAGCAACTGCAAACATTTGCTTCCCTCCCCCACCCCCCCAACCCACAGTGGTACAGTTCTCTCTGATACTCTTCCTCCCATGCGGCTGCGGGTCTGAATTTGTTTCATTAGTTCGGCCAGACCTTTCAGCTCGTACCTCCTGAGATTAAAATTGAATTGCGGAGGCAAAGCTCCAAGAAGATTCCCATTAACTTCCCAGCGAGAGCTTTGAAAAAAGTGCCTCGTGCTTGAGTGCAGGAACCGAGCTGCGAACGTTACGTGAAAGGTCCCTCACACTGCGTATGTGACTGGGCCAGTCATTCAGAGGTCAGGACTAATATTCATGAGTTTAAACCCCATAGAGAACTTGAATAGCACTTCTAAGTGTCTGGAAGTTAACTGTGTCAATCAAAGTGGCCGTAAAACTCTCAAGTTGTTGCAAACATTCTGTTTGTTGAGCATTGGCTCCTGCGGACTGTTGCCCTGTCAGCGTTGATGTCTTTCAGATCAGAACTAGAGTTATTTATCATATGGTCACCCAAGCAAGTCATTTGCCTGCATTTGGGCCAAATCCCTCCAAGCCTTTCCTATCCACATAATTATATAATTGTGCAGATGAACCTTCCCTCCCCTGCCAATACATGGCTCCTCTGTAGAGAGAGTTAAGTGTACAATGTTCCTGGGAGTTCACATCACGGATGACCTCGCCTGGTCCCGTAATATCGCCTTCCTAAACAAGAAGGCACAGCAGCATCTCCACTTCCTAAGAAGGTTGAGGTAAGCAAGGCTCCCCTTCTTCTTAACTGCATTTTACAGGAGCACCATTGAGAGCAACCTGACAAGTTGCATCTCAACTGCTGTGAGGACAGACGAACATCGGATCAGAAGTCCCTAAAGAGGATTGTGAGAATGGCTAAGAGAATCATAGAAATCTCCCTACCATCCGTCGGAGACACTTATCAGGAGTGCATTTGTATCGGAGGGGTCATGACTGTCACGTGCCCATTACCTGGTCGAAAGACACACCACCTGCCAATCAAGGTTTGACCCCCCCTCCTTGCCCATCAATGCACACCAAACCATTAGCCCCTTTAATTAGCCTTGTACTTGGCCTTGGGCAATTGGCCTTTGTAATCAGCTTAACTCAGCTGGCGCTGAGCCTTTGGCTTCCCTGTGAATTACCTGTGCTGGACCCATCAGCCCTGCTGCAGTATAAAGGAAACCACATGTGCTTGACCCGCACTCGTTTTTACTATCTCCGAGGGACCACCCTGCTGTTGGTGAGTTGTGCATTGAATAGGGTTGGGAGTGTGAGTATTGTCCCTGAGCGGAAGAGCCGTGCCTGCACAGAGTCAAGGGGGGCATGTATCATATTGACTTTTTCCTTGGAGGTGTGTGTGCGCGTGTACTTTATTCCCACATGATTTTCCCATATTCATTATTAATTGTCTGCATGTGTTTTATTGCCGATCCAACTACTGTAAATTGTGTGTGTGTGTGTGTGTGTGTGTTGCTCCTGTTGCCATGTTCCCATGTTTTCCTTCTGTAAATAAAATCCTTTACTACCAAGGCTGCGTGTCCAGAGTTCTTGCCGGTGAGACCTGTGGAATCTGTTTCCTCACTCACAACAGCACGGTATGCAGGACCCACCCATCCATCCAGCATCCTCTTTGACTTTCTAACATCAGGCAGGAGACCATGATGCATAAAAACAAGAATGGTCAGGATGAGAAAACTTTTCTTCCCCAAGGCCATTAGGCTTCTGAACTCCCGACCACGTTACATTGGAATTGTCACTGGTTAATCTGCTCCCATAGAGTATTTAACATTGATGCACTTTAAGTGTCTTTCATCTGCAGATTTTATCATTTCCTTTATAAGTTTCATATGTTATGTATACTGCTGAGCTTTACACCCTGGTTCAGAGAATTGCTGTATGGTTATATGGTTAAATACATTATATCCATGTACATAGTTAAATGACAATAAACTTGACTTAGCTTTCCCCTTCCTTTTCAGTTCTGAAGAAGGGTCTCAGCACCAAACGTCAACTTTTTATTTATTTCCATAGGTGCAATTCTATATTTCAATAGCATATTCATTTTTATTGACCAATGTTAAAAAGAAGAGAAACTGTCCAAATACAACATAAGTAAATAAATAATTTTGAGAGCATGCGCTGTAGAATCCTTGAAGTTGAGTCCATAGGTAGGGGAATCAGTTCAGAGTTGAGGTGAGTGAAGTTGTCCATGCTGGTTCAGGAGCCTGATGTTTAAAGGGTAATAACTGTTCTTGAACCTGCTGATATGGGTCCTAAGCTCCTGGACCTCCTTCCTGATGCAGCATAAAGAAGAGAGCTTGGCCTGTATAGTGGGGGTTCTTGATAATGGACTTCCTCTCAGACCTTTCAATGTCTGTACTGTTTCTGTAAGATGGTGAGGAGTCTTCAGAGCATGGAAGGAGGCTATTCTGCCTAATACATCTGTGCTGACTCTCTCCCAGACCGATTCTACACTACTCACCGGCTGCTTCTCCATAGACTTCCAGGTTTTCCCTTCACATTCAACTCCCTCTTGAAGGCCACAATGAGACCCGCCTTCACCACATCTGCAGCCCATGCATTCCAGGCTCCATCCACATGCTGCATATGGACACCTCATATCTGAGGGCTCAGCCTTAAACTGAGATAAGTGGGAAGTCCCTTAGCCAGAGCCTATTGGTTATGTGGAATTCAACACCATTGAGGGCTGCAGAGCCCTTCTGTTTGGACGAATTTAAGGCAGAGATTGGTAGAATCTTGATTAATTATGAGGTTAAGGATTACAGAGAGAAGGCAGAAAAATGAGGTTGAAATACCCTATCTTTTCCTACCATAATTTACATACCTCTATCATATCAACTCTCACCTCCTCTCCCTTTAGGGCAGGAGTTCCCATCCTTTTTATGCTGTGGAACCTTATCATTATCCAGTGGGTCCATGGACCTCAGGTTGCTAACCCCTGCTCCAGGGAAACAAGGCATCTCTCCAGATATCCCATCCTCCATTCCAGCCAACATCTACCTGCTCCCCAGCTTAGTCATACCCATCCTATATCATGGCAATCGGAACTTCACACAAGTGCAGCCTAACCAATTTTTTGTTTAACAGTAACGTGATGTCCCACACTTGTACTCAATACCTCAGTCAATGAAGCAACTCTTCGTAACAACCTTGTCAACCTGTGTTCCAGTTTTCATGGAACTATGTATCTGCATCTCATGGTCTTTCTGTTCAACAGCAATCCCAGCTATTCACCATAATGCACAGTGGAGAGCATCCTAACATGCTACGTCAGGGGTGTGGTATGGAAAATGCACTGTGCAGACAGGGAGGCTATACAACAAGTGATTAAAACTGCCCAACACATCACTGGCACCGCCTACCCGCCATCAAGGATATAGATACAGAAAGATGCTGAGAAAGGCCAGCAATATCATGAATGATCCCACCTACCCTGTTTATGGACTGTTGGTCCCACTCACATCAGAGAAAGCTCTACACAGTATCTACGCCAGAACCACTTGACCTATAAACAATTACGTCACTCAAGCCATCATGCCGATCAATGCATCCACCCATTAATCTACACCACCATGACAACACACATGACACCTAGCATCACTATGGGTGTAAGTTCTCAGTCTTGTATGTAGCAATTACTTGTACATTGCGTTTTACAGGTTTGCTTTGATATTTACGCTCAAGGGCCAGGTACAAGAGTACAGGAATGGAACCTGGTGTGGTCTTGTGCTTCTGTAGCCCATCCACTTCAAAGTTTGACATGTTGTGCATTCAGAGATGCTCCTTTGCACACCACTGTTGTAACACATGGTTATTTGTGTTACTGTAATCTTCCTTTCAGCTTAAACCTGTCTGACCTTCCTCCTCTGACCTCTCTCATTAATGAAACATTTTCGTCCACAGAACTGCTGCTCACTGGATGTTTTTTTTTGTTTTCTGCACTATTGTCTGTAAATGTAGAGACTGTTGTGCTTGAAAATCCCAGGAGAACAGCAGTTACTGAGATACTCAAACCACCCCATCTGGCACCAACTTTCATTCCACGGTCAAAGTCACTTAGATCACATTTCTTCCCCACTCTGATGTTTGGTCTGAACAACAACTGAACCTCTTGCCCATGTCTGCATGTTTTTATGCATTGAGTTGCTGCCACGTGATTGGCTGATTAGATATTTGCATTAATGAGCAGGTACACCTAATAAAGTGGCCACTGAGTGTAGATTAATTGTGATTTTCATGCTTATTGTGTATTTTTATGCTGCATCAGATCTGCTTCATTCTTTTTTACACTCAGGTAGTGAAAAATGACAATAGACAGTCCTGAATCTTGAATCTCCACGCTATGGATGCTGTGCTGGGATAGGAAGCTGATGATGGTTCAGAAGGATAGGAGGCTGGGTCTGGCATTTTAAAGCAGAGGTCCTGTGAGCAGCCCCACTGTGCTGCCCATAAGGAGCTGTACACTTATCGTAGTGCAGGATAAGTAGAAGGCATCAATTAATGCTTAGTTAGATGAAAGTTGTAAAGAGTCTTTGTTGATGCTTTGCTGCACACTTGAGTGCTGGGGTGGAGGGTGCAGGTGCTTTTTTTCTGGTGGGGAAGGGGTGGGTCATTGCTTTGCTACTTGTGTGTGGGAAGGGGGAGTTGGGGTGGCTTCAGAGTTCTTATATTTAACTGTCACTCATTCTTTGGGGCATTCTGTTTTCATGGATGTTTGCGAAGATAAAGAATTTCAGAATGCATATTGTATACATTTCTCTAACGTTAAATTGAACCTATTAAAACTATTGAAGTAAATTTAGTATTAATATACATATATGTCACAAGATACAACCCGGAATTTCAGTTTCTTGTGGGCATTCCCAATAGAACAAGGAAATACAATAGAATCAATGAAAAGCAACACACAAACAACCGATGTATATAAGAAGACAAACTGCGCAATATGAAAATACAAATAGAACCATAGAACCTTACAGCACAGAAACAGGCCCTTTGGCCCTTCTTGGCTGTGCCAAACCATTTTTCTGCCTAGTCCCACTGACCTGCACCTGGACCATATCCTTCCATACGCCTCTCATCCATGTACCTGTCCAAGTTTTTCTTATATGTTGGAAGTGAGCCCACATTTACCACTTCATCTGGCAGCTCATTCTACACTCCCACCACTCTCTGTGTGAAGAAGTCCCCCCCCAATGTTCCCTTTAAACTTTTCCCCCCTTCACCCTGAACCCATGTCCTCTTTTTTTTTTCTCCCCTAGCCTCAGTGGAACAAGCCTGCTTGCATTTACTCTGTCTATACCCATCATAATTTTATACACCTCTATCAAGTCTCCCCTCATTCTTCTACACTCCAGGGAATAAAGTCCTAACCTATTCATCCTTTCTCTGTAACTCAGTTTCTCAGGTCCCAACAACATCCTTGTAAACATTCTCTGCAATCTTTCAACTTTATTAACATCCTTCCTGTAATTTGGTGACCAAAACTGCACACAATCCTCCAAATTTGGCCTCACCAATGTCTTATACAACCTCACCATAACATAATTTATTAATGCTTGCAATTAATAAATACATACATATAGAGAGATATATATACATACATAAATACATATAGACATGAACATAAAGTAAATAAATAATATTCAGAACATGAGTTGTAGAATCCTTGAAACTGAATCAGTTTAGTGCTGATGTGAGTGAACTTATCCATGCCGGTTCAGGAACCTGATGGTTCAAAGGTAACAACTGTTCCAGAACCTTGATAGAATTGAAAGGATTTTGGGGAGCTGCCTTCAATGGCTTACGTCCTTTAAGTGAAGGACTTTAGAAGAGAAATTGCTAGGATTTTAGACCCAGTAGCAATGAAGGGGCAGTAATGTATTTCTAGGTCAGACGGGGCATGAATAGGAAGCAACTCCCCTTCAACACATTTAGATTCATTCAGGCAAAAAGAGCATACGAAGTGAGCAAAGCACGAAGGTAATAAATTGCAAATGTTTATTTATTTATTTAAATACAGCACAGAATAGCCCATCCAGTCCACCCAGCAACTCCCGATTTAACCCGAGCTTATCACGGGACAATTTACAATGACTAATTAACTTACCAACCGATATGCCTTTGGACTGTGGGAGGAAATCCACACAGCCATAGGGGGAACGTACAAACTCTTTACAGCCAGAGGCAGGAAATGAACCGGGATGACTGTACTGTAAGGTGTTGTGCTAGCCACTAAGCTACTGTGCGAAAGCAGATTTCCCTGCAAGTGTGCTGCATCAATGTGTGGTGATTACTGTTGTGCCACAGATGGAGTATGCCTTCTCTAAAGCTCTACATAGACTTGCTCTAATTCTTGGAATGTACGCTTTGACATCTTTACAACTCCAAGTCTGTAATACACAGCCAGGCCACAAACAAGAAACCAGTTTGTTCGTGTTGAAACTCTCAATTTTCAGTGCAATGTGTAATATCCAAGAGTAAAAGCACTTAGCCACTTGGCTGATTTAATGAGCCAATATGTAGCTGTCAGCTCAGGAATTAGACCTTACATAACTCCTCCATGACCAGAGTATATAATTATCTCTCAGTTATCAATGAAATGGAAGGAGAAATAAAAGAGAGTGACACAGAAGATAATGACGTCTACCTCAAGAATACAAATTTGTTCTACAAGTTAATTTGTCATTTTTATTCAGAAAGTGCAATTACTTAAATATGTTTTTTAGCTTTCACTGAAGGAGTGTACATCTCTGGTCCCGTCTTCATTCTGCATGCATTTTCATATGCATAATCAAATGGCACATCAGTTGCTGTTTTTGAAACCTCCTGTGTCAAAGTTCATAGACACAGGCAATTCTGCAGATACTGGAAACCTAGAGCAGCACACACAAAAAGCTGGAGGAATGCAGCAAGTCAGGCGGCATCCATAGAGAAGAATAAACAGTCAATGTTTCATTGCCTGAAAGTTCAATGTTCAAAGTAAATTTATCATCAAAGTATGTAGATTGATGAATTGGCATATAGGAGAGAGATTGTAAATCTGGCTGAGTAGTGCCACGACAACAACCTCTCAGTTAATATCAGCAAAACCAACAGCTGATTATCTACTACAGGAGGAAGAAGCTGGAGGTCCTTGAGCCTGTCCTCATTAGGAGAATGGAGGTGGAGAGGGTCAGTGTGTTGAAATTCCTCAACTCAAGAGATTCCGTAGATGCTGGAAATCCAGAGCAACACACACACAATGTAGGAGGAACTCAGCAAGTCAGGCAGAGTATCAGTCAATATTTCAGCCCGTAGTCCTTCATCAGGGCTGATGAAAGATCTCAACTTGAAATGTCAGCTGCTAATTCTCCTCCACAGATGCTGCGTTTCTCCAGCATTTTGTGCACACGTGTCAAAGTTCTCTTGGATTTTTCACGGTTGTCTCCAAGATAAAACAATTTTACCTCTGCTCCCTGGTCTGGCTCTGCTGTGCTTGGGGAAAATATGAGGTCATTCATCATGGTATAATTTGTTAAATTATGGGACATTGGGTGTAGTATTGTTTTTGTCAGGGACCTAATTGTTTAGGGACAAGTCATTACAGGCTAACATCTCATCGTCAAAGAGTTATAAAAAGTACAGCACAGAAAAATCAGTCCAGCTAGTCTACGCCGAGACCATTTAACCTGCCTACTCCCATCAACCTGCACTGGGACCATAGTCCCCAATACCTCTACCTCCCATGCACCAATCCAAACTTCTCTTAAACATTGAAATCTAAGCAATTAGGAGGTCAAATGATACATTAATCTTTAATATCTTTATTTGAATACAGGAGTAAGGAAGGCTTGTTACATTTCCATAGGGCCTTGGCGAGTTTCTACCTGAGCTATTGTGTATAATTTTGTTTAAGAAAGAATGTGATTGTCAAAGATGGGGTGCAGTGAAGAAGGGTTAGCAGATTTGTCGTATGATTAGAGACTGAGAAGACTGGAACTGTATTCTCTGGAATTTGAAAGATCTCATCAGAACTTAAAATGATTGGAAGACTAGAAGCAGACAGGATATACCGTGTGGCCAAGGAGTGAAGGACCAGTCTGAGAATAAGAGGAAGGTCACTTGGACTGTCAGAGGCTAAGGGGTGATCATAAGGAGGCTGATAAAATTATGAGGGATATAGATAGGACAGATATTCAGAAACTTTTGCCCAGAGCAAGGGAGTCTAGAACTGAAGGATGAAGGTTTATCGTGAGAATGGAGATGCAAAGGGTAAATTTTTCTCACAGTGGGTGGTAGTTGTCTGGTGCGAGTTGCCAGAATAGATGATAGGGGCAGATACATTCACAACATTTAAAAGGCATTTTGATGGGGTAGATAGAAAAGGCGTGGAAACATGCAGAACTAAATGTGTCAAATGGGATTAGCATAGATAAGCATCATATTTGGCATAGATAAAATGGGTGAAAAGGATGCATTTCTGTGGATGATGATTTTAATACTTGGGGCTGAAAGAGGTGCACACGTGGAAATCTCTTCCCTGGAGGACAGTGGATATTCAATTATTGTGTTTTTTCAATACAGAGGATGACAGATTTATGGATAGTAAGGGAGTTGAGAGTTGACGGTGCCAAAGTCAGGGAGTCTTGAAGTAGAAAGCAGAAAGGTTGCAGATTGGACGACAAGTCCAGAGGGTAGATGCTCAACATTGAGTTTGCGAGAATGGGCCAGAGACTGGAGTCCAAGTCCAAGAACTGGAGGTCCAGTGGTGGCTTGCTCTCAGCTTGTCTGTGAGTATGGGGTAGATCAGTGGGAGGCTGGGAAAGGGATTTGGGTTTGCTGTTGTTCTATTGTTTTGATCTGCAGCTGCTTGTGTTGTTCTATGTGGTGTATTGTGCTGTTGTCACGTTGAACTTTGTGGGCATGTTGTGTTGGTGCCGGAATGTGTGGCAGCACTTGCGGGCCGTTGCCAGCACAGCCTTAAGTGTGTTGGTTGTTAATGCCAATCAGCAATTTTACTGTGTGCTTCGACGTACGTGTGATAAATACAACTAAATCTGGATCTGATGTGGTGATAGGAGACACAAGACAGGCAGAGGCTGGAATCTGAAGCAACAATCAGTCAGCTGTAGGAACTCAGTCCTGATGCAGGGTTTCAATCTGACGCATCAACAACTCCTTTCCTCCCATAGATGCTGCTTGACCCACTGAGTTCTTCCAGCAGGCTATTGGATCGATATTGGGACAGCAATAGCAGTGTAATTGCTCAAGCTGAGTGTGATGTTTTCCTAAAGGATAGTCTATTGGTGGTCCTCAGGTAGCTTCCCTCCCCCAGGCTGTGAGGCTAATGAATACCCTAGCACGGGGGTCGGCAACCTGCGGCTCCCGAGCCATTTGTGGCTCTTTCACCTCTGTGCTGCGGCTCCCTGTGGCTTTGGGAAATAATTGGTCAGTATTTAATTAAAATGTATTTTATGTTAGTTTGTTAGCTTTTGAAATGTAATTATGGTGATCTTGTACAACCTAAGTGTAGCGACACATTTCCTGCCACATCCGAAACGGCTCACAATTAGCCAGCATTCCGGCTAAGGGAGATAGCCTACGGGGGTTTGTGAGTACGCGTCTTTTGCAGCATCTGCGTCCATGGGGGCTGGGTTGAGGGAGGCTTAAAAGCAAGGCTGTTTAGTTCGAATAAAGCTATCTTTGACTGCAGTTTACTGACACCGCTACAACGTGTTTTTATCGCTGGCTGTCCAGACGGAAGGTGCTGAAACGCTTTGTCGCGTGTCTGGAAGAAGTGAAAACTTTCCTGGGCAGCAAAGGGCTCACCTTTCCTGAGCTGGAACAGCCAGAGTGGCTGGAAAAGCTACACTTCATGGTAGACATGACAGCGCACCTGAACATGCTGAACACAGCTCTTCAGGGGAAAGGACGTACAGCCCTGCACATGTTGGAGGATGTTTTGGCATTCGAGCGCAAGTTGACAGTGCTTGCCAGAGATTTACAGAAAGGCACTTTGTCTCACTTCCCCAATTTGAGAGAGTTCAAACAAGGTCACGACATGATAATTTCGGAGTATTTACATTCTGCAATCATCGCAATGCAAACATCGTTTGGGAAACGCTTCTGTGAGTTCAGAGAGGAAAAAAACACATTATCCTTCCCGGTCACTCCCTTAAGCATCGATCCTTCCCTACTGAATACGACTGCATTGGCAGGTGTGAGTCAACCTGATCTTGAGATGGAACTGGCCGACATAGCCGACAAAGACATATGGGTGTCCAAGTTTAGACGCTTGACAGCAGACCTTGAAGATGTTGCCCGTCAGAAGGCCGTTCTTGCTCAGAAACACAAATGGAGTGATATTGAAAACCTCACAGATGACAGCTTGCGATCCTGTGTAAAGATGAAGGTGACATCATACAGCCCTGATGTGCAGACGCTGTGCGCTGAGGTCCAGGAGCAGAAATCCCATTAACCAAGTATGATAAATATTTTAATTGCCTATTATTTTACTTATATTCATATTTTTTCATTGTTCAGTGAAATAGGATGACAGCTGGCTGACGTTATTTTTGGTTTGCTGCTGGCGGAAAATTTAAGTTCGGCGTTTTTCATAAATACAAGAAGGACTCAAATAGACATTGAATATTTTACTTAAAAGTAACTTTCAACCCAACGTCTTTTTTTCGGAGTTCAAAATGTTTTTGTTGCATGCAGAAATGTAATTTCGTTTTCTCTGCAGGAGTTCATCAATTTCATAAATGCAACACATTATAGTTTGTTTATACATAGCATAAAGGCAAAAAAAACGTTGTATGCAGCGTTATTTCATTTTAAATGTCAAACGGGTTTTGCGGCTCCCAGTGTTTTCTTTTCTGTGGGAAACGGGTCCAAGTGGCTCTTTCAGTGGTAAAGGTTGCTGACCCCTGCCCTAGCACCACCGAGGTCTCGTCACCAGGACAGGAAGCTATTTACCATTTACCTGTGCTGTGCCCATTGTATGCATTTTAAATTATATTTAATTAACTTATTTATGGTAATATTGTTTTTTGCTTTACTTGCTGTGTGATATATGTATTGGTGGTGCATACGGCCCAGAAGAACACTGTTTCACGTAAGTATATACGTAAGTTAAATGATAATAAACTTGAACTTGACTTGTCTTGACTTGAAATGTTAGAACATAGAACGTAGAAATTTACAGTACATTACAGGACCTCCGGCCCACAATGTTGTGCTGACCATGTAACCTACCCTAGAAACTGCCTAGAATTTCCCTAGCGCATAGCCCTCTATTAGATGCAAGATGAAGTAGACAATAGACAATAGGTGCAGAAGTAGACCATTCGGCCCCTCGAGTCTGGACCGCCATTCTGAGATCATGGCTGATCATTCACTATCAATACCCAGTCCCTGCCTTGTCCCCATATCCCTTGATTCCCCTATCCATCAGATATCTATCTAGCTCCTTCTTGAAAGCATCCAGAGAATTGGCCTCCACCGTCTTCCGAGGTAGTGCATTTCACACCTGCACAACTCTCTGGGAGAAGAAGCTCTTCCTCAACTCTGTTTTAAATTACTGACCTCTTATTCTCAATCCATGCCCTCTGGTACTGGACTCTCCCAACATCTGGAACATATTTCCTGCCTCCTTTAATTATCTTAAACGTTTCAATCAGATCCCCTCTCAATCTCCTCAATTCCAGCGTGTACAAGCCCAATCTCTCCAATCTCTCTGTGTAAGACAGCCCTGCCATCCCAGGAATCAACCTAGTGAATCTACGCTGCACTTCCTCAACTGCCAGAATGTCCTTCCTTAAACCTGTACACAATATTCCAGGTGTGGTCTCACCAGGGCCCTGTACAAATGCAAAAGGACATCCTTGCTCTTGTATTCAATTCCCCTTGTAACAAAGGCCAACATTCCATTTGCCCTCTTCACTGCCTGTTGCACTTGCTCATTCACCTTCATTGACTGGTGAACTAGGACTCCTAGGTCCCTTTGCATTTCTCCCTTACCTAACTCTACTCCGTTCAGACAATACTCTGCCCTCTTGTTCCTGCTTCCAAAGTGGATAACTTCACATTTATTCACATTGAATGACATCTGCCAAGTATCTGCCCACTCACCCAGCCTATCCAAGTCTCCCTGTATTCTCCTAACGTCCTCTTCGTATGTCACACTGCCACCCAGTTTAGTATCGTCAGCAAACTTGCTGATATAGTTTTCAATGCCCTCATCTAAATCATTGACATAAATCGTAAAGAGCTGTGGTCCCAATACAGAGCCCTGTGGTACCCCACTAGTCACCTCCAGCCAGTCAGAGAAACACCCATTCACTGCTACCCTTTGCTTTCTATCTGCCAACCAGTTTTCTATCCATGTTGAAATCCTGCCCCCAATGCCATGAGCTCTGATTTTACTCACCAATCTCCTATGTGGCACCTTATCGAATGCCTTCTGAAAATCTAGGTATACAACATCCATTGGCTTACCCTCGTCTAACATCCTTGTTACACCCTCAAAAAACTCCCAACAGATTAGTCAAGCTAAAGTGAAGCATTCAAGATGTTAGGGAGTAACCTCAGTTTTAAACCTTTGTATGAGTAGGAGTTAGAATAGGAGGCAGATGCAATAAATCTTGATGCGAGCATGTAGATAGATTGACCTTGTAGATGCCAATCCAGGATTAATGTAACTCTGGGACGTTTGCGTAGATTCCCTTAATGGAGAACACCTGTGCGTGGGGAGGCCGATGCATGGTCAGCCACTTCACCGCTACAGCCTTCCTCCGCCTTTACTGCCATTGTGATGCATCATCATCAGCTCCACTATCAGGTCTTGGTTGGATCGCTCTTTATCTGGAACCTTTCCACCATGAGTGACCCCACTAGGAGCTAAATTCCAGATGGCATCGCTCTTGCCATCTCAAGGACTCACAAGCCTCTCCGGTATGATAAGGTGACGATCCTTAGAAAGGATATGGAGATAAATGCAACTGAGGAAGCCATGATGGTGTTGGATAGCAGAACTCAGAGGGTTAAATGGACTACATCCACTTTTATTACTTACATTCTTATCACATGATCCAGAATTGAATTAATCCCAGCATTGAAAGTACTCTTTATCTTTTACCTTTACAATCTATGACCACTCTTGATCATATTGCCTGGTGTGTCAGTTTCAGAGGGCTGAATGGCTTGAATGGAGATTGTTTCTAGTGACCCATGACCCTATCTAGAGACCATGCACAGCTTTATCAACCAGATTCAAGGGAAAATGCACAACTTATGAAAATATCTTATGTTTACAAACCATTCCTGCTGTAAAACACCCAAGCGTTAGTCAGAATCCAACTGAGTTTAATTGCACACTGGTCACAATAACTGTTTAGCAAATTATCTGCCCCTGAGAAACTAATTTATTATGCATTCATTGCAATTCCCTAAACATTCATGCATTTCAAAATCTCATAGTTTGCAATATATAATTTGTTTCTTTTAATGTTTATGATGTTTCTATTTAAAATGTATGCGTTCCAGTGCTTAGCTTCTTGGATGATGTTTAAAATGTTAATTATAACTTGATTTCCTGGATTCAGTCTATAAGAAATGATTGGGCATAAGTTTACTCCTGCTGGGCAATGTACAGTGAACATTGGAAGATGGGAAATCCAAGGATGATCATTGGGGATGTTTGTGGAGAAATCACTTCAAGGTTACCACCTTGTTCAACCATGTGCAAATTCTGTAAAGCATTGTTCCAAACCTCAGAACTATTGTTGTGTATCTCTACCACCCATCCCACAATCTCTTTAATCCACCACTATCAGGAAGGAGGTACAGGAGCATCAGGACCAGGACTGCCAGATTGGGTAACAGCTTCTTCGCTCAGGCTGTGAGACTAATGAATACCCTGCCACCACTAAGGTCTCGTCACTAGGACAGGAAGCTGCTTACTGTACTGCTTATTGCTCACCTGTGCTTTACATCTTGCATGTATTTTAAATTATATTTTATTAACTTAACTGTGGTAAAACTGTATTTTGTTTTATGTGCTGTGTGTGATATACGTATTGTGGGTGCACGTGGTCCAGAGGAACGTTGGTTCAACTGGTTGTATATATGTAAGTCTGATGACAATAAACTTAAAATAGACTTGACTTGATTTAAAATGTTAGATTCAAGATGAAGTAAAGCCTCCGAGAAGTTTGGGGGTAACCTTGGTTTTAAGTCTTTGAGTCTGTGGTTTGATCTTTTATATTCTGTATTTTTCACTCATTTTGTGTGATTTGTTCTTTTTTGTTGCTTGTTGGGTGTTTGATATTTTCTTTGAATGGGTTCCATGGTGTTTCTTTGTTTCATGGCTGTCTGGGGGAAGACAAAGCTCACGATTATATACTGCATACATACTTTGATAATAAATGCACTTTGAATCCTTGAATCTTGGAGTACAGGCTAGAACAGGATGCAGATGCAATAAAGCTTGATGTGAACATGTAGATAGAGGGAGGGGCATGTAGGGTGGTTGCATGAGATTCGGAAGAACTAATAGAAAATACCACAGGTGCTGGGTATCTGAAACACAAATGGTTAGGTATCAGAAATACTGAAGAGGTCAAATCAATGAACTTGTGTTGGAACTGAGAATGAAGGGACTCAGGCAATCTCTATACGGCTATATGCATGCAAATAACCCTCTGCAAGGCTGTCTTTAAAATTGTCTGCCCAGAGATACAGCACTGTGCAAGAGTCTTAAGGCTGATTTATACTTCAGCATCAAATGAATGCCGTAGGTACGGTGTAGCCATGTAACCTATGCTGTACCCTACGCCATAGCCTGACACACACCTCTCCAAAAATGTAACTTCGCGTCGCAGCAACGCAGACCACAACAACTGTGATTGGTCCACTTGGTAGCATCGCATTTCCTCCTGTCTATAGGCATACTGTGCGTACACTGATGCAAAATAAATGGTTGGAGACGATGAACCAAATCGTCAAATCTACCTGCCGACATCCGAAAATATTTGAAATGCATTTCATCATCCGTGTCTCTCAGTGGCTGGACAAGCACAGAAAATTCATCCTCCTTCTGCCTCTATCCGTTCAATGGTCATACATACCATCTCCCCCGATGTCTTCTCTCTTTTCTGCATTGCAGTAATTTTAATAAAAGTAACCCTTGTTCAACATTTATTAGCTCCAACTCCAACATGATGCGCTCAGTACACGAAGAAACTCTACACAGTGGCATAGAAAACCCACCGCCAGCTAGCGTTTTGGCGGTGAATTGCACAGCGACGCAGACACTCCAGTGCACAGGTATAAATCCTCACAACGGCGCAGGCCACTTACAAAGGCTGCAGCGTAGGCTCCAACGCAGAAGTATAAATCAGCCTTTAGGCACGTATACAGTATGTAGCTAGGGTGCCTAATACTTTTATACATTACTGTATATTGATTAAACAGGAAGATGAAAGGGAAACAGAAATAGGAGTACTTAGCCTTGTATTAACTCAGTCGTATTAAGTGTTATTTGATAACTGAAAAGACTAATATACAGTTCTGTGCAAAAGTTTTAGGGTCCCTAATATATACCTAAGGCTTTTGTATAGTACTATATACGGTAATTGTCTGTACAATAGAAAACGTGAATGTTACAATATTTAGTTCTCTCCATGATCCCAGATGAACTGGGAACACTGACTGTCTATTTCCCTCCTCTGACACTGCCTGACCTGCTATACTCCTCCAACAGTTCATTTTTGGCTTTCTATATGATGTTTAAAATGTTAATTGCAATGCAAGCTGAGCGTATGTAGGAGGAAATAACTTTCACAACATTTGAGAAGCATCCAGATGAGCATTTGAAACCATGGAAAGTATGGACAGGGGCTTGCAAGCAGGATTAGCTGGTTGGCATGGACGCCGTTGGCCCAAGTGCTTATTTCTGTGCTGGATGACTTTATAACCCTAAAAGTCTTTTGCATCTATAGAAAGATAGAAAAGTACAGCACAGAAACAGGCCATTAAGTCCATCTAGTCAATGCCAAACCGATTCCCCTGTGCATTTGAATTGGCATATCAGACTATGGTGCAAACAGGATACTTTCAACACTACTTCTATAGAAGTTTGTTAGAGTGTTCTGTGATATGCTGAACTCCCCACCCCCCCCAACAACCACTAAGAAAGCAAAGATGCTGACATACCTTTGTGATCATCCAGATCATGTAAAGCTAGCAACACTGAGGAAAATGGTGATAGACTTCAAGGGCAAGAGGAGAGATAAGCAAAATGAGACTGACCTACAGAATTCAGAAGGAAAATAGCCTGGCAGGAAGAATGAGCCCAAATTAATTAAAAATAAAAGTTTTGCAGCCCTAACTTAATTTGTCAAGTTAAAGACTGCATTTCTATTGGCCGCTGCTTCAGATCTGTCTGGTAAAATTCCCAAATGAAGAAGTTTGATTTTGAAAATGCATTTTTATTAATAGAATCTAATTAACTTATTTTATTAATTCAGAACATTCACTTTTCTTTGAGCAAAATGTAAAACTTTATTGATAAAGCTCTTCTATTGTGAGTTCGGTCAACTGCCCAGTAGGGTTAATTAGAAAATGATGAACTTCAATCACAATGTGCATACTAAGATCCTACCTAAGGCCCCAGAAACATTGATTGATGTGTGGTGCACTTTTGCAGGAGGCAACCAGCTGTCACTTGGCAAAGACATTGAAAACAATGCAATACAAAAGATTGATGTTAGACTTCTACCTGCAGAGAATGCTCTACTAATGTAGTCTCTAATACCCCACCTACAAATAATGAAATGAAACAAACATGGGGCTGGTTTGGTATCTTGTTCAGATCAATCATAATTTCCTGCACTTTCCTTGCTCTCTCCAATCTGCCACTTCAATTCGTCATTAGTAATCACTTAATAGCTCCATTTAATATCAGAGAATGCATACAATATTCAACCTGAAATTCTCACTCTCCACAGACCTTCTCGAAATAGAAGAAGAATCCCTGAAGAATGAATGACAAAAAAAAAATGCAAGGAACCCCCCCTCCCACGCACAAGCAACCCTTGTGCATCCCTCTTCCCCCACTTATTCTAGCATAAAGCATCAGTATTCCCACCACCCACCATGCAAGCAACAGCAAAGCCCCCAAAGAGAGTCCATGGTCTACATTACTTTCAAATTTTGATTGTTTTTCTACTTTGGTTTGTTTCCTCTCTCTCTGTCTCTCTCTCTCTCTCTCTCTCTCTCTCTCTCACCATCATCTCTCTCCTGTCCTCCTTGGGCTAAAGGTTAAGGCTATGGCTCTGCAGCTGCTGTTGCTGGAACCACGTCTTTCCTCATCACCCATTCCAGCAGGTGTTGGGGGTGGGATTATTTCTTAAAGTGGTACAGCACAGAGACAACCAATTTTGCCCATTGCATCCACGCCAACTACCCACCGCACATTTCTTATTTTATTCTGGAGAAACTCAGCAGAACGTAGCATCTATGGAGGGAAATAAAAAGTTGACATTTTGGACTGAGGTCCTTTGTCAGAGTCCTGATGAAAGGTCACAGCCTGAAATGCCAGTTATTTATTTCCCTCTAGTGCAGGGATTCTTAACCTGGGGTCCGCAGACCTCCTGCTTAATGGTATAACCATAAGAAAGGTTGGGTACCTCTGATCTAGTTGTTGCCTTACTTAATGAGTTCCTCCAGCATTTCATTTTGTGTGGCTCAAGATTTCCATCATCTGTGTCCTTCTGCCATCTTATTCTATCCTCTTCCCTATTAAATGCAGCTGGATTCTACTACTCACCATCACCAGGGGCAGTTTACAGTGGACAACTAATCTATCAACATGCACATCTTTGGGATGTGGGAGGACACTCGAGCACATAGGGAAAGTTACTAATTAAAAGGAAAAATTACTAATCAAAGGGAAGACGAGCAAACTCTATACTCACAGTGCTAGTGATCAAAATTGAACCAAGGTCAGCGAAACTGTGAGGCAGCAGCTCTACCAGTTGCATCTTCTAAGAACACTGAGCGATGACAATAAGAAATAGAGGAGATATTATCTTGCCACCTAACCCTAAGATTCTGAGGAAAAGAGGAATGAGAAGGGAGAACTATTTTAACCCTGAGGATAGCTATGATTTGGAACTCTTTGTTTGTATTGAATCAGAATTAGAATCAGAATCAGGTTTATTATCACCAGCATGTGACATGAAATGTGTGAACTTAGCAGCTGCAGTTCAATGCAACACATAAAATAGATGAAAAAACAATAGCAATAATAATAATAAATAAATAAATCTTATTCAGTATACTTTATACATTATATGTATGTTGAATAGATTAAAAATTGTGCAAAAAGCAGAAATACTATATATTTTAAAAAGTGAGGTAGTGTCCAAGGGTTCAGCGTCTACTTAGGAATCGGATGGCAGAGGGGAAGAAGCTGTTCCTGAATCACTGAGTGCATGCCTTCAGGGTTCTGTACCTCCTACCTGATGGTAACAGTGAGAAAAGGACATGCCCTGGGTGCTGGAGGTCCTTAATAATGGACATTGCCTTTCTGAAACACTGCTCCTTGAAGATGTCCTGGGTATTTTGTAGGCTGGTACCTAAGATGGAGCTGACAAAATTTACAATCCTCTGCAGCTTCTTTCGGTCCTGTGCAGTAGCCACTCCATACCAGACAGTGATGCAGCCTGTCAGAATGCTCTCTGCTGTAAATTTATAGAAGTTTTTGAGTCTATTTTTTGACATACCAAATCTCTTCAAACTCCTAATAATGTATAGTGGCTGTCTTGCCTTCTTAATAACTGCATCGATATGCTGAGACCAGGTTAGGTCCTCAGAGATCTTGACACCCAGGAACTTGAAACTGCTCACTCTCTCCACTTCTGATCCCTTCGTCTTACCCTTCCGGAAGTCCACAATCAGCTCTTTTGTTTTACTGACGTAAAATGAAAGAGATGATTTGTTCCTGTGGCACCACTCCACCAGTTGGCATATCTCACTCCTGTACGCCCTCCCGTCACCTCCTGAGATTCTACCAACAATGGTTGTATCATCAGCAAATTTATAGATGGTGTTTGAGCTATGCTTAGCCACACAGTCACAGGTATTTAGACAGTCAAGCAATGGGCTAAGCACACACCCCTGAGGCGCACCAGTGTTGATTGTCAGTGAGGAGGAGATGTTATCACCAATCCACACAGCTTACAGTTTTTTGGTTAGGAAGTCAAGGATCCAATTGCAGAGGGAAGTACAGAGGCCCAGGTTCTGCAACTTCTCGACCAGAATTGTGGGAATGCAGTTATTAAATGCTGAGCTATAGTCGATGAACAGCATCCTGACATAGCTGTTTATGTTGTCCTTTTGGTCTAAAGCAGTGTGGAGAGCCATTGAGATTGCATCTGCCATTGACCTATTGTGGTAATAGGCAAATTGCAATGGGTCCAGGTCCTTGCTGAGGCAGGAGCTCAGTCTAGTCTATTGGTGGGCAAAACAGAAGACATCAGATCAATGGGGAATAGGTGGGGAAATGTGACTGATCTGCTCAGAGCCAGTATTGACTCGATGGGCTGAAGAGCCTCCATTTGTTGTAACAGTTCAATAATGCAATAATAGGAGGTCAGTACTGTTCAATCTGATTCAACACTAATGTCAAGATGTTGACATAAGCTGCAAAACCAAAGTCATGCGTGACCAGTCAAAATCTGAGTCATCTTGGCTTTTTATCAGCATGAGGGACATTCTGACTAACCTGACTAATCTGACTAAAAGGCTGGGGAATGCACAGAACAGGATATCATATGTTGTATGTTCAGCAATATATCTGCTCCTGATCCCATGCACTCAACTGACGGTAGTACTTGTTGGGTATGAGGAATATGCTGCCTGACTGAGGCGTTGGTGGCAGGGACGTCAGAACCAGGTTTACCATCACTGACATATGTTGTGAAATTTATTGTTTTCAGCAGCAGAATACAAGACACATAAAATATGATAGGTTATAATAATAAATATAAAATTAAATTAATGTGTTGCAAAAAGAGAGAAAATAGTGACGTAGTATCCATGTGTTCATGGACCATTCAGAATTCTGATGGTGAGGGGAAGAAGCTGTTTCTAAAGTGTTAAGTGTGTGTTTTCAGGCGTCTGTATCTCCTCCATGGTGGTAATTATCATAAGAAGGCATGTTCTGGATGGAAAAATAGATAGTTTCAAGAGACTCTTAGACAACACGTGAAACAGAAGGATAGGGACATTGTGCGATTGGGCATTTGATTATTAACTTAATCAATATTAAGGGCCTGATGCCATGTTCCTGTGCTGTATTGCTCTATGTTCTATGTTCATTGCACCATGGAGGGACTGCCATAAAAAGGAAGGCACAGAAGACCAAAGGCTGGTATGAAAGAAAGCTTTGTGTTTATGTGATTTGTTTCAGATATCTCTGCAATTCTGCCTATCTCCTCCTCCTGGATTCACCCCTTCTTCCCTTTCTCCTATGGTCCACTCTCCTCTCTATCAGATTCCTTCCTCTCCTGCCCTTGACCCTTCCCACCCACCTGGCTTCACCTATCACCTTCTAGCTATCCTCCTTCCCCTCGCTCCATCTTTTAATTCTGGTCATCCACCTTCTTTTCCAATCTGGAAGAAGGGTCTCAGCCAGAAATGTCGACTATTCATTCATTCATTTCCATGGATGTTGCCTAACTTGCTAAGTTCTTCCAGAATTTTGTGTGTGTTGCTTTGGATTTCCAGCATCTACAGACTTTCTCATGTTTATGATTTTCTTTTGAAGTGCTCTCTCTCTGAACTTCTTCTATTCACAGAGGGAAACATTAGAGAAACTGGCCTTATTGAGTCTGGTTTATTTATTGCCCATTAAGCCACAGGCAATTATGACACCAATGAAACTCGTTCATCTCTGGCGGTGTTCAGGACCCGATCAAGTACCAAAGCACAAATCCCTGACTCCAGCCAGCTTAGCTCTTCAGGTCATTGAGGCATGTAAGTCTCCAAGCCAAGATAAGGTTGTGGTCCTCTTGAAGGTCATTGCGTCTGTACTAATCATCATCCATCTTCACACTAATCTTATCACAACACATTTTATTCTCCTCACGTTCCCATCACCTACCTCAAGATTCTGACCCTCACCTACACACCAGGGGCTATTAACCTACTGATCCACACTTCTTTGGAATGTGGGAAGAAACTGGAGCACCTGATGGGAATACCAAGAAGAAAGTGCAAACTCCACAGAGGTAGCTTCAGAGATTGGGATTGAATCCAGGTTGTTGAAGTTGTGAGGCAACTGCTCCACGACTGTAATTCTGTGCTCCTCCAAGGGAAATTTGTTCACTGGACCTTCATAATGGAAGTGACTTGCTTCCATTGATTCTAAGTCTAAGTAGAACTTGCAGGCTCTCCCACAAAGATCTTTCTCCTGCAGTTCTTCTGAAGGGTCTCAGCCCAAAATGTCATCTGTTTACTCTTTTCCATAGATGCTGCTCGGGCTCTGAGTTCCTCCAGCATTTTGTGTGCATTCCTTCTCGGTTTTGTCTGTCTTTTGGCCATGGATCCCAAAAGGTCAGTGAGGATGGTGGATATTTTCAAGGAGAACTGAGGTATGAATTGTCATTTTCCAAAACTCCATCAGTTCTAGAACCATTCTCTTCAATAGCAAATTTAATTTCACAGGGTAAGAAAAGAACGAGAGAGGAGAATGGTTGTCATGGATAACCCTGTCCAATTTCAGCAGTAGAGAAAATACTAGGATCTATTATTAAGAAAGTGATGGCAGGGAAATAAATGTGAACTTGGCTAGAGTCAATGTAGATTAATGAAGAAGAGTAATATTTGACAGATCTGTTAATTATTAGATTTTCTAACAGAATAGATGTAAGAGGCAAACCAGTAGATATAGTAGTGCATTTGGACATTTAGAAGGCCTTTAATAACCTGAACACAAAAGCCCATTATGTGCATGTGGGATTTGTATGGATTAAGAAATGATTAATAGAAAATAAAATGTGATAAGATAGGTAGTTTCCAGATTTGGAAGCTATGAAAAGTTGGGGACCTATAGAAACCAACTTGGGGCCCCAACTCTTTCAAATCCGTAGCATCACACAAAATTCTGGAGGAACTCAGCAAGTCAGGCAGCATCTATGAAGGGGAATAAATATTTGACATTTCAAGCCAAGTCCTTCCTGGAAAGGTAGTGAGAAAAAGCCAAATGGGAAGGAGCACAAGCTATCAGATGATTGGTGAAGTCATGTGGGAGGGAAAGTGCATGTGGGGGAGGGGGTGTGAAGTAAGAAGCTGTGAGGAGATAAGTAGAGAAGGTAGAGGGCTGAAGAAGAAGGAATCTGATAGGAGAGCAAAGTGGACTATAAAAGAAAACAAAAGAGAAGGGAACCAGAAGGAGGTGAGGAGAGGGGAAAAGGGTAAGGGGGGGGGCAGAATGGGGAATTTGAAAAAAAAAAGGAAGGAGGGTAGAAATGACCAGAAGTGAGAGAAATCAATGTTCATGCGGTCAGGTTGGAGGCTTCTCAGAAGAAATATGAGGCGAAGACTCTTCCAACATTGTGGCAGTAGAGGAAGCCATGAACTGACATGTTGGAATTAGAATGGAAGGGAGAATTAAAACAGCTGGTCAGTAGAAAATCTCTGACGTGGCAGACAGAGCAAAAATGCTTGATGAACCAGTTCCCCAATCTTTATCACATCTCACTAATATAGATGCCACAACAAGAGATCTTGGTACAGTAGATGTCCCAGATAATCTTGAAGAGGGTGTTGACTCACCAGGAAATGCCATTTGGGGGCCCGGAATGGTGGTGAGAGAGGAGGTGTAGGAGCAGGTGCAGAACTTGTCCCACTTGCAGGGTAAGTCCCAGGAGGGAGCTACAGAGAAAACAAATCCCTGTGGAAAGCAAAGAATTGGTGGGGGGAGGCATTAATGAGGATGGGAAAAGTAAATGTGATAATCCAAGCTTGTTGGTGATACAAAATCGAGTTGCAGTCAGAGTTGAGTGAAAGAGGATGTGGCAGCTAAGACGAGGGTGGGGGGAGGAATATGAAGTCATCTATTTTTTGGTCAAAAAAGTACAAAATCAGTGCATTTCTAAATGGTGAGTTTGAAGGGTATTGGAATTGAAAGAAACGTGTATGTCCTTGTTCAGCGAACATTAAAAGCTAATCTGGAGGTATGGTAATCAATTAGAAAGACAGATGATACATTGCCTTTCATTACAAAGCGATTTGAGTGCAAGTGTCAAGACATCTTACTGAAATTATATTGGACCCAGGTGAGACCAAAGATGGAACACTGCGTACTAGTTTGGAGGGAGTGCAGCAATGATTCTCAAGACTTATTCTAGGTATGGGAAGACGGTTATTATGTAAGTGAAGACAAAGCAGACCAGTTTATACTCTGCTGAGTTCAGCAGAGTGAGAGGTGACCCCAATGATACTGAAAGGGGTTTTTAAGGGTAGTCCCAAGGATGATGCTTCTCCTGATTGCTGTGATCAGAAGTATGGGCCATAGGGTCAAAATAAGGAGACAACACAGAGATTGGATGTGAGACTAGGTTATTCATCCATTCTATGCTGCTTCCTCACTTAGGACGTAGACCAGAAACAATTCCTTGACCCAAAGGAGAACAAATCTTTGTAACTGCTCAGCCAAGCGGAGATATGTCAGTAACAGGACATATTCAAGATAGAGAAATTTAGATATTTATACATTAGTTGAATTGATGCATCATGCATCCTTATCTAAGAAAGGATGAGTTGGCATTGGAGAAGGTCCAAAGGAGATTTACAAAAATGATCTTTGGAATGAAAGTATTAATGTTCGAGGAGTGTTTGATGTCTCTGGGCCTGTACATGCTGGAGCTTAGAGTGAGGAGGATCCCCTCATTAGAATGATGAGCTGGGGGGTAGATCTCACTGAAAACTTTTGAATATTGAAAGGTCAAGGTAGAATGGATGTCCAGAGGACGTGCAGGAAGACGAATCTCAGGGTTGTATACTGCAACATACTTTGATAATAAATGTAATTTGTATTTTAATGTTCCCAATAATAAGATAGTTTAGGGCCAGAGGGCGCAGCTTCAGAGAAGAGGATCATAAGCTTAGTTATTAGAAAGGGTGCCAAAGGTTACAAGAAGAAGGCAGGAGAATGGGATTGAGGATGGGATGGAGCAGACCCGCAGGACTAAATAGTCAAATTCTGTTCCTTTGTCTCAGGGTCTCATGTAGTGAAGAGGTACTGAAATAGAAGATCAGTTGGATCGTATTGAATAGAGAAGCAAGAGCAAGGAGCAGAATGGGTTATTCTGTTTACGTTCAGGAAGTATGCTTGAGGCATTTTCTCTGTCCTCGTGGTAATCTCTTCTCATGTTGGACTTCAGAATTTAGTGCAGGAGCTTAGTGCTGGACACGTCCAAATGATTGTGGTTTTCGAATCAGAATATCTAGATTGTAGTTAGATCCTCAATACAAGGATATTAGTCCTGGAGAAGGTGTGGCTGCCGCTGTTGGAAATGCAGCAGCAATCAACAGTCTGTGGTAGTGCAGTGTTCCCTCAGTACTGCACTGGACTGAGTACACTGGGTTGGTCTTGAGGAAAGCTCTTTGACTCATAAGCAAAAATGCTAAAACGGAGTTGCCTCTTGATGGGTAGGACTTCTTCTGGATGGCTGCCAATTGAAGGAAGATGGAAATCCAGTGGGATTAACCAGCACGCCTTTGGCCCAAGTTCTTCCCCAGTAGCTGGGAATGGACTTAGTATCAACAGAGAGCTCTGTTCAATCCTTGCCTCTGGCACTGTTTGTGTGGGTTTTGCACTTTCTCCCTGTGACCACATAGGTGTCCTCTGGATGCTCTTTTCCCTCCTGTAGCCAAAGGCATGTGGTTTAGAAGGTTATTTGGCCACTGCAGATTTGTTCTGGTGTGCAGGTGAGTGACAGAATCTGGGAGGGATTGATAAGAATCTACAGGGAATAGGATCAGTATAGATGGATGGTTGATGGTCGGCACAGATTCACTTGAAGGTTCACTTCTTTGTCCCTAGTTCCAAAACACAAGCCAAGGATGTAAAAACGGCAGTACTTTTCAAGTCCCAACCAAGCTGAGTGTCTCAGCCCCAAATTCCTGGAAGGGGTCTGATGAATTCAAGTACTTTGAGATTCTCCAGTTAATTAATTAATTTATATATTGAGATACAGTATGGATGAGGCCCTTCCTGCCCTTCAAACCACATCACTTAGCAATCCCTTGGTTTAATCCTAGTCTAATTAGGGGTGATTTGCAATGACCAATTAACCTACCAACTGGTAAGTCTTTGGACTATGGGAGGAAACTGGAGCACCTGGAGGAAACCCGATGGTCATCAAGGGGAGAATGTACCCACTCCTTACAGGCAGCAGCAGGAACTGAACCTAAGTTGCCTCTTCTGTAAAGCATCGTGATAAACATGACACCACCGTGTCTGCAGGGTTGACTAACAGAGAAGAAAGGTCTGAAAGATTGTTCCTAGCCCATGCTGATTTGCATAATGTGTTACTTGCTGGGACTGGGCATTTGTTTTCAGCAGGAGAGCTGACAGCTTGTCCTCAAGAAAGTGAGAGTTATCCCTTACCATGAAGAGATGGTGTGAAGATCATGGATGTACAAACATATGGATTAGGAGCAGGATAGACCACTGATTGTAACCTTAATTCCACACTCCCACCCACCCACAATTACCTTTCACCCTCTCACTTAACAAATATCTATCTTCATCTGCTTAAAGCATCTGCATCAACTGTACCAATTGCCTGCAACGTGATACTTTAGGTGATGGTAGAGGCAGCTACATTAGGGACTTTTACAAGACATTTAGACAGACACATGAATGTGAGGAAAATGGAAGGATATGGACATTGTGTACGAAGAAGAGATTAGTTCAGTTAGCCATTTGATTGGAAATTTAGTTTGCTCGGCACAACATTGTGGGCCAAAGGTCTTGTTCCTGTGCTGTACTGCTCTATGTCCTATGCTCTGTTTGCAGAAGAGACTCATCGCCATTTGTCTCATCTCTGTCTTATTTTTAAACAATGATCCCCAAGAGCTACATCCTCTGACAAAAGGAAGCATCGTCTCTACATCCACCCTATTAAGACCTTCAAAGATCTTTTCTGTTTCAGTCAAATCCCATTTCACTCTTCTAAAATGCAATGGATATAACCCTAGCCTGTCAAACCTTTCCTCATAAGTATCAGTCCAGTAAACTCCTCTGAACTGCTTCCGATATGTTAACGTTTCTTTAAAAAGGGAACAGTACTTCTGCTCTCTTACCAATGTCCAAAATAACTGAACTCATTATGAAGGGTCCCGATGAAGGGTCTTGGCCTGAAATGTCAACTGTTTATTCCTCTCCATAGATCCTGCCTGACCAACTGAATTCCTCCAGCATTTTGGGTGTGTTGTTCTGAATTTCCAGCATCTGCAGAAATTCTTGTGTTTATAACCTGTACTTGATGCCTTTAATTTCTATAGCAGTGACTGATAGCTTTCTCCCAACTTTTCCAAACACTCGACTGACCTGCTTAGAAGCTTTATCTGAGTCATGCACTAGGATACCTTTGGCAAAGGTGCATCTTCTGGCTAGAGAAATTGTGAGCAGACATGAGGAGGGGATTGGGGGGGTGTCCATCATGTCCGATGATGACAGGAAACTTGGGCGGGAAAGTTTTTACAGTGGAAAAGTTTCGGGTAGTTCCACTCTCCACAGAAGTCTGAGTCCAGTGAACAAGCATCGCAAACTGGGGTCTTCTTTGTTTGCAGTGGATGTCCATGATGTTCTCTGTGCCATTTGCTCTCCACAGAGCACTGCAGTCCTGCCTTTTTGGCCATTGGATTTCACTGTTGACCTCATCCACCCAGTCCACCAGAGCCAACTTCGCATGTGGGGACAGGCATGTCCCTGACTTGCTGGGGTATGAGGATGCCAGCTACCCTCACTTGCTTTAGCCCACCTGTCGAAGCGGTGAACCAGGATTGTGGCCCCTGCTGCATGCAAACAGCAAATTGCAGCTGCAGATGAGAGCTGAGTGTCCATTGGGAACCAAAGATAAGTGAGCTGTCCCAGAAGGGACAGAACAAGCCCTTTCAACATAGGTGCTGCCCTTCCCTGGGCAACCCCATACACCCCGGAGGAGGAAAAACGGACACAAAGCACTCAACCATCTTTATTAATGTCTTATGCTATTAAAAATCTCAGTGAGTAGTACATCCAAATCATTTTCATGTAAAGCTAATACACAATATTATTAAGAAGTCCCTTGGGACATCCTTTGTCTCATTATGGAATATTGCCTCAGATGTCAATTGCTGGCTGTAAAGAGTTCAATAAAGGATTTTCCACTCACAAAGCAGCTTTTCAAAAGGAGGGAAAAGCTTAAAGCAATTAATATTGTTAAAGTTTACTGTGATAAAGGATGACAAACCCATTGGAGCTAATATTTCGTGAATCACGTCCCTCCATTGTATTAACCCACCACAGCTGAGCTTACTTTAGTCATCTACAAGAGGATCACAACCTGGGTGTTGGGTTTGGAGACTCGTGTGCCTCAATGACCCACAGAGCTATGTTGGCTGGAGTCAGGGCTTTATGCTTTGGCTCTTGGTAGAGTCACCCATGCCAAACAGGTCAAAGGGTAGAGGACAGAATATGAGTGATTCACCGGCCCTCCAGGTTTGGGGGCTCAGCTCAGGGCTAACAACCCTAGCAGGTAAAAGAAAATTGTTACGGAAACAGTTCTTGAGTCTCTACCTGGGAGTTGAATGACTTAGTAAAAACTGAAAGGAAGCTACTGAAAAGCTGAAGGAAGTCCTGAAACCCACCAGAGATGGAGGACCTTCATTGCTGCCTTAAATGCCAGTGACACAATGGGCAATAAGTAAGCACAGTACTTAATTCAGCATGGACTAGGACCACTCTCCCAGACCTTTCTCCTCTGTTAGTCATACCCTAAGATTATCTGGGCTATCTCTAAATGTTTGGGAATTCATCAGATATGTTCAAGGAATTTGGGGCTGAGAGACTGCATGATGCCAAATCTGAGGTGCTGTTCCTCCACTGTGTGTTTAGTAAGTGATAGATATGAAGTCAATATTGTTTAGAGATAGGTATATTGCTCACTCCCTGCAAAAATTGGAAATTGGTATGTTATTATCTTGTTTACCGAGATACAGAGAACAGTGTTTGTTTGCATGTCAGCTGGATCATTCATTCTATATATCCAGCACTGTGCAAAAGTCTTAGGCACATATATGTAGCTAGGGTGCCTAAGACTTCTGCACAGTACTGTATTTGTCTACGTGGAGCAGAAAGCGAGTTTGCAAATCTGGTGAGAGCAAAGAATATTGGAAAGGGTGAGGATGGAGTGCCATGGAAGGGGTGTGGGACAGGTGGCAGAGGAGTGCCGGGGCGGTGGGTGGCGCGGGTGCAGACACACCCAGTCCTGAGACACCAGGCAAGGCCATTCGATTCCAAACAATTGGGTTATTGATCATTACAGAAAGTTTCTCTGGTGCTTCCCGCTCCCTTCCCTATTCCTTCCCCTTTCCCCAGCCATGATTCCCCTCTCCCTTCCCCCTTCCCACTCTCAGTCCACAATAGAGACCCATATCAGAATCAAGTTTGTCATCACTCACATATGCTATGCAATGTCTTTTTTTTGTGGCAGCAGTATAGTGCAGTATATAAAGTTACTACAGTACTGTACAAAAGTTTTGAGCGTCCTTACTATATGTATATGTATCTAAGACTTCTGTACAGTACTATATGAGAGCAATCATTGCCTCATAACCTGATTTTGCTATGTTGGTTTAGCAATAAATGTTGCTTTGGGTAGCAAGAGTGGCCATTTTTCACTGAGGTACAACTATGGGACCTCATTGTACAGCCCACAAGAGTAGGCAGGATCTTGATGTCGTGCATTTAATATTACAGATGTATTTGTATAATCTTGTGTATAAGGCTGATTAAGCTTTCTTGACCATTTAAATAATAAATTAAAGGTTATATATATATACATAAATATGTTAATTGGAAACATCATCACACTAGCACATGATACATGAGCGTCTCACTTAAAGTAAAAACCAAGTTACACTTGCATTCTCGGACTCTGTGCGTTTCTTTGAATTAGTTTAATGTTTTGAAGTTACAAAACATTAACACCTGGTTTCACAACAAATCCGTATGAAGACACTGTTAACAGTGCACCAGTCCCGTGGCAGAATGGACCTGGCCCAGTTTTGTGCCCAGGGTTCTGCAGCTGGGGCATGAACCACTGCAGGTTTAATCACATCTGTCTGCCCGTCTGGCACGATCACTGGTTTTCAGGTGCCATTCCAATGGCAAGTTAGAAACCCCAGAGAGAAGTGGTTCTGTGCCACTGTGAACCAGGTTTTGCACTGTTCCCAGTCAGACAAAGGGTCTCATCCTAAAACGATGACCATCCATTTCCCTCCATAGATACTGCTCGACCCATTGAGTCCCTCCAGTGTTTTTTGAATTGCTCTGCTGTTTCCTCGTTATACACTGATCACTCATGAAATTACCTGTATCTTCAACCACGTGCTATCACCCACAGATCTCAGATCCCAAAATCTCCCATTTTATCATGCCACTATTCTTCACAATTCTGTCATTCACCTAAAGATCTTGCTATCTGTTTGCTCATCTGTTGTATCATTAACTAACTTCAGTCCATACTGATGAGGCAATTTTCCTTGCTCTTTTGCACCAGCCTCCTTGGCTGAAAATGGCATTTTGATCTTCATTTGGATAGGCTGCAGCAACTTAATTTTATGCTATATGTATCAAGCTGGAGGTAGGGAACTGTAATCTGATGCATCAGAGACTGAGTCATCCATTGCAGAAGCAAGAATAAGGAAAGGGAAGATATAGGATTTTAAATGAAATGGATGATCAGAGGCCTGTGATATATTATATAATAGAATAGGTCACTGAAAGGTATAGAATGAGAGGTGTGCTCAGAAGAAAAAGGTTTCAACTTCTTAAACAGACGAGGTTCTGCAAATGCTGGAAATCTTGAGGAACTCCTATAAACTGCTGGAGGAAATCAGCAGGTGAAGCAGCATCTAAGACTGGGGTCCATGGACCTCTCAATTAGTGGTAGGGTACCATGGCATAAAAAAGTTTGGGAACCCCTGATATATCGAAAGGAATAAAGTGTTGACATTTCAGGCTGGAAAATTTCATCAGGCAGGGAGAGGAAGGGGGGCAGAAACAGAATGAAAAGGTAGGGGGAGGGGAAGGAGTATAAGCTGGCAGGAGATAGGCAAAAACAGTTGAAGGGGAATGTGGATGAGTGTAGGAGGGCGGACATAGTAAGAAGCTGGGAGGTGATAGGTTGAACAGGTAAATGGCTGAAGAAGACAGAATTTGATAGGAGGGAGTGAGTGGAGCATGCTGGAAAGGAAAGAAGGTTAAGAACCAGAGGAAGGTGATCGGCAGGTGAGGAGAAGAGTAGGGGTACGGGGGAGACAGAATGGAGAATAGAAAAAAGAGAGACGGAGCATGGGGGGAGAAATTGCCGGAAGTTAGTGAAATCAATGCTTGCATTCCTATATCACTAAACACAATGCTGTGGAACAGACTGCGGCAAATTTAGTTCCAATGACCAAAAGTACACAACTTGTGCTCAGCATCCTCCCTCAAGCAACTGCGTGTTAATAATAAAATCATGTGGTGGGGAAGAGTTGATTGCAGGTTAGACACTGTCAAGGACACGGTAAATCACTTCTTAATCTTCCATGCCAGAGGGGCTTTTATGGAGTTTTCATTTAAATATTTAGCTCTAACAGGCTAGGAATATCTCTGAACGGTACTGTGCCATGATAGAAACAACTCTCCAGCTTTGAGGTCAAACCAGTGGAGCCTAAGATGGCAGCAAGACTTACATAGGTAAGCATCGAGAGGAGGACTTGGACAGCAAACCTTCTGACTGGGTCTTAGGACAGCTTGAGTCTTGGGTACAGCAGAGGCCCTGCCACAATATGCTGAAGCAAACAATACAAAGAAAAGAGATAAACTGTCCAAACCTTTGACCACACAGCAGTTCACCACCCTTAGCCATTCCCCTTAGCACTGAGGAACCATGGCTGCATTGTTCGTCGTCTACAAAATGCACCTCCGTTACTTGTCAACAATTCTGAGAGTACCACCCAGACCAGGGGTCGGCAACATTTACCACTAAAAGAGCCAATATGGACCCATTTCCCACAGAAAAGAAAACACTGGGAGCCACAAAATGAAATAACACTGCATACAACGGGTTTTTTTTTGCCTTTATGCTATGTATAAACAAACTATAATGTGTTGCATTTTTGAAATTGATGAACTCCTGCAGAGAAAACGAAATTACATTTCTGCATGCAACAAAAACATTTTGAACTCCGAAAAAAAGACGTTGGGTTGAAGGTTACTACATAGGTAGCCTACCTTGGATCGAAGCATTAAAAGAAAGCGCGCACTGGCGGGTGTCAGGCATTGGCAGTTGTGATGTATATTAATAGCGATAAAAAACACGTTGTAGCGGTGTAGCGCTACACGCAGCGCTAAAATAAAGACTGCAGTCAAAGGTAACTTTATTCGAACTAAACAGCCTTGCTTTAAAGCCTCCCTCAACCCGTCCCCATGGGCGCGGATGCTCCAAAAGACACGTACTCACAAACCCCCGTAGGCTATCTCCCTTAGTCGGAACGGTGGCTAATTGCTCGGATGTGCCAGGAAACGGTGTCTCCGCAAAGTTTTCATATTGTACAAGATCACCATAATCTTCAAATTTCGAATTACATTTCAAAAGCTAACAAACCACGGGGAGCCGCATCACAGAGATCAAAGAGCCGCATGTGGCTCTGGAGCCACAGGTTGCCGACCTCTGACCCAGACATACAACCTCAAGCACCGTGACGGACAAGGGCAGCAAACTCGGGAGCATCAGAACCTGGTTATCTAATTATTGAGATACAGCCCTTCCGGCTGCACCACCCAGCAATGCCCCCCCCCCCAACTTAATCCTAGACTAATCACGGGACAGTTAACAATGACCAATAAATCTATGAGCTGGTACATCTTTGGACCACACAGTCATGGGGAGAATGTTTGAGCCCCTCGCAGGCAGCGGCAGGAATTGAAGACTGCATTGCCTGCACTGTAAAGCATTCTGCTAACCACTACGCTACAGTGCCACCCTTATCCTCTATCCATGGTCCATTATCTTCTCCTATCACATTCCATCTTCTTCAGACCATTGCCTCTCCACCTATCCCCTCCCAGCTTTTAGCATCATCCCCCCTCCCCCACACGTGCACATTCCTCCTCACTTGGTCATACCCGTAAGCTGCCGATTTGTACACCCTCCCTTCCCCCCCATTCTGGCTTCTGTTCCCTTTTTCTCCATACCCAGTGAAGATATAGAAGTTACTATAAATTACAAACTGCATAAGCAGCGTAGAAAAAAAGTATGGAAGAGTGAGGTAGTGTTCACGGGTCATGGACCATTCAGAAATCTGATGACAGAAGAAAAGAAGTGGTTCCTAAATCATTGAATATGGGTACTCAGGCATCTTTATATCTAGTAATTTGAAGCTTTCAATCATCTCCGCATGACAAGAAAGAGAAATTATATATTATGAAGTACTACATCTGAGAACAAGGATCAAAGAAAGGCTGATTTGGTTCATCTCTTGTGAATATACTCCCCTGATATGAGATTGTGTCACTACTAGGATGTAAAGTTGGAACATTGTTGCACGACTGGGAGATGGGCGCCAAAATAGGAGCCATGCAGACTCATAGGCAGCAACTTCGTTGCAGTGATTGTAGTTATGGATAGAAGTTTAAGAAATTGCTTTTGGTTTCAATGAAAGACAAAAACAAAGATGCTCAGCATCTGAAATGAAACTGAAAATACTGTAAAGAATTCAAATGGTCAGACAGTATCTGTGGAAAAAGAAATGCTTCATGTTACAGAATGCAGATCTTACCTATGTTAGAACTGGTTAAGAGAGAGAAGCAGTTAATTAGTTTTCAATTGAAGGGAAGTTGGTCAAGGGATGAGTGAAATAATGACATAGGTGCAGAATTAGGCCATTCGGACGTTGTGTCTTCTCTGCCATTCCATCAAGGCTGATTGCGAAGAAAAAGCATTTCAGGATGTATATTGTATACATTTCTCTGACATAAAATGTACCTTTGAAACCTTTGTTACCCCTCTCAACCCCTTTCTCCTGTCTTCTCTCCATAATCTCTGACACCCTGAGTAATCAAAACCCTATCAAGCGTTGCTTTAATTATAACAATGACTTGGCCTCCACAGCCATCTGCGATAATGAATTCCACGGGTTCACCACCCTCTGCGTAGAGATATTCCTACTCATCTCTGTTCTGAAGAGACACCCTTTGTGGCCTCTTGTTCCAAGTCAAGTCAAGTCACTTTTTTTGTCATTTCAACCATAACTGCTGGCACAGTACACAGTAAAAACGAGACAACTTTTTTCAGGACCATGGTGCCACATGAAATAGTCCAAAAGCTACACTGAACTATGTAAAACCAACCCAGAAAAAAAACTACACTAGACTACAGACCTACCCAGGACTGCATAAAGTACACAAAACAGTGCAGGCATTATAATAAATAATAAACAAGACAATAGGCACAGTAGAGGGCAGTAAGTTGGTGTCAGTCCAGACTCTGGGTATTGAGGAGTCTGATAGCTTGGGGGAAGAAACTGTTACATAGTCTGGTCGTGAGAGCCCGAATGCTTCAGAGCCTTTTCCCAGATGGCAGGAGGGAGAAGAGTTTATATGAGGGGTGCATGGGGTCCCTCATAATGCTGTTTGCTTTGTGGACGCAGCGTGTAGTGTAAATGTCTGTGATGGCGGGAAGAGAGACCCAGATAATCTTCTAAGCTGACCTCACTATCCGCTGCAGGATCTTGCGATTCGAGATGGTGCAATTTCCGAACCAGGCAGTGATGGAACTGCTTAGGGTGCTCTCAGTACAACCCCTGTAGAATGTGATGAGGATGGGGGGTGGGAGATGGACTTTCCTCAGCCTTCACAGAAAGTAGAGACACTGCTGGGCTTTCTTTGCTATGGAGCTGGTGTTGAGGGATTAGGTGAGATTCTCCGCCAGGTGAACACCAAGTAATTTGGTGCTCTTAATGATCTCTACCGAGGAGCCGTCGATGTTCGGCAGAGAGTGGTCACTCCATGCTCTCTTGAAGTCAACAACCACCTCTTTTGTTTTGTTCACATTCAGAGACAGGTTGTTGGCTCTGCACCAGTCCGTTAGCCACTGCACCTCAACTCTGTAAGCTGACTCGTCGTTCTTGCTGGTGAGACCCACCACAGTCATGTCATTGGTGAACTTGATGATGTGGTTCGAGCTGTGTGTTGCAGTACAGTCATGGGTCAGCAGAGTGAACAGTAGTGGACTGAGCACACAGCCTGGGGGACCCCATTCTCAGTGTGATGGTGTTGGAGATGCTGCTCCTGACCCAGACTGACTGAGATCTCCCAGTCAGGAAGTCTAGGATCCAGTTGCAGAGGGAGATGTTCAGGCCCAGTAGGCTCAGCTTTCCAATCAGTTTCTGAGGGATGATTGTGTTGAATGCTGAACTGACATCTGTGAACAGCATTTGAAAGTACGTGTCTTTTTTGTCCAGGTGGAGGGTGACAGCAATGGCATCATCTGTTGTGCAGTTGGGGCAGTACGCAAACTGCAGGGGGTCCAGTGAGGGGGGCAGCAGGGTCTTGATATGCCTCATGATGAGCCTCTCGAAACACTTCATGATGATGGATGTGAGTGCAACGAGACGGTAGTCATTGAGGCAGGACACTGAAGACTTCTTCAGCATGGGGACGATGGTGGCGAGCCTTGAAACATGTTGGAATGATGACACTGCTCAGGGAGATGTTGAAGATGTCAGTGAGAACATCTACTAGCTGGTCTTCGCATCCTCTAAGCACTCTACCAGGAATGTTATCTGGTCCAGCAGCCAATCTCTCCACTACTGAAATCATCCTCTCCACATCCACTTTGTCTAGACATTTTAATATTCAATAGGTTTCACTAAAATCCCCCCTCTTTTTTCTGAACTCCAACGAGTACAGACCCAGAGCCATCAAACACATCTCACATGTTAACCCTTTAATTCCCGGGATCATTCTCATGAACCTCCTCTGGCCACTCTCCAATGCCAGTCTCAGATAGGATAAGACCAAGTAAGTAAGGGTAACAGTTATTGTGGTGAACTATGTGCCTGTCTGGACATGCCGCCTGCTGACTGCTCCTGTGGCTCCTCCCACAGGCCCCTGTATAAAGGCGATCTGAGGCCTGACGCTCGGCCTCAGTCTCCAGGACATAGTATGATGGACACTCACTCCTGGTTCCTTCTTCCAGTCAATAAAAGCCGATATCTCGCCTTACATCTCAGTGTGAGTTATTGATGGTGCATCAGTTATATAGCAGTAAGAGCCAGGTTATACTAAGTTGTATCATTTGTTGTCAGCAACAAAACTGTGTGGCATTCCCAACAGGCCAGGTTATAAAAAGAAAAAAAGTAAACTGCAAGAACAGATAGAAATAGCCATTTCTAATACAAAAGGAAGAGTGAATTACCTGAAATTGGACTACTCAATAGTCCAGAAGGTTGTAACATGCCCAGACCTATTATGAGTTGTGGCTCCTCAAACTTGCATTGGTTCTCCTTCTCTCAGTTCAGTGTGGTTAGTGGTGGTGGGGGACCAGTCATAGGTCAATATAGGATAGGGAATCAAAGAGGCAGAGTCATTCCTGTAGGCTCAGTACAGGTGCTCTGTGGAGCATTCTGCATTTGGTTTCTCCAGTTTAATAGTGGAGTGTGTGTGTTTTTTTTTGCTTTACTCCAGCTGAAAGCAGTCTGCTGAGGCGTTAGGAAGGGTTATGATGTTGTTAAATTGTTTTAACAAGCAGAAGAGACAATAAGAGCTGTAATTTAAGGACATCACAAAAGCCACGAAACAAAATTGGAAGCTGTGCCATGAAAGGCAACATTGAAAGCAGGGAGGGCAGAGTGTAGATATGCAGAGCTTTCTTCTAACCTTGAGAAGTGGCAGCGTCTTTCAAACACAATGAAGCAATTTTATAGTCACAGTTATAAAGGAAGAAATGCCTCTTTGGAATACAAAAAGATTGAGGGAGATTTGAAGGATTTAGACAAAAGGAAGATTGTAATTAAATTGTTGTTGCAGCAATTAAGTTACTGCAATAGTGATTAGAGACCTGGACTATCGATCTAGTAATCCAAGTTCAAATCCCACCTGGAGAGCAGCAGAATTTTAAGTTCATTCAAATAAATCTGGAATTCTGAAAATAATGCCAGCCTCAGTAATGCTAAGTGTGAAACTATTGGATTTTTGCAGAATGTTGTCAGGTTCACTGATGCCATTTAGGGAAGGAAATCTGTTATTCTAACCCATAATTCCAGACCATCCATTGCCATTCACTGCTAACTGGATCCTTGGGAATTGTTAAGGATGGGCAATTTATGCTGGCATTTCCAGCAAGGTTCATATCACAAATAAATAAACAAGATGATTCAGAATAAAATACTGATTTGTGTGTATTGATCAGATTGTCTGCTCAGTAGTGAAGTTCCTGTAGATGACATTCAGTTTCCACCTTATTAGATACACCTGTATACATGCTCAATAATATAAACCTCTAAACAGCCAATCATGTGGCAGCAACTTAATGCATTAAAGCATGCAGGCATGGTCAAGAGGTTCAGACCAAATATCAGAATTGGGAAGAAATGTGATCAAGTGCCTTTGATTGCTGGTGCCAGATGGGGTGGTTTGAGTATCTTAATACTGCTGATCTACTGGGACTTTCACACACAACAGAGAATGGTGCAAAAAACAAGAAAAAACATCCAGCGAGCACAGTTTTGTTAGTTGACAATGCCTTGATAATGAGAGGTGTCGGAGGAGAATGACCAGAGTAGTTTAAGCTGACAGGGAGATGGCAGAAACACAACTAACCACATGTTACAACAGTGGTGTGCAGAAGAGCATCTCTGAATGCACAATACATCAAACCTTGAAGTGGATGGGCTACAGCAGCACAAGACTATGAACGAACATTTAGTGCCACAGTATTAGGTACCGGAGGTATCTAATAAAGTGAGCACTGAGTGCATGTTGACATTACCAGTAATATTCACATCACAAATGAATAAACGAGATAGCTCAGAGTAATATCCTTACTTTTGTATTTTGTGTTCAGTGACCCCAACTAATGAAGACTCTAATCCCATACGTCTTCCTCACCATGGTATTGATGGGCATAGCCCCCCTTGAGGATCAATGGACTCATGGTCTTATGGAATTAACCTTGGAGACAGGTGGAATTCCCTCAGCCAATTGCCACAATTCATGACCTGGTCGCCACCACATCAGTGCTTGTGGGATCTTACTGTGCATAAATTCAGCTGCCGTGCTGCCCCTGCCAGTAATGCGCGTGCTTCAAAAAGGCTCTGTCCTTTCACCTGAGGTACAGAAAGTAATTACAGAGGTGGTTGGATTTCCTCTGGGAATCCCAGCCCTTAAGGTCACTGCACAGGTTGACAGGGTAGTTAAGAAGGCCTGTGGGATGCTAGGCTTCATTAACAGGGGGATTGAGTTCAAGAGTGGAGAGGGCACGTTGCAACTCTACAAATCTCTGGTGAGACTGCACTTAGAGTATTGTGTTCAATTCTGGTCACCTCATTATAGGAAGGATGTGGAGGCTATGGAGAGGGTGCAGAGGAGAGTTACCAGGATGTTGCCTGGTTTGGAGAACAAGTCATATGAAGCAAGGTTAGCAGAGCTGGGACTTTTCTCTTTGGAGCGTAGAAAAATGAGAGGGGACTTGATAGAGGTCTACAAGATTATGAGAGGCATAGATAGGGTGAAAACACAAAAATACAACTGCAGATGCTGTGGATCAAAGAATACGTACACGATGCTGGAAGAACTCAGCAGGTCAGGCAGCATCTGTGAGAAAAGAGTAGCCAACGTTTCGGGCCGAGACCCTGATGAGAGGCCTGATGAAGGGTCTTGGCCCAAAACGTTGGCTACTCTTTTCTCACAGATGCTGCCTGACCTGCTGAGTTCTTCCAGTGTCATGTATGTATTCATAGCTAGGGTGAATAGTCAGTACCTGTTTCCCCGGGCACCAATAGCAAACACCAGAGGGCATATGTACAAAATTAAGGGAGGAAATGTTTAGGGGAGACATCAGGGATAAGTTCTTTACACAGAGGGTTGTGAGTGCCTGGAATGACTTGCCAGGGATGGTGGTGGAGGCTAAAACATTAGGGGTGTTTAAGAGCCTCTCGGACAGGCAGATGGATGAAAGAAAAATGGAGGGTTATGGGGTAGTGTGGGTTTAGTACTTTTTTTTAAGGATTATGTGGGTCGGCACAATATGGAGGGCTGAAGAGCCTGTACTCTGCTGTAGTGTTCTATGGTTCTATGGTTCTCCAAGAATAGCTCATAAGGACATGAGGAACTGGAGTGGGAGTCAGTCATGTGACCGCCAGAATCCGCTCCAGCATTGACTAAGTTTACTGCGGGTCTTTTGCTGAGTTTCTCCACTCCTGATGCCTAAACTTCAGCCAAGACCTTCAGTCTTATCTGTAACAGTGCTCTTACTTTAGGAAGATTATACTGCACCAACCTATATTTCATGTCCTTGGCGTCTTTAATGATGGATACTGCTTTCATGAGGATTGCTTTTGAAAATGTCATCAACCCATGATAAATGAATTTAAATTCATTAGACTGTCTTGGAGATTATGGAATTAGTTGTCAATAATGACAATCTTGAATGGTAGGTCCTACCTCCCAACCAGAGAGGGAATATTTCCGGCTTTTGAAGCAGAACATACATGGTAATATTATTTTAAACAACAAACATTTTAAATGAAGAACATTTTATTCTGAGGAATAAATTCCAACAGAGACTTTAATGTTATGAACGGTTTCCAGAACACGAGCTGGAAGCAAACAGTATTGAGTACAGATGAACACCATGTCCATCACTGACAGAAGGATCTGGGAAGAGATCTACTTTGGACTTCGGCCAGGTCTACAGAATTAGAATCAGAATCAGGTTTATTAACACCAACACATTTCGCAAAATGTGTTGCTTTGCAGCAACAGAACAGTGTAGTACTAAGATAGTAAAAATTACAAAAAGAAAGATATACACACTCAGGGTATTTCATGATCTTCTGCTACTGTAACAGATCCACTTCAAGGTTCAATATGTTGTGCATTCAGACATGCTCTTCTGCACACCACTGCCGTAATGCATGGTTAGAGTTACAGAGTCAAAGGAAACTACAGCCCAGAAGCAGGCTCTTCAGCCCATCTAGACCATGCCGAACCTTAAGCTGCCTAGTCCCATCGACCTGCGCTCAGAGCAGAGCCCTCCATTTGCCTCCCATCCATGTACCTATGCAAACTTCTCTTAATTATTGAAATCAAAATTGCCTTCACTATTTCCGTTTGCAGCTCCCACTTCCTATTTGCACCTCTGCCAGAAAACAACCTGTCCCAATCCACACTTGCAGCTTGTTCCACTCTCATCACCCTCTGAGTAAAGAAGATGCCCCTCATATTCCCTTTAAAAATTTCACCTTTCACCCTTAACCTATTACTTCAAGCTGTAGTCTCACACAACCTCAGTGGAAAAAAATATGCTTGCATTTACTCTATTTTTTATTTTGTATATGTCTATCAAATCGCCCCTCAATCTTCTATGCTCTTGGGAATAAAGTTCAAACTTATTCAACCTTTCCTTATAGCTCAGGTCCTTCATTCCCGGCAACATCCTTGTAAACTTTTTCTGCAATCATACAATCTTACTTACATCTTCCCTCTGGGTAGGTGACCAAAACTGCACACACTACTCCAAATTAGGCCTCACCAATGTCTTATACAACTTCAACATAACGTCCCAACTCCTGTACTCAGTACTTTGTCTATGGAAACCAATGTGCCAAAAGTTTTCCTTACAACTCCAACTATCTGTGATACCACTTCGAATAAATTATGGACCTGTATTCCCAGATCCCTTTGTTCTACCACACTCCTCAGTTCCCCACCGCTCACTAAATGCAACACCTCACACTCATCAGCATTAAATTCCATCAGCTATATTTCAGCCCATTTTTCCATTTGGCCAAGATCCTGCTGCAAGCTTTGATAGCCTTCCTCACTGTCCACTAGAGGCCCAATCCTGGTGTCAGCTGCAAATTTGCTGATTCAGTTAACTATATTATCATCCAGGTCATTGATATAGATGACAAACCACAACAGTTCCAGCACTGATCCCTGTGGAACAGCACTAGGTACAGGCCTCCATTCAGAGAGGCAATCATCCATTACCACTCCCTGGCTTTTCCCAGAAAGGCAAAGTCTAATCCAATTTGCTACCTCATCCTGAATGCCAAGTGACTGAACCTTTCTGACCAAACTCTCACGTGGGACTTTATCAAATGCATTATTAAAGTCCATATGGATAACATCCACTGCCTTGCCTTCATCAATCTTCCTGGTATCATCCTTGAATAATTCTATAATATTGGTTGGACATGACCCAACATGTAAAATGCAATGCTGACTATCCTTAATCAATCTCCATCTATCCAAACACTCATATGTTCGGTCCCTTTGAATACCTTCCAATTACTTCCCCACAAATGATGCCAGGCTCACCAGCCTATAATTTCCTGGTTTATTCTTACAGCCTTTATTAATCAGTGGGACAACATTAGCTAATCTCCAATATTCCAGTACCTCACCTGTTGCTAAGGTGAGTTTTTGCTCTTGCCCCCTCATAGGGTCTGAGGGAACACCTTTCAGGCCCTGCAAATTTGTCCACCATGATTTGCCTCAAGACAGCAAACGCCTTCTCCTCTATAACCTGTATAGATTCCATGACCTCATTGTTGCTTTGCCTCACTTCTATAGATTCTGCCATGTAAGTACAGATACAAAAAAATCCATTTAAGATCTCCTCCATCTCTTTTGACTCCACACATATATTACCATTCTGATCTTCTAGAGGACTAATTTTGTCCCTGGAACTCATTTTGCTCTTAACATATCTGTAGAAGCCCAAGGATTCTCCTTCACCTTGTTGCTAGAGCAACCTCATGCCTTCTTTTAGCCCTCTTTTGATTTCTTTCTTAAGTGTTCTCTTACATTTCAGATTCAGAATCAGAATCAAGTTTATTATCATGCCATCTGATGTGAACTTTGTTAACTTAGCAGCAGCAGTTCAATGCAATACATTAACTAGGAGAGAAAAAAATTCAATGTCCATTTATAAGTCAGATGGCAGAGAGGAGGAAGCTGTTCCTGAATCACTGAGTGTGTGCCTTCAGGCTTCTGTACCTCCTACCTGATAGTAACAGTGAGAAAAGGGCATGTCCTGGATGCTGGAGGCCTTTAATAATGGACACTGCCTTTCTGAGACTGCTCCCTGAAGATATCCTGGGTACTTTGTAGTCTAGTACCCAAGATGGAACTGAATAGATTTACAACCCTCTGCAGCTTCTTTCGTTCCTGTGCAGTAGCCCCTTCATACCAGACAGTGATGCATCCTGTCAGAATGCTCTCCATGGTACAACTATAGAAGTTTTTGAGTGTATTTGTTGACATGCCAAATCTCTTCAAACTTCTAATAAAGTATAGCCGCTCTCTTGCCTTCTTTATAACTCCATCGATATGTTGGGACCAGGTTAGATCCTCGGAGATATTGACACCCAGGAACCTGAAGCTGCTCACTCTCTCCACTTTTGAGGATTGGCATGTGTTCCTTCATCTTACCCTTCTTGAAGTCCACAATCAGCTTTTTCGTCTTACAGATGTTGAGTGCCAGATTGTTGCATTAGCTGGCATATCTCACTCCTGTACGCCCTCTCGTCATCACCTGAGTTTGAACCAACAATGGTTGTATTGTACACAAATTTATAGATGGCATTTGAGCTACACCTAGCCACACAGTCATGTGTATACAGAGAGCAGAGCAGTGGGCTAAGCACACATCCTTAAGGGGTGCCAGTGTTGATCATCAGTGTGGAGGATATGTCATCACCAACCCACACAGATTGTGGTCTTCCAGTTAAGAAGCTGAGGATCCACTTGCAGAGGGAGGTACAGAGGCCCATGTTCTGCAACTTCTCAGTTAGGATTGTAGGAATGATGGTATTAAATGCTGAGCTATAGTCGATGAACAGCATCCTGACATAGGTGTTTGTGTTGTCCAGGCGGTCTAAAGTCATGTGGATTTTCGTTGACCTATTGTGGCGATAGGCAAATTGCAATGGTTCCAGGTCTTTGCTGAGGCAGGAGTTCGGTCTGGTCATGAGCAATCCCTCAAAGCATTTCATCACTGTCAAAGTGAGTGCTACTGGGCAATAATCATTAAGGCAGCCCACATTATTCTTCTTATGCACTGGTATAATTTTTGCCTTATACTCCTCAAGAACCTCATTTGTTCCTGCCTACAAATACCTGCTATACACCTCCTTATTTTTCTTAACTAGGGCCTCATTATTTCTCAAAAGCCAATGTTCCCTAAACCTATTATTCTTGCCTTTTATTCTGACAGGCACATACAAATTTTGTACTCTCAAATTTTTACATTTGAAGGCCTCCCAATTACCAATTACTCCTTTGCCAGAAAACAGCCTGTCCCAATCCACATTGCCAAACCCTTTCTGATACCATCAAAATTGGCCTTTGTCCAATTTAGAATCTCAGCCCGAGGTCCAGACCATAATCACTTTTCTATAATCACTTTAAAACTAACAGCATTTTTTTTGTGAAGAATGACAGTTTATTTCCCATGAGCTCTATATGTAAAAGTTCAATATTATTTATTTTTCTCAATATCTTGCTCTGCTGCCTCCTTCACTTGCTTGGCATGGATTCCAAACAAACGGGCATTTGCTCGGGCCATACGAAGACTTGGGAAGGCCTTGAAGTTCTTCTCATCCTCTGAGATTACCCTAGCTTTCTCCTTCTTGTACACATTCTTCATTGGAATGACAGGATCAGTTAGCTGAGTTGCCACTTTAATTTCTTCAGCTGTGGAATCTCCCTTCTTGGGTGCAGAAGCCTTTCTTGGGAAGACGATCAACTTAGAGCGATATTCTTTTAGACACTGAACGTTACACTGAATAGATTCTGTTGACTTGTTGCGACGTCTATAATCAACTGCAATGCCAATAGTACGTGCCAGTCTCCTGTTGATGCCTGCTGCCTTTAATTCTTTCAAGCTGAAGCCTCATCCAGCACGTACTTTAGTGTGATACCTTACAGTGGGACATCTAACAACAGGTCTAAAGGGGCCAGCAACTGGTCGTGGAGCAATGCAATGCGCTTTAGCTTGCCGTGCCTTCCGTCTGCGTATTTTTCTGGCTGGCTCATTGAACCAAGTACAGACCCTCTTCTGCCAATCCTTGTGGAAATGAAGGTTCAGGATCATCCCATTTCAACTTAGAGCCATTGTTGCTTATTGAACGGGGAAAGCACCATCTGCAGAAAAATGGCCGTGGGAAAAGAGAAGCAAAACTGACAGCATTATTTGAGTTCTTGTTGCGTTTCTGAAAGCTTGAACCAGTCTTTCCATTCTCCTCCAAACTCTCTCATTAAAGAAGCAATTTTCCCACAGAAGTGATGCTCAATCAAGTTTTTCAATCTCTCACTGCTACAGTCGGAAGTTCCCACCTGCTTCAAAATGGCAACAATCATACCAGTGCTCAAGAAGAGTAGTGTGGGCTCCCTTAATGACAATCATCCGGTAGCACTCACATGATGAAATGCTTTGAGAGGTTGGTCATGGCTATAATCAATTCCTGCTTCAGCAAGGACATGGACCCACTGCAGTTTGCCTATCATCATAACAGGTCTGCAGCAGACCCAATTTCATTGTCTCCATGTGGATTGGACATGTGGATCACCTGGACAATACAAACACTTATGTCAAGATGATGTTCATTGACTACAGCTCAATGTTTGGCACCATCGTTCCTACAGTCCTGATGAAAAAAAACTACAGAACCTTGAACTCTATACCTCCCTCTGCAACTGGCTTCTCAATTTCCTCATCAGAAGAGCACAATCTGTACGGATTGGTAATAACACTGGGATGTGTGCTTAGCCCACTACTCATCTCTCTCTATTCTATGCTCAAATGCCATCTGTAAATTTACTGATGATACAACCATTGCCGGCAGAATCTCAGATGGAGATGAGGGTGCGTACAGGAGCGAGATTTACCGGCTACTTAAGTGGTGTCGCAGCAACAACCTTGCTCTCAGCGTCAGTAAGACGAGACAGCTGATTGTGGATTTCAGAAAGGGTAAGATAAAGGAACATGGATCAGTCTTCATAGAGGGATCAGAAGTGGAGAGAGTGAGCAATTTCAAGTTCCTGGGTCATGATCAGTGAGGAGCTAAAGTGGTTGCAACATATAAAGAAGGCAAGACCATGGCTATATTTCATTAGGAATTTGAGGTGATTTGATTTGTCACCTAAAATACTCAAAAACTTCTACAGATGTACCGTAGAGTGCATTCTGTATGGCTGCATCACCATCTGGTATGGTCGTGGGGGGGGGGTGGTGGTGCTACTGCACAGGATCAAAAGAAGCGGCAGAAAGTTGTAAAATTAGTCGGAATGGTGTAGAGCTGTGGCCAGCCACACAGTGATAGGTGTAGAGGCAGTAGAGCAGTGAGAGAGAGCGTACTTGAAGTATGCCAGGGTTGATTGTCAGCAAGGAGGTGTAATTATTAATTTGCACTGACTGTGGTCTTCTCTGTAACATCTAAAAACTCTCCTAATATATGTACTGCTTTTGCTAGTCATTAGTAACAACATTAACTGCATATTATCCTTTGCAACTACATTGATTCTGTTAGCCTTGACTAGGTCGAATGGATGGAAAGTCTTAATTAGGTTAACATGGACAATATTGTTTCTCCATTGTACTAGAAGTGTGACCAGCATTCGTGTTTGGGTGCTTTTGATGTGCGTTTTAGCAGGTCAGCACAACATTGTGGGCTGAGTGGCCTGTTCCACTGCTGTACTGTTTGACGTTCTATCAATCACATCTCAAGTTAATTCTCACATTCTTAATTGTCATGTTGCAACAGGATGCCATTCATCCCATTGGATCCATGCTAGCTCTCAGCAGATTGATCCCATTGGTGTAATTCCCTTTAGCTTTACAATTCATTATCTTTCACCTGCTCTCATGGGGTTTAGCGCTACACCTTTAGAGATCCATGATCTTGGGTTCAATCCTGACCTGACAATGTCGGATTAGTACATTCTCCCCATGATTGGGGGATTCTCCAAGGACTCCAGTTTCCAGCTGAAAGCTGCAGGAAGTTGTGAAGTCAGTCAGCCCCATCATGGGCACAAACCTCCTCGGCATCCAGGGCATCTTTAATGAGTGATGCCTCAAATATACGGCATCCATCATTAAGGATCCCCATCACCCAGGACATGCCCTCTTCTCAATGCTACCATCAGGGAGGATATGCAGGAGCCTGAACGTGCACACTCAATGATTTGGGAACACTGTCTTCCTCGCTGCCATCTGATTTCTGAACAGGTATTGAACCCATGAACACTATCAACTACGTCTCCTTCCTCTTTTTGCACAACCTATTTAATTTAACTTCTTAATATATATTATATATTCATAATTATATATGAAGCTGATTATGATCATGAAGCCAGTTGATAAGCAATATTGCAGGAAACACAAAGGCCATTTGCACAGATCAATGAACTGCCCTGAATTGATTAAATAATCCTATACATATTCCTCTGCACAAAATTTATGCAGATTTTTTGTCAAAACATCAATCTCTCATTTGACTGTTGACCCACAAGCAGAAGTGTATGGTTATTTTAATCTCCCTTTCATGCCTGATGTCAATGATAAGTCCAGCATTAATTGCTCATCTCTGATTGGGCGGGTGAATGCCAATCATGGACGCCCATGAGGTAACGGCACTCCCACGGTGCTCTTGGATGAGGAGTCCCAGAAGTTAGTGAGCGTGAAGGAATGGCAACGTAATTCCACATGGGAATGGAGTGTCATTGTAGGGAGAATGGCAAACTGCAGTTCTTGTGGTCCTATCACCATCTCTCCTAGACAGCAGAGTTTTTATGTTTGGAATGAGCTATCAGAGCAGCCCAAGCAAGCTGAATTTTGTAGCTGGCATGTGCTGCATCCACAATGTGCTCATAACAGAGTGACTAAATGTTCCCATTCTGATATGTTGGTCCGTAACCTCCTAAATTGCCCAATGACACCACAATCAGGTTGGAGGAAGGACACCTCATATTCTTTCAGGGTAGCCTGCATCCTGATATGAAAATCAATTGCCAACATCTGATAATTTCTCCCCCTTCTCTCATTTTCCACTCCCCTTTCTGGTTCCCCTGTCTTCACTTGCACAATTCTCTTCTCCTGCCCATCACCTCCCTCCAGTGACTACCCTCCTTCCCTTTCTTCCATTTTACTTATTTATTATTTATTGAGATGTAACGCAGAACAGAACAGATACAGTGCAGAACAGGTTTCCCCTCGCCTCACTTCCTTATTTTGGTTTCTGTCCCCTTTCTTTCTGCCGATGAAGGGCCTCATTCCAAAACATAAATTATTAATTCCTCTCCATGGATGTTGCTTGACTTGGTGTGTGTGTGTGTGTGTGTGTGTGTGTGTGTGTGTGTGTGTGTGTGTGTGTGTGTGTGTGTGTGTGTGTGTGTGTGTGTGTGTGTGTGTGTGTGTGTGTGTGTGTGTGTGTGTGTGTGCACGCTCTTTTATTTGCGTGACCTGCAGAGAAAGGCTGTTGTCATGACACCATGCCACTCAATTCTGTATCCCCAACAGGCAACAGGCAGGCAAGTGAATGTTTTAGAAAAGGAGGCAAGTCAAATTTGAAACGTTCAAAGTCTGTGACTTTGTTATACTAATTTCCTTTGACAATGACTTACAGTAATTGCATAGGAAAAAAGACTGGAACTGGGGAAGGCCTCTTGGTCCCAGATAATCATAGACCATTCAAATTTATTGCAACACACACACACACAATGCTGGAGGAACTCAGCAGGCCAGGCAGCATCTATGAAAAAGAGTACAGTCAACATTTCCGGCTGAGACCCTTCATCAGGCCAGCTGAGTTCCTCCAGTATTGAGTGTGTGTTGCTTGGATTTCCGACATCTGCAGATTTTCTCTTGTTTATGATTGAAATCAATTGCAATGTCAGGTCTAACCATCCAGGCTCCTTCATCCTAAATCTGCTAATCTAAAATCAGTCGATGTCCTTACAGTGATAAACTTGGAAAATCCTTGAGGTCAGGCAAGATCTGTTGAGAGAGAAACGAAACGAGTGCTTCAATTTGATGATCTTTCACCAGGACTGAGCGATAAAATGTCTTAACTCTGTTTCTCGAGCTCTAATTCTGTTTCTGAAACACTAACTCTGTTTCCTGAGCTCTAACTCTGTTTTGGAATCACTAATTTTGTTTCTGAAATGTCAATCTTCTTTCTCTCGCCATTGTCTGACGTATCGAGCATTTCCAGCTTATTTGCTTCTTCCTCCATTGTCCTTTGGGGAAGGAAATTTGACCTGGTCTGGCATGAATGTGGCTCCTAGCATGCAAATGTGAATGACTCTGCATCGATCTCACTAGTGTCCTAGGGGATAATTATTCACAGATGATGTTTTCTGTCCCAGGGACATGCACATCCTGTGAACAGGCAAACATAATACTCCCGGTAATACAATATTTTTGTAGCTGAGTTACAGGTAGACAGGGTGCTGAAGAAACCTTTTGCCATTTCAGTCAGTGGGTTGAGAATAAAAGTCATGGAGTGATTGCACGAGACACTGGTGAAGTCGTACTTGGAGTATTGTATTCAGTTTTTGCTCTCCTACTATAGGAATGATTTTATCAAGGATCAGGGATCAACCTTATTCATTGACAGTAAAATGCAGAAGTCTGTGCGAGGAAGTGGACAGTTGATGTTTAGGGCAAAATGTTTCTACTGGACTGGAAAGAAAGAGGGAAGGTAGAGTACTGTGCAAAAGTATTAGGAACATATAGACACGGAGGGTGCCTAAACTTTTGTATCGTACCATAGTAGTTTTATGCATTGCACTTTATTTATGTTGCGAACAGAATATCATGACATACAATGATTAAACCTGATTCTGAAACGGGATGCTATTGTGGACTCAGGGGGCAGTTGAGAGGGGAATCATGGTTGGGAAAGGGGAAGGGAGAGGAGAGGGAATGGGATGCACCAGCGAGCCATTCTGTAATGATCAATAAACCAATTGTTTGGAATTAAATTACCTTGCCTGGTGTCTCAGGGCTGGGTGTGTTTGCACCTACGCCACCCCCTGCCCCTGCCACCTGTCCCACACCCATTCAGCAGCTCTCCACCCTCGCCATTCCCAACATCCTTTGTCTCCCGTCAGATTTACAAGATCGCTTTCTACTCCATGCTGACAAATACAGTACTGTGCAAAAGAGTCTTGGGCACTATCTATATACTGAAGGCTTTCCACAGTAATGTATTAGGAAATTGCTGTGATGTGTTGGCACTACATGAAACAAAAAAAATGACACCATTCAACAATTATACAGAATAAAGAATGATATAAAAATAAAGTTAGAAATATAGATACGCTATAAATACATGAACACCAGCATACATTTACAATGTAAGCAACACTATAACAGCAGAATAAAGTTGAGCTTTGTTTCTTGAGATACAGTGGACAGCGTGCACCTTTTTTCCAGGGCAACCAGAGTCAATACCAGAGGGAATCCTTTTGAGATGAGTGCAGAGAGATTTAGGAGAGATATCAGAAATAGGTTTTTTATACAGAGAGAGATGGGTGCTTGGAACACACTGCAAGGGATTGTGGTAGAGGCTGTTATGAAAGGAACACTTAACAGACTCATAGATAGGCACGTGATAGCAAAACAATTCTGGAGGGTTATGGGCTGTGCAGGAGGAAAGGGTTAGAGCAGTGGTAGCCAAACTGGGTTCCAGGTTGCTTATTGAACATTGCTTGATGAACATAGAATAGTACAGCACATTACAGGCCCTTCGGCCCACAATGTTGTGCCGACCCTCAAACCCTGCCTCCCATATAAACCCCCACCTTAAATTCCTCCATATACCTGTCTAGTAGTCTCTTAAACTTCACTAGTGTATCTGCCTCCACCACTGACTCAGGCAGTGCATTCCACATACCAACCACTCACTGAGTGAAAAACCTTCCTCTAATATCCCCCTTGAACTTTCTTCCCCTTACCTTAAAGCCATGTCCTCTTGTATTGAGCAGTGGTGCCCTGGGGAAGAGGCTCTGGCTGTCCACTCTGTCTATTCCTCTTAATATCTTGTACACCTCTATCATGTCTCCTCTCATCCTCCTTCTCTCCAAAGAGTAAAGCCCTAGCTCCCTTAAACTCTGATCATAATCCATACTCTCTAAACCAGGCAGCATTGGTATGGTCCATGGTATGGTACCATAATGGTATTGGTCCGTGGCATAAAGGGGGTTTGGAACACCTGTTTTAGCCTGATCAGGATGTAGTTTAAAAAGACAGCACAACATTGTGGGCTGAAGGGCCTGTACGGCACTGTGCTGTTCTGTTTTAGGGCCATAGGTTTAAGGTGAGAGGGGAACAATTTGATGGGAATTTGAGGAGTAACTTTTATGCATAAAGAATGAAATGTATGTGGAAAGAGCTGCCAGAGGAAGTGATTGAGCCAGGTATAATAATTTTTAAAAGACACTTGTACAAGTGAATGAATTACAAAGCTTTAGCTGGCAAATGGGTCTCGCTTGGATGTTAGCATAGAGCTCTGTGCTTTGTGAATCTACGATACTAGTTATAGAATTCTACAGCACAGAAATGGGTCCATTTGACCCACCTTTACCATTCTAACCATGATGTTTATCTCCACTAATCTCATTTACCCCTAACAGTCCTTGTACACTTTACCTGCATAGTTACATACTCAAAATACTTCTAAATGTTTCAATTGTGTCTGCCTCTACCACCTCCTCTGATGGCTCATTCCGGATAACTACTACACTATGTGCGATAAACTTAACCATCAGATCTCTCTAAAATTTCTCTCATCTCACACTTAACCTGTGACCGCTAGTTCTAGATTTCCCCAGACCTCTCCCGAAACTTTGGGCCAACACCGCAGAATGTTGGTCACTTATTCCAAAGAGCTATTGAATCAGAATCAAAGTTTAAAGTAAGTTTATTAACAAAGTATATTAATGTCACCCTAGACAACCGTAAGATTCATGTTCTTGTGAGTATTCACAGTAAGTACAAGAAACACAATGAAAGACCAAACCCAACAGGATGAACAAACAACCAATGCAAAAGACAATAAACTATGCAAATACAAAAAAAAGAAAAAAAGAAATAATAATAATAATAATAATAAGCAATATATATTGGGAACATCAAGAACTTTGGAAGTGTGTCCATAGGATGTGGGAACAGTTTAACGTCACTCAGCTTCAATTGGACAATTTCTAAACTGAGATAGGCTAATTGAAGTTGAGTAAAGTTATCTTCTCTGGTTCAACAGCCTGATGGATTAGGTCGAAATAACTGTTCCTGGTGTGGGTCCGGAGGTTCCTGCACCTTCTTCCTGATGGCAGCAGTGTATGACCTGGGTGGTGCCTGTCCTTGATGGTGATGTTGCCTTCCTGTGCCAGTGCTCTGTGTAGATGTTGTTTTACCCATGATGGACTGAGCTATATCCACTACCTTTGTGCGGTTTCTGTTCAAGGGCATCAATCACTGAAATATACCATAAAATTTGTGATTTATAGTAGCAGTACAGTGTAAGACATTACAAATATTTATTTCTTTATTCAGATACACCACCATACTATGCTAAGTTAGAATAAAAGAGAAATGGTGAGATGGTGTTCATGGCTCCATGGACCATCAGAAATCAGATGCCAGAGAGGAAGAAACTCTTCCTAAATCAATTAGTGTAAGACTTCTGCTCCGGCACCTCTCCGGCAGTAATGGAAAGAGGGCATGTTCCAGATGGTAAGGGTCCTTAAAGATGCACCTTCTTCAGTCACTGCATTTTGAAGATGTCCTTGATGGTGGGAGGATTATGCCCGTGATGGAGGTGGCTGAGTCTGCAAGCCTGCACCTTGGAGGTTCCACACTGGTCAGTGATGCAGCCAATCAGAATGCCCTCCACCATACACATGTGGAAACTTGCAAGAGCCCTTGATGATGTGCTAACATCTCTTCTTTCTCCTGCTGAAGTAGGAGTAGTACTTTGTGATTGCATCAGTTCTGCCATATATGGCCAAATGCAGGTGACTGTGTTGAGAACCATTATGGCTTGCCAGCAAAATCCATTGGAGCCTGTATGCCAGGCACTGATGCAACAAGTGAGAATGCTCTCAGAAATTTCAAGAGCACCACTTAGCTCTTCAGGCAGGTGCTGATCCCTCCTAGTGGCTCCGTCTATCTATGTACATCAATTCCTCTGCCTTCACTTCCACTGCATCCATTAATATTTTTGTTCTTTCATTGTTTGTCTATTCCCCCCCCAGATATCATGAATCACTCGATTTTAATAATGGCTTCTGCTAATATATTCTGCACTATAATGATTCTTACAATGAAAAATATTGCTAAAGCTTCTAGTGCTAATAGTGTATTCATGACCTCTTGTTATTGGTTTACAGTCAGTGAGAATTATCTATCTTTCTGTCTCTCAAACTCTTTCATAATTAAACGTTCCTGTTAGATTGTGGGTACAGATGCTGTAATTGAAAATCAAGCAATAGCAGACTTGCTAAATAATTACTTACATATACTTAGATGCCAGCTGTGCTTCAGTGAGACTACGCTTACGCCTCTGAGATAGAAAGTTAAGGGACCGAGGCTTGTGTTTGAGATTCAATTTTATTTTTATTGATTTTTATTGAGAGAGACAGCAGGAGCTGCTCAATGAGCTTGTGCAGCCCATTTACAGCCATGTGACCAGCGAACCTACTAACCCATCTTTGGAATGTGGGAGAAACCCTACGCGGTCACGGGAAGAACATAGAAACTCTGTACGACAGTGGCAGAATTGAACCCCGTGTTGCAAGCACAGAAACAATCATTGTCCGTCAAGTCCAACGGTGACAGGAAACCTGAACAACACACACAAAAAGCTGGAGGAACTCAGCAGGCCAGGTAGCACCTACAATCGATGTTTCGGGCATCTGCAGATTTTTTCTTGTTCATGACAGGAAACTTGCGTGGTAGAATGTTTAAAGTGGAGAAGCCGATGAACTGGGGCGGTTCCACTACCCCAACCTCAGCAGTCTGGGTCCAGTGGTAGGAACCAGTGTCTTCCTTGGTTGCAGTGGATAACCATGACGTCTTCTTGTCAAACCCTTCTCTCTCCATGGAGAGCTGCAGTACCGCCTTCCTGACTATTGGATCTCTCTGTGGATCTCATCTGCCCAGTTGGCCGTAGCTGACTTCACATGATAGGACAGGCATGTCCCTATCTTATTGGAGTAGGAGCCCATCAGCTACATCACCTTGTTTCACCTGTCTGTCGAAACATGATACTAGGATGTGGGCGCTGTCACATGCAAAACAGTTGCTTGGAGCCAAGGTGAGAGCTGAGTGTCTGGTGGGGACCAAAACTGAGTGAGCAGCTCCTGAATGAACACGATAAGCCCATTAACCAGAGGTTGCTACCCCTCCCTGAACACCCCATATACCCCGGTACTGTAAAAGTGTTACACTATGCTATCATGCACCATAACACCCAGAGAAAATTTCAGCGTAGTGTTGAATGTTTGCTTAGGGTGAAGAAAGGGCTCTCTTTGGGACAGGATGTTAAGCCATTTCCCTTCCCAATGCAAAAAAAAAGCTTTAAGATTAAAAGAACCACCAGGACTTGAGGGCCTGAGTTATAGGGAGATATTGGGCAAGCTCTGTCTTTGGATCTTGGACCACAGGAGATTAAGATATGACCTTGAAGATTGTGAGCATTCACCCTACCTATGCTCCTCAAGATCATGAGGGGTGTTGACTGACTGAAAATGCACAGTATTATTCCTAGGGAAGCAAACTGAAAACTAGAGGACACAGGTTTATGAGAGGGAAAAGATTCGAGACCTGAGGGGCAACTTCTTCATGCAGAGGGTGGTGCATATGAGGAACGAGCTGCCAGGTGAAGTCGTTGAGGCAGTTTCAATGATAACATTCAAAGGATGTTTGGATAAGTACCATGGATAGGAGAAGTTTAGAGGGATAAAGTCCAAAGACAGGCAGATGGAACAAGTGTGGTGGCATGGATGAAGAGCCTGTTTCGCTGCAGTATGACTCTGTGACTCTATTACAGAGATAGAAAAATGCTCAGTTAGAGCTCTACAGAGATCGGAAGACAAGAATGTTTGTGGTACCCTTCAAAACCTCTGTTAGAGTCAATGTGCTTTATAACTAGTGAACCCAGTTACTGCTGTAATATTGTCAAATGTGGCAGCCAATGTCTGATAATTGGGACTAGTTTGTTAGATGCTGTGATTGGCATGAATGGGATGTGCTGAAGGGCCTGCTGCTGTGCTGTATTACTCTATGATTCCCATTGATTTACATCTGTGCTGTTCCCCCACAGGCTCCAGGAGTCTGAGTTCAATCGTGACCTTGGGTGCTGTTAGTGTGCTCCCACTCCTCTTCACTGAGATGTGTTGCTCTGTAGATTAGCCGCTGTAACTTTGCTTAAGGTTTACGAAGCTTGAATGGTAATGGGGGACAAGCTTCCACGTTCCCAGTGGTGTGTACCTCAAATAGCCTCTGCAACCAAGTCCATCTCCTGGCCTTCACGTGCGGCCTAGCTACTAAGCCTGGTGGAACTGTTTCTACTGACAGAAAAACGGGCAAAGGCAGGTTACTGGTGCCTTAAAACTTGTCACCGGCAAGATGGAGCTCATTAGCCTTAGCTGGCAGCTCACCTAGGAGAAGGAAAGCTTTAATTTCAAACCTCCACTATACGTACTCATGGGGAAGGCTTCTGGAGTAAACTCAGAGGGAAAAAACTGGAGCTGAAGTCCATAAGGCAGTTCTGCATTGAGTTCAATGCTGACCAGCAACTCCTGCGATGCTGTTGGTACCAAACTGTATCAGTCTCTGCCATTCCATTGGGTTCATCAGATGCGTAGAGAGGGGGAACTAGCTACATGGGTAACAGCTTGCTCTCCATATTGTTCTGCCCAGGCTTCTGTATCTAGACAGGTAAGACATAATATCCAAGATCAACCCTGACCAACAGAGGCCTCAAATCAACTCAGCTTTCCTTTCTGTGCAAGTTAATGGCAAAAAGAATCAAAAGGGAGTTGAAAGGCATGAGTGAGAGAGAACATGTTGGCACTTCAGGAAAATAAGGAGAGGAACAATGGAACTGATGGATGCCATTTCTATCAGCAAGCAGAGGGCCAAATGGCCTCAAACTCTCTCATAATAAACACAAGGTGTTGAAGAAGAATGTGGGAGATGTCCTGGTCAATCATTTTGCTTCAAACAGTGCTACAGATTCATTGGTCAATATTGCATTGGAGTACGTGGGGGCTTGCTGTGTGCAAATTAGCTTCTTTCATTGCATCAGTGACCACAAGACAACTGCAATTCAATGGGTAGGCAATGCTTTACAACATCCTTATTTTCGGTTTCCCATTAGTGAGTGAGAAAGCAAAAATAATCGTGAGGATGAACTTGCTAGGCTTAATTAGTACAGAAAACAAGGCTAATAAAGAAAATAATGAGTTTAAAAATAAATAAATCTTTAGGGGCTGATGACTAACCTGCGAGGTTTTGAAGCATTAAAATGCAAGACTTTTTCTTTGCACTTTGCTTATTCTCTCCCCTTCACTGATGTTAGTACCTGTGAGGTAATCTCCATGTTGCCCATGTTCTAATATTTAATCTCAAGATGACCAGAGTTCACTGAAGCATCTTTGCTCTGAGTATTTATTTCAGAGACAGAGTATTTTTTTTTGCCAAGTATTGCAAGGTGGCATTAAGGTTTTGGTTGTCAAAGTAACTGGATGGTATTCATTTCATTGGCTGACCTGGTAATGGAAGCCTCCAGTGTGCGGAGCATCAAGGGGCTGAATCTGATCAAGCATTATCCAGCCTGTTGTAAATCTCTAGAACGACAGGGCTCTGAGTCAGCTTTAGTCACATGGAAACCATTATGTCCCAGAAGACTCCGTTTATTTCTGGCTCACTGCCTACCTGCTCTGTACTTTCTCCGTAACAGTTTTGCTTTAGCTTGTGTAATGCCTCAGTCTACTTCCGTGTGGAATGATCAATCTTAATATCACGCAGAACAACGGCTGTCATGTGACGATAATAAACCGCCACAAGCGGCACTTCCAAGTTCCCATTCCCATTCCCATTCCAATATGTCGATCCATGGCCTCCTCTTGTGTGAAGATGAGTCCACCCTCAGGGTGGAGGAGCAACACCTTATATTCCATCTGGTACCCTCCAACCTGATGCCATGAATTTTGATCTCACCTTTCAGTGAACAAATTCCCCACCTGAACTTTCACTTCATCTCACCTGCCTATCACTTCCCCCTGGATAACTTTCTCCTTTCCTTTCTCCTGTTATTCACTCTCTTCTTCTATCGGATTCTTTCTTCTCCAGCCCTTGATCCTTCCCACCCACCTATCACCTTCCAGTTAGCCTCTGTCCCCTTGTCCCACCTTTTTTTATTCTGACAACTTCCCTTTTCGCTCTCAGTCTTGAAGAAGGGTCTTGGCCCGAAATGTTGACAGCCTACACTTTTCCGTAGATGCTGCCTGACCTGCTGAGTTCCTCCAGCATTTTGTGAGTGTTGCTTTGGATTTCCAGCATCTGCAGACTTTCTGATGTTAATAATAAACTGATTACCACTTAGACACCAAAACATTTTTGCTCACATTTCTCCATTGATTTGAATCTGTGTCTTCAGTCTTTCAATTCAGGTCCTTGCTACTTATCCACTCTAAGTTAGTCATAGCTACATGGTTCCATCTACCTTCGCTCAACTTCTTTACTCCAATGAACACAGCTCTAGCCCTGCCTGTCCAAACTTGGGCAAAAATCCCTCAACCCTGGACCATTCAAGCAAATCTTACATGCACCATCTCATTCTCATGTTTCTAGTAATAGGCTGGTCAGAACTGAACATCAACACTACAGGTGCAGGTACTCAGTACAAAATATTGATTATCTCTTTACCTCCACAGATGCTGCCTGATCTATGAAGTTCTTCCAGTAGAAAGTTTTATTTTAGCGAAGTACTCCGTATCCATGAGATCATACGACACAGGAGCAGAATTAGGCCACTCAGTCCATCATGTCTGCTCCACCATTCCATCGTGGCTGATTTATTTTCCCTCTCAATCCCATTTTCTTGACTTCTGCTCATGTCCTTTGACATCTTAAATAATTAAGAAACTAACAACCTCCGATTTAAATCTGCCCCTTGACTTGGCAATGAATTTTACAGGTGCGTTACCTTCTGGCGAAAGAAATTCCTCCTCATTTGCATTTTAAATAAGCATCCCTCTATTCTGTGACTGTGCCCTCTTGCTATACTTCCCCACTGTCGAAAACATTTTCTCCACATCCACTCTATCTAGGCCTTTCAATAGTCAATAGGTGTCGATGAGATCTTCTAAGCTCTAGTGACTATAGGCCAGAGTCATCAAACACTCTTCATAGGTTGACCCTTTCATTCCCAGAATCATTCTCAGGAACCTCCACAGGAGCCTCTCCAACGCCAGCACATCTTTTCTTAGATACAGGGCCTAAAACTGCTTACAATACTTTGATCATGTCCTTATAAAGCATCAGCATTACATCCTTGCTTTTGTATTCTAATCCTCTCAAAATGAATGCTAACATTGCATTTGCCTTCATCACTGCCAACTCAACCTGCAAGTTAACCTTTAGGAGTCCTACATGAGAACTCCAAGTCCCTTTGCACATCTGATTTTTGCTCCCTGTTTAAAAAATAGTCTATGCCTTTATACCTACTAACAAAATGTATAACCATACACTTAATTCCATCTTCCACTTCTTTGCCCATTCTCCCAATCTGTCTAAATCTTTCTGCAGACTCCCTGCTTCCTCAACACTACCTGCCCCTCCACCTATCTTGCATCAACCAAAAACCTGGCCACAATTTTGTCATCCAAATCATTGACATATAACGTGAAAAGAAGTGGTCTCAACACAGACTCCTGTGGAACACCATTAATCATTAACAGCCAATCAGAAAAGGTTCCCTTTGTTCTGACTCTTTGCCTCCTACCAGTCAGCTAATCTTCAATCCATGCTTGTATCTTTCCTGTAATACCACAGCCTCTTAACTCGTTAAGTGACCTCATGTGAGGCACATTGTCAAATGCCTTCTGAAGATAAGTTTACAACATCCACTGACTTTCCTTTGTCTATCTTACTTATTTCCTCGAAGAATTCCAACATATTTGTCAGGCAAGGCTGCACCTTAAGGATACCATGCTGACTTTTGCTTAGTTTATCTTGTGTCTCCGAGTACCCTGAAATCTCATTCTTAATAATGGATCCAAAACCTTCCCACCACTGTAGTCAATCTAACTGGATAATAATTTCCTTTCTTCTGTCTCCCTCTCTTCTTTTCCAGTCATGCAGAACCATTCCAGAATCTATTGATTCTTGAAAGATCATTATAAATGCTTCCACAATCAGCTACCTCCAATTGATCTAAATAATAATTTATATATATATACATTCAGCATTATCATCTGGTATTTGTACATTCTTGTCAGCTAAGACAAGAATATACAAATTGAACTCACATGAAAAAACGTAATGTGTTTCAATAACCAGGCTTGCTTTGTGCCTTCATTTCAAACGTTTGTGCACATGAACACCAGCCCCCGTATCGTCTGAAGGGGCAGCCTGAGGGGGGTGTTTATTGGTGAGTTGAATCATCAGTATAAATTATATCATGGTATCTAGGCAACACATATAAAATACTCGAGGAAATCAGCAGGCCAGGCAGCATCTATGGAAAAAGAGTAAACAGTTGACATTTTGGCCCAAGAGCCTCCATCAATACTGGGGAAAAAAAAGATGAGGTCAGGGCTAGAAAGTAAGGGGAGGGGAGGAAGAAGTAAAAGTTGGTAGGTGATAGGTGAAACCAGGGGTGAAGTAAAGAGCTGGGAAGTTGATTGGTGAAAGAGATAAAGGGCTGGAGAAGGGAGAATCTGATAGGAGAGGGCAGAAGGCCATGGAAGAAAGGGAAGGGGGAGGAGCACCAGAGGGAGGTGGTGGGCAGGTAAGGCGATAAGGTGACAGAGGGAAATGGGAATGAGTGAAAGGTGAAAGGGGAAGGGCAATTACCACAAGTTTGAAAAATCGATGCAAGTTTGAAAAATACAATAAGTGTGAATGATCATATCAACCATGATTAGTCAGAGTATGAAGGGATATAGGAAGAGGGCAGGAGATTGGGATTGAGAGGGAAATGGATCAGCCAAAATGCAATGGTGGACTGCACTCAATAGGTCAAATGACCTAATTTTGCTCTAACGTCTTATAGCCTTATGGTCTTATTCTTTTGGGCAGCACAAAACATAGCAGCTAGTGTAATGCCTTACAGTGCTGTAAGATCAGGCTCAATTCTTGCCCCCTTTTGTAAGGAGTTTGTACTATATGTTCTCCCCCGGACCACTTAGCTTTCCTCCAGATGCTCCATGTACTGGTTAATGGTATCTAGTTGGCGTCTGTGTTGATCGACTGCAACAGTTAAGTGCTTGTTAAAGACATACAAACTGACACAGATGTTAAGGCGGCACATTTACGTAGAGGTTAGAGAAATGCTTTAGAGCGACAATTACCACTGTTGCCGGTCTTCTCATGACCACATGGATTTCCTCTGGTGCACCCAAGGGAAACCCACATGCCATCCAGTTTCTGAATGGACATTGAACCCATTACTTTTTTTTGCACTTATCTAATTTAACTATAATTCACAGTTTTCATTGTTATGTATTGCAATGCACTGTTGCTGCAAAAACAACTAATTCGATGATAGATGCCGGTGACATTGAACCTGATTCTGGTTTTGTTGAAGAGAATTGCACTTTATTCCCAGGAGCATAGGAAAGTGGTGGGAGATCCTTTAGAAAATTACAAAATAAAGGCGCATAGATAGAATGAATCCATGCAGGCTTTTCCAGCTCAGGTTGGGTGAGACCTGAACTAGAGGTCATGGATTTAGGGTAAAAGGTGAACTACTTAGGGGGAACCTATGGGAATCCAGTTCACTTCAACATTCCAAAAACAATTGGGTTAGGGTGCGGCAGAACTTGCAGACTGCCCCCCACCCCAGCATACATTTAACTTTATACTTCAATGTACGTGTGACAGATAACTCTAATCTTCATAAACAGCAAGCAACTTAAACAATGCAACCACGAGGAAATCTGCAGATGCTGAAAATTCAGGCGACGCACACAAAATGCTGGTGGGACGCAGCAGGCCAGGCAGCATTTATAGGGAGAAGTACAGTCGACATTTCAGGCTGAGAACCTTCGTCAGGACTCGTCAGGATTTGCTGCACATAAACAAAGTTGTTCTGGTCATGACATTTTCCAAAGCAGTATAGTTTTGCAATACTCTCAAGCATGTACTTCCCGTGGCTCTTGAGGAAATATGGTCTGCCTCAGGAATTGCTGCTGCAGTTCTACACTGCAGTCATTGAGTCTGTCCTGTGCACCTCCATCACTGTGTGGTTTGGAGCCGCCACCAAGCAGGATAGAACCAGACTACTGCGCACAGTGAGGACTGCCGAGCGCATCATTGGAGCCTCCCTGCCCTCTATTGTGGACCTGTACCCTTCCAGGTTGAAGAAGAGGGTGGGGAACATCATAAAGGACTCCTCCCACCCTGCGCATGGACTGTTTGAACTGCTTCCGTCTGGTAGGCGCTTCAGATCCCTCCAGACTAAGACTAATAGGCACTGGAGAAGTTTTTTCCCTGCTGTGGTCACTTTGCTGAACAGTTAACTGCTGGTTAACTGTCAGCTAACTATTACTTGGATTGCACTACTTGTATGTATAATCTATATTTTCATTTATATTTATCATTATTATTGTTATGAGCAGAGAGACAACATCTGCCGGAAGTAAATTCCTTGTATGTGCACAGGTACTTGGCGATTAAAGTCTGATTCTGATTCTGATGCTGTTCCCTGAGAGCAAAGACAACCATTAAACACTTTGCTTTCTGCTTTCTTAAGTAACTTGCCATTCTTGAACATGTTATTCTAGGCTCCTCATGGTGTCTTTTGTTCCCCGTGTTAAAAAGATTAAAAAAAGAACAGCCAACTGCACTGCCGATGGCTTGCAGTCAATAAGATATCTTTGTTGTGCAAAACCCCAGGGTGGTTCAGGCTTAGTCAGTTCAGTATGGTCACCGAGTCAAAGATGCAGATGTCGGGGGAGAATTTGGATTCAGGTTCAGATTCAGGTAAACATTTCTTAATCAGACGTACGTCAAAAGATACAGTGAGATGCATTGTTTACATTAACAACCACCACAACCGAAGGATGTGTCACGTCCAACCCGCAAGTGTTGCCACACATCGCTAGTGTGGCATGTCCACAATGCTCAGCAGAATAACGTAGAACACAACAAACAACAAAATAACAACAGCTAAACAAGCCCCTTTCCTCCCTAACCCCCACCCACACAGGTGATCTTCCAACCCCAGGGAAGACCCTCCAGGAAGTTGCTCAGGAGAACTTTTCAGGATTTTCAAAGTTCAAGAGAGGATGAGATAGCAGACATAGGTTGGAAGGTTTAATATTGAAATTCTCGCTCTGGTTTCAGATTTCTCCATGGCATCAGACTCAAAGACAGATTCTGTCCCACTGTTAGCAGAGCCTAGAATAGACTTCTCATTTGCTAAACGATGAACTGCTGATCTCCCTGTCTACTTCACTGCAGCCCTTGAATTTTATTTGCCTCATTATACTGGACTTCATTGGTACCTGCAACACTATACCCTCCATTTTGCTTTCCTATTATTTACATTGTAGAATCATAGTGTACTGGAGCTCTTCAGCCCATCTAGTCCATGCCAGTCTGGTCTTCTGCTTAGTCCCATCTTCCCGCACCTGGACCATTGCCCTCCATACCCACATCGTCCATGTCCCTATCCAAACTTCCTTTGTATGTTACAGTTGAACCTGCCTCTACCACTTCCACTGGCAGCTCATTCCACACTCACACTACCCTCTGCATGAAGGCATTCACCCATTGCTTCCCTTAGATAGTTCAGCTTTCACCCTAAACCTATGACCTCTATTTCACCCAACCTGAGTGGGGGTGGGGGGAGCAGAAAGAGACTACATGCATTAATTCTATTTTAACACTTCATATTTTTATACCACTATATTAAGAGTTCCAACCTTTTTTATGCCATGGCCCCTACCATTAACCAAGGGAAATGTACACCCCAAGTTGGGAAACCCTGCTTTGTAAGATCTTCCCTAATTTTCCTCTGCTCCAGGGAATAAAGTTCTAAACTCTTCAACCTTTCCCTATAAAATCAGGTGTTCACATTCTGGCAACATATTAGTAAATTTTCTTTGCACTTTTTAAAGCTTATTGAAGCCTTTCCTGTATCTAGGTGACCAGAACTGCACACAATACTCCAACTTCGATATATGATCTATCTGGATGTCACACAAGAGTTTCACTGTATATTAGCACCTGTAACATCATGAAACAAATATCTATGTACACCCCCGCAGTCTGAAATCTCACCAGCATTTCTGCTTATTTTGGATTGACACTCACCTCTTAAGGTGATCCTTTAAAGTTCTCTTTCCACCAGCGGCTGCAGACTCCACAACCCAGACTCTGAGCTTAGGAACTCTTTCCAAGAACTGCTCCACCTCTCTCCCTCTCTCCATTAAGATGGTACTTAGAACATTTTGATTATTGGTGAAAATACCCCTTTGTGTTGCTTAGTGTCAGCGATGCGAACCTATAACTGCATCAAAGCCACTGTGTTACCATTGCTACATGGGATCCAGGTCATCTTCAAAGTACGATGACTTAAAAAGGTGGCAAATGTCATTAAGGACCTCCATCATACAAGACATGCTCTCTTCTCATTGCTACCATCAGGGAGAAGGTACAGGAGCCAAAGGCAAACATTCAATGATTCAGGAACAATTTCTTCCCCTCTGCCATCAGATTTCTGAATGGATGTTGAATCCATGACACTATCTCACTTTCTTTTTCTCTCTTATTTAATTTAACATATGCCAGTGGTATTAAATATGGATTCTGATTCTGATTCGAAGACTACAGAGCTGTAGAGATAGATGGGTACGAAGGTGTTAATCTTTACATTTCATAGATTTCAGACTGCTAAGAAATAAAAACTAAGTGACAGGTAAGGGAATAGAATATAAAATAAAGGCCTCTCATTTATAATTTTTACAGAATAATGGAATTTAGTCCCCTGAGCCAATAAGAATTTTGGAATGTCATTTGCTGAGAATGAAGCTTGACTTGCTCAGTCACTGAAAATTAATATCCTTGATATTATCCCCTACATGCCAAAAAATTCTGATTGTTGTAAAACAGATGTCCTTTGAATCACTTTGAACAAAACTACTCTGAGCAAAGGATATGTTGCTTAAGTTGCCACCTGGAATTATAAAAATAAAGCTGCAGATTTTGGTAATCTGAAACAAAAGCAAAAATTGCTGCAAACACTCACCAGGTCAAACAGCATCTGTAGAGAGAGCAAAAGGGTTACTGTGTGACAAAGGGTCTTCAACTTACAATATTAGGCTTTTTTTTCTGTGCACAGATGCTACCAGGCCTGCTTAATGTTGTCAAGCATTTTCTATTTTTAACTCAAGTTGTCGTGAGGACACCAGTCCTCATAAAGGTATTTGAAGTGGAGAGAGTGTTCAATTTTAACTTCCAGGAGGTCAATGTCTCTGAGAACCTAACGTGGACCCAATATATTGATGCAGCTATAAGGGAGGCACAACAGCAGCTATATTTTATTAAGAGTGTGAGGAGTTTTGGAATGTCACCTAAAACACTCGTAGATTTCTATAGATGTACCATGGAAAGCATTCTGACAGGCTGCATCACTATCTGTTATGGGGGTGGTGGCAGTGATACTGCACAGGATTGAAACAAGCTGCAGAGACTTATAAACTTCGTCAGCTCCATTATGGACGCTAACCTCTGTAATATCCAAGACATCTTCAATGAGCAATGTCTCAAAAAGGTGGCATCTGCCATTATGAATACCCACCACCCAGGATATGCACCTTTCTCATTGCCACCATCAGGAAGGAGGTACAGGAGCCTGAAGACACACACTCAATGATTAAGGAACAGCTTCTTCTCCTCTGGCGTCCAATTTCTGAAACGACATGAACCAATGAACACTACCTCACTATTTTACTTCTGTTTTTGTGCGACTTATTTAACTATTTAGTGTATATATATACACACACTTACTGTAATTCACAATTTTTTTATTATCATGTATTCCATTGAAATGCTGCCTGAAGGTTAACAAATTTCATAACATATGACAGTGATATTAAACCTGATACTGATGTGGCAGGTAGTTATGGATGGATTTTGGAGCTTAGCAATGCAGGGTATATCTACATTGAAATTCCAAACAAGAGGAAAACAAAACAACAGGGTAATAATTTCTGGGTGAGGGTAGTAATTTCTGGTTTGCTACCTGTGCCATGAGCAAGTGAGGATAGAAACAGGATGTTTTGGCAGGTAAATGCGCGGCTGAGAAGCTGGTGCAGGGGGCAGGGCTTCAGGTTCTTGGACCATTGGGATCTCTACTGGGGGAGGTATGAACTGTTCGAGAGGGAAGCATTGCACCTGAACCCAAGAGGGACCAATATTCTTACAAGCAGGGTTGTTAATGCTATTGGGGAGGGTTTAAACTAATTTGGCAAGGGGATGGAAACCAGAGTAAAGGGACTCAGGATAGGATGGATGGTAAGAAAAAAAGAAAAGGTAACCTGCTGTCAGACGGTCAAGAAGGGCAGGCAGATGACAGGACAAAATTGCAGCCAGGAGGGTGAGTATCAGTACATTAACGAGGCAGAATTAAAAAGGGTAGCAAATGCAGCACTCAAAGTGTTATATCTCAATGCACAGAGTGTAAGAAATAAGGTGGATGACCGTGTTGCAGTTTTACAGGCTTTCAAGTATGATGTGGCCATCACTGAATCATGGCTGAAGGATGGTTGTAGTAGGAAGCTGAATATCCAAGGTTACACATTGTATCAGAAGGCTAGGAAGGTAGGCAGAGAGATTGGTGTGGCTCTGCTGGTAAAGGACGACATCAAATCATTAGAGAGATGTGACATAGGATCAGAAGATGTTGAATCCTTGTGGATTTAATTAAGAAACTGCAAGCGTAAAAGGACCCTGTTGGCAGTTATGTACATGCTTCCAAACAATAGCTGGGATGTGGACCACACATTACAATGGGAAGTGGAAAAGGCCTGCCAAAAGAACAATGTTTAGATAGTCATGGGAGATTTTAACATGTAAGTCAATTGGGAGAATCAGGTTGGTAATGGATCTCAAGAGTATGGATTTGTTAAATGGCAATGAGAAAAATTTTTAGAGGAGTTTGTCATTGAACCTAGTCGGGGATCAGCTATACTGGATTGGGTGCTATATATCAAACTGGATTAAGGAGTTTAAGGTAAAGGAACCCTTAGGAGACAGTGATCACAATATGATTGAGTACAGCTTGAAATTTGATAGGGAGAAAGTAAAGTCTGACATAGCAGTATTTCAGTGAAGTAAAGGAAATTACAGTGGAATGAGAGAGGAGATGGCCAAAGTAAATCGGAAGGAGATGCAGGCAGGCAGGGATGAAGCAATGTAGCAATGGCCTGAGTTTCTGGGGAAAATGAGGAACGTGTAGGATAGATGCATTCCAAAAACAAAGAAATAGTCAAATGGCAAAGTAATAGAACCGTGACTGACAAAGGAAGTCAAAGCTAATGTAAAAGCAAAAGAGAGGGCCTACAACAAGGCAAAAATGAGTGGGAAGACAGAGAATTGGGAAGCTTTTTAAAAATTACAGAGAGGAACTAAAAGAATAATTAGAAGGGTAAGGATGAAATATAAAAGCAAGCTAGCAAACAATATCACAATGGATAGAAAAAGCTTTTTCAAATATATTAAAAATAAAAGAGAGATGAGAGTGGATATAGGAGCACTAGAAAATGAGGCTGGAAAAATAATAATGGGAGACAAGGAGATGGCAGATGAACTAAATGAGTATTTTGCAGCAGCCTTCACTGTGGAAGACACTAGCAGTGAGCCAAATGTTCAAGGGTGTGAGGGAAGAGAAGTGAGTGCTTAAAAAGCTGAAAGACCTAAAGGTACATAAGCCACTCGGACCAGACAAACTGCACTCTGGGGTTTTGAAAAAAGCTGTGGTACAGATTATGGAGGTATTAGTAATGATCTTTCAAGAATCACTGGACTTGGTTCCAAAGTACTGGAAAATTGCAAATGTCACTCCACTCTTTAAGAAAGGAGGGAGGCAGCAGAAAGGAAATTAAAGACCAGTTAGCATCACCTCAGTGTTTGAGAAGATGTTGGAGTCAATTGTTAAGGATATGGTTATGGAGTACTTGGTGACAAGATAGGACAAAGTCAGCATGGTTTACTTAAGGGAAAATCTTGCCTGACAAACCTATTGGAATTCTTGTAGGAGTTTACAAGTAGGATAGATAAAGGGAATGTAGTGGATGTTATATATTGAATTTTCAGAAGGCCTTTGACAAGGTGCCACAGATGGTAATATACAAGATTACCAAGTGAAGAGCCCATGGAATTACAGGAGAGATACTAGCATGGTTAGAACATTGGCTGATTGGTAGGAGGCAGTGAGTGGGAACAAAAGGATCCTTCTGTGGTTGACTGCCAGTGACCAGTGGTGTTCCACAGGGGTGTCGGTACTGAGACTGCTTCTTTTTATGCTGTATATAAATGATTTAGGTGATGAAATAAATGGCTTTGTTGCCAGGTTTGAAGATGATACAAAGATTGGTGGAGGGGCAGGTAGTATTGAGCAAACAGAAAGGCTGGAGAAGGACCTGGATTAGTAGAGTCGGCAAGAAAGTGGCAAATGAAATACAATGTTCAAAAATGCACGGTCATACTTTTTGTAGAAGAATTGCATGTGCAGACTGTTTTCTAAATGAGGAGAATTCCAATCCAGAAATCTGAGATGCAAAGGAACTTGGGGTTCCTTGTGAAGAGCAAAGGTTAACTTGTAGGTGGAGTTGGTGTGAGGAAGGCAAATGCAATGCTAGCATTCATTTCAAGAGGTCTAGAATGTAAGAGCAAGGATATGATGCTGAGGCTTTATAAGACACTGGTGAGGTCTCACCTTGAGTATTGTGAACAGTTTTGGGCTCCTTTTCTAAGAAAAGATGTGCTGGCATTGGAGAGGGTTCAGAGAAGGTTCACACGGTGATTCCAGGAAAGAAAGGGTTGTCATACAAGTAAAGTTTAATGTCTCAGGGCGTGTATTCACTGGAATATAGGAAGATGAGGAGGCATCTCATTGAAACCTTTCAAATGTTGTAAGGTCTAGACAGAGTAGATATGGCAAGGATGCTTCCCATGGTGGGGAGTCATGGACAAGAGGACACAACCTCAGGGTAAAGCAGCATCCATTTAAAACAGAGATGCAGAGAAATTTCTTTTTCAGAGCGTGGTGAATTTGTGGAAATTGGTGCCACAGGAAACTGTAGAAGCCAGGTCATTGGGTGTATTTAAAGCAAACATTGATAGGTTCTTCGTTTGTCACAATATTACAAGGAAAAGGTTGGGGAGTGGGAGTGAGGAGGGAAAAAAAAGTTTCAGTCATGATTGAATGGCAGAGCAGACTCGATGGGCCAAAATGGCCTAATTCTGCTCCTGTTTCTTATGGTCTAAAATCTGCAGGTGCTGAGAATCCATGCAACACACACAAAATGCTGAATGAACTCAGCAGGCCAGGCAGCATCTATGGAAATGAGTAAACTGTCGACATTTCAGGCGGAGACTCTTCTTCAGGACTGAGGAAAAAAGACGAGAAGTCAAAATAAGAAGTGAGGGGAGGGGAGGAAGAAATACAAGGTAGTAAGTGATAGGTGAGTCTAGGAGGTGGGGAAGGGTGGTAAAGAGCTGGGAAGTCAATTGGTGAAAGAGGTAAAGAGCAGGAAAAGGAGCATTTAATAAGAGAGGACAGAAGGCCATGAATGAAAAGGAAAGGGGAAAGAGCATCAGAAGGTGGGTAAGGATATAAGATGGGAAAAGAAATGGGAATGGGTAATAGTGAAGGAGACATGGGTAGGGGGGTATACCTCACTTCCGGTAGGAGGTTCGAGAAATCAATGTTAATGCCCTCAGGTTGGAGGCTACTCACAGAATACAAGGTGTTGCTCCTCCAACCTGAGTGTGGCTTCATCAAGGTAGTTGAGGAGGCCACGGACTGACATGTCAGCCTGGGAATCGGAAGTGGAATTAAAATGGGTGGCCAGCGGGAGATCCTGCTTTTTCTGGCGGACAGAGCATAGGTGATCAGCGAAGCAGTCTCCCGATATACAGGAGGCCACGCTGGGAACACTGGATACAGTAGATGACCCCAACAGCCTCACAGGTGAATTGTCACCTCACCAGGAAGGTCTGCTCCCAATCACATCTCTTCCGCTTTGCGCATGTCTGTCCTCACCCCATCCTCCCGCCACCCTACCAGGGATAGGGCTCCTCTTGTCCCCACCTACCACCCCACTGGCCTCCACACCCAGCACATTATTTTCCGTAACTTTTGTCATCTCCAGTGGGATCTCACCACCAAGCACATCTTCACCCCCTTCCTCACTTTCTGCTTTCCGCAGGGATCGCTCCCTCCACAATGACCTCCCTCCTGGCACTTACCTTTGCAAGTAGAACAAACGCCACACTTGCCACTGCACCTCCTCCCTCACTACCATTCAGGGTCCAAAACAGTCCTTCCAGGTGAGGTGGTACTTCACCTATGAGTCTGCTGGGGTAATTTTCTGTGTCCAGTAGTCCTGGTGTGGCCTCCTGTATGTCGGTGAGACCCAACATAGATTGGGAGACCGTTTCATTGAATTTCTACGCTCCATCTGCCAGGAAAGCCCAGGTCTCCCAGTGGTCACGTGTTCTAATTCCACTTCCCATTCTCATTCCAACATGTCAGTCCATGGCCTCCTTTACTGCCGTGATGAGGCCACACTCAGGTTGGAGGGGCAACACCTTATATTCCTTCTGGGTAGCCTCCAACCTGATGGAATATATGTCAATTTCTCAAACTTCCAGTAATGGCTCCCTCCCCCTCCCCCCCCCCACTCTCCTTCACCATTCTCCATTCCCATTTCTCTCTACCACCTTATCTCCTTACTGGCCCTCTGGTGCTCCTCCACCTTCCCTTTCTTCCAGTGCATTCTGTCCTCTCCTATCAGATTCACCTTTCTCCAGCACTTTATCTCTTTCACGAATTAACTTCCCAGCTCTTCACTTCACTGCTTCCCCCTCCCTCCTCCTGGTTTCACCTGTCACCTAGTATTTCTTCCTCTCCTCCCTCCACCTTCTAATAATGACTTCTCAACTTTAACCTCCAGCCCTGCTGAAGGATCTTGGCCTGAAGCACCAATTGTTTATTTACTTCCATAGATGCTGCCAAGCCTACTGAGTTCCCCCAGCATTTTGTGTGTGTGTGTGATATCAACATTGAAATTGCACTATTTGTCTACTGCTTAAAATATTCAAAAGCATGACTTATAGGAAGATACATTTTCATTTTAATACTACAAGATACTTGGAATTTTTGTAACGTTAAGCACCTCAGAGATGTTTCATTTAACATCTACTGTTGACACATGACATATGTGATAATAGGTTTTTAAACCTAGATGAGCTCAGTGCCTTTTAAGTTCAAAGTACATTTATTATCAAAGTACATACATTATACACAACCTTGAGATTTGTCTCCTTACAGGCAGCCACACAACAAAGAAACCCCATAGGAAGGGAAGAAGCTGATCCTGAATTGCTGAGTGTGTGCCTTCAGGCTTCTGTACTTCCTTCCCGAAGGAAATGATGTGAAGAGGGTAATGGGGGTCCATAAGAATAGATGCCGCCTTTCTGAGGCATCACACCTTGAAGATGTCTTCAATGCTATAGAGGCTCGTACCCAAGAGGGAGCTGGCTAATTTTGCAACTTTCTGTAGCTTATTTCGATCCTGTACGGTAGCCCTCCCCCCCTCCCCATACCAGATGGTGAAGCAGCCTGTCAGAATGCTCCGCACGGTACATCTGCAGAAGTTTACTCCTCTCTTGCCTTCTTTATAAATGCATCAATATGTTGGGCCAGGTTAGATCCTTGTAGATCTTGACACCCAGGAACATGAAATAGCTCACTCTCTCTACTTCTGTTCCCTCTATGAGGACTGGTTAGTGTTCCCTTATCCTACCCTTTCTGAAGTGCAGTATCAGCTCTTTGCTCTTTCTGATGTTGAGTGCAAGGTTGTTGCTGCGACACTACTCAACTAGCTGGTATGTCTTGCTCCTGTATGCCCTCTTGCCAAAAATGGTTGGATCCTCAGCAAATGTAAAGATGCCATCTGAGCTACACCTAGCCACACAGTCAAAGATACAGAGAGAGTAGAGCAGCGGGCTATGCACACATCCCTGTGATGAGTTAGTGCTCAGCATCAGCAAGGAGGAAATATTATCAGCAATCTGCACAAACTGTGATCTTCTAGTTTGGAAGTCGACGATCCAATTGCAGAGGGAGGTACAGAGGTCCAGGTTCTATAGCTTATCGATCAGGACTGTAGGAACGATGGTGTTATACTGAACACTGAGCTATAGTCAATGAATTGCATCCTGACAGAGGCACTTGTGTTGTCCAGGTGATCCAAGACTGCATGAAGAGCCATTGAGATCTCATCTGCCATAGGCTGATTGTGGTGATAGGCAAATTCAGGTCCTTGCTGAGGCAGGAGTTGATTCTCGCCATGGCTAACCTCTCAAAGTATTTCATCATGGTAGGTATGACTGCTACTTGGTGAAAGTCATTAAGGCAGCTCACAGTACTCTGGGCACTGTATAATTGTTGCCTTTTTGAAGCGGGTAGGAACCTTTGACCGTAGCAGTGGAAATGTCATTGAATACAGCTGCCAGTTGGTTGGCAAAGTTTTCAGAGGCTTACCAGGTACGCCATCGGGGCCTGCCACCTTGTGAAGGTTCACCTCCTGAAAGACAGCCTGACATCGGCCTCCGAGACAGAGATCGCAGGGTCACTGGGTGCCGCAGGAATCTTCACAGCTGTTGTTATATTCTCCCTTTCAATGTGGGCATAAATTGTGTTGAGCTATCATAAAATGCATTGCTGCCATTCATGATGTTGGGTTTCACTTTGTAGGAAGTAATGTGCTGCAAATCCTGCCAGAGGTGACGTGCATCCGATATCGCCTCCAACATTGCTGAAAATTGTTTCTTCTCTCTTGAAATCGTTCCCTGCAAATTACACCTGGTTTTCTTGTTCAGACCTGAGTCATCAGACTTAATTGCCACAGATCTAGCCCTCAGCAGGCGATGAACCTGTTGCTGATCATCGTACCAGGAAGGCCAGCCCAGTGACCTGTGAGATTGCCCCTCCATATTTACACTCGTTAAGAACAAATTTATTGAGATATAACAAACACAAGGAAATCTGCAGATGCTGGAAATTCAAGCAACACACACACAAAATGCTGGTGGAACGCAGCAGGCCAGGCAGCATCCATAGGAAGAAGTACAGTCGACATTTTGGGACTCGTCCTGACAAAAGGTCTCGGCCCGAAACGTCGACTGTACTTCTTCCTATAAGTGCTGCCTGGCCTGCTGCGTTCCACCAGCATTTTGTGTGTGTTTATTGAGATAAGGCATGGAATAGACTATTCTGGGCTTTCGATCCACATCACCCAGCAATCCCCCCCCCTAATCACAGGACAATTTACAATGACCGATTAACCTACCAAACCAGTATGCCTTTAGACTGTGGGAAGAAACTGGAGTACATGAGAGCGTACAAACTCCTTACAGGCAATGGTGGGAATTGAACCCCGGTTGCTGGTATCGCATTGTCAAATGTTGTGCTAACCACTATGCTACCATGCCACTCTATGTGGGGGTGAACATAATCTGTGTATAAGGAGGGTGAAGCAAGGCGACACACTCCTGACCAAAGAGACCAAAGCTAATTATAGAGCTGGACTTAACCTTATGATTGATGGGAACTGGACTTAGCTTCACAGAACTGCAATGAGTTTGCTGAATCAGAGAAAAACTAATGAAGGCCTCAGTGTCTAATAAAAAATAGAGTCTTGTTGGTAAAAGCCCATCAGAGTAAAACCAAAATGACTGTCTCTATGAACAGTGCTAATCAGAATCAGAATCAGGCTTAATATCATTAGAATATGTCAGAAAATTTGTTGTTATGCGGCAGCAGTACTTTGTAATACATAATAATAAAAACTGTGAATTATGGCATGCTATATATATTCAAATCTTTAAATTAAATAACTAGTGCAAAAAGAGAGAACAAAAATTATGAGGAAGTGTTCATGGGTTCAATGTCCATTCAGATGGGTTGAGTATCTCAGAAACTGCTGATCTCTGAGATTTTCAAGCTCAACAGTCTCCAGAGTTTACAGAGAATGGAGTGCAAAACAAAAAAAACATTCAGTGAGTTGGCAGTTCTGTGGGCGAAAAATGCCCTGTTAATGAGCGAGGTCGGAGGAGAATGGCCAGACTGGTTCGAGATGACAGGAATGTAACGGTAACTCAAACAATGACGCGTTATGCAAGCGAGCATCTCTGAATGCACAACACATCGAACCTTGAAGCATATACACTCAGTGGCCACTATCTTTGGTGCAGGAGGTGCATAACAAAGTGACATTGAGTGTAAACATACTGGTGATAACCGTATTGAGATAAATTGAATGTTATCAGACTGTTTGGGATTACAGCATTAGGCAAGTCAATAATGGGCTCCCTACCAAGTCTTCATTTTTATCTTTGTGATGTGACACGTACAGCATTGTAAAAGCACATTGAGTTTTATTTAGGAGGAGAATTTTCTTCAAACACAAGTCAATTTTTGCAATTTTGGGAAATGTGTAAAAACCTGGCTGTAATGCTCTGAATATCTGTTTGTGTTAAACATGTGGGATTATCAGATCTTGTTTGGAAGCTTTGAGGAAGGGCATCGATTGCCTGACATGGCGAGAGCTAAAGAACAGTCCATGTCAGTGCCTTCCATGTTCGCGTACTGGGTAATGGAAGGCGGACCATGGAAATCTGTTCCACTACAATGGGAATTCAGCAGCTGTGTTTTTGTTTGCCCTTGAGAAGGTTCTGGGGAGCTGCCTTGTAGAATGGCCGCAGTCCTTCTGTTCAAAGTGTTCCCATGGCATTGTTAGGTAGTGAGTTGATGCAGATGATGATGAAAAAGCAGCGAAATATTTCCAAGTCAGGATGATGTGCCACCTGCGGGCAGCTGTGTTGCCATCTGCCTCTGGGCTTGTCCTAAGAGGTAATGGTTGTAGGGTGGAGAAGTGCTGTCTATGTAACTTGGACAAATAATTGCAGTGCAATTTATAGATGGCAAACACTACAACTAGGGAAATTAAGGATTCAGATTGTTGTCAGGGAACCACTTATGCAAGCTGGATGGTGTGAAGCTTCCTGGGAGTTGTTGGACGTGTATTCATCCAGGCAAGTGGAAAATCTTCCTGCTGGTTGGCATCTTGTGAGATGGTGAGATCTTTGATTATCAAGAGGAGAGGTATTCACCACAGATTCCTTGCCCCCTGACCTGTTCTTTGTAGCTACGGTAACTTTTGACCCCACAATCTATCTCGTTATGATCTTGCATCTTATTGCCTAGCTACACTGCACACTCTCTGTGAATTTTGCACTTTATTCTGCATTGTTGTTGTTCCTCTTTGTTTTACCTCAATACACTGTTTAATGATTTGATTTTTGATTTGATTGAGACAAGCTTTTCACTGTATCATGGTACATGTGACAATAATAAACCAATATTAGCACCAGTGGTGACCCTCAGGAATGGCAAGGACTTAGTCATATAATGTGTCAAGGGTAGGTGGTTAGATTCTCTAGCTGGATATGGTTATTGCCTGCTAATTTAATGGTGGAAATGTTATTTATCCATTTATCGGTTTACTCCTGAATGTAGACTAGATCTTGCTTGCATGCAAGCATGAATTGCTTCATTTGCTGAGGAGTTATGAACAGAAATGAGCATTATGCAGTAATTACCAGACATACTTGGATGGAAGGAAGGTCACTGACAAAGCAACTGAAGAAAGTCGTGTTGAGGACACTGTTCTGAATCTTTCTGAGAGTGGGATGATTAAGCTCCAACAACCAAAGTTACATTCCTTTCAATATAGTCATTGGTGTGGTTTCCCTTTGATGCCCAATACCTTCTAGTCCACCAGGAAACCGTGATGCCACATACAATCTAATGCTGGTATTATGCCAAAGGGTTCACTCTTGACAAACCTCTGGAATTCTCCTCTTTTGTCAATGCTTTGGTAAGGCCTGAAGCTCTAGTGATCTTGACAAAACCCAAAGTGGGCATCGATAATTGGTGAGTAAGTGCCCAAATAACATTGCCCATGGTGGACATCTGTCAATTTGTTTATGATGGAGAGTAGACTGTTCAGGAGATAATTAATTAGATTGGATTTGGAACATAGAACACAGAACAGTACAGCACAGTACAGGTCCTTCAGCACAAGTCATTGTGCCAATCTTTTAAATTACTCAAGGATTGTTCTAACCGTACCCTCCAATATAGCCCATAAGCTTCCATTTTCTTGCATCCATGTGCCTATCTTAAATATCCCCAAATTATCTCTCCCCAGTTCAAGTCCAAACTATCTAATCCATGCTTTGACAACTCCCTGTGTAAAGAAGCCTATCTCTGACATCCCCCCCCACAAAAAAAAATCACTCACCTTAAAGGGAGGTCCTCTGGTATTAGCAATGGCATCCCATGGAAAAGTTCCACATTATACATCCTATCAATTTGCTTATCCTCCTTCACTCCAAACAGAAAAACCCTAACTTGTTCAATCTTTTCCTCCATAAGACACGTTCTCTGATCCAGGCATCATGCTGGTAAATCTCCTCTGGACTATCTCTAACGCATTTATATCCTTCCTATAATGAACTGAACACAATACTACATGTGTAGCCTAACCAGAGTTTTATACATACAGTAAATAACCGTGCAGCTCCTGAACTTAATCTCCCTACTAATGAAGGCCAACACACCAACACCTTCTTGATCACTCTATCACCTTGCACCATAACTGTCAGTGATTTATAGATTTGGACCACTGCTGTTTGCCAGTACTGTGAAAATCTTAGGCACATATATGACCAGGGTGTCTAAGATTTTTGCACAGTACAATATTTGTCAACATGGAGCGGAGAGTGAGGCTGTAAATCTGGTTGGAGCAAAGGATGTTGGGAATGGTGAGGGTGGTGCACCATGGGAGGGGTGTAGGACAGGTGGCAGAGAAGGAGTGCCGGGGCAAGGGGTGGCCCAGATGCAGGCACACACAGCCCTGAGACACTTGGCAAGGTAATTTGATTTCAAAGAATTGCTTATAGATCATTACAGAATGTCTTCCTGGTGCTTCCTGCACCCTCCCCTCTCCTTTCCCCTTTTCCCAACCATGGTTGCCCTCTCTCTGACCCCTTCCCACTCTATCCACAATAGAGACACATATCAGAATCATTTTTATGTTATGAAATTTGTTTTATATAAATATGAGCATCTAAGACTCTTGCACGGTACTGCAATGGGAACAAACGTACAACTTTCTACATTGGTGACTAGATGCCAAGGAAACTGTACTGGAACAGCTTAGGTAGAGGCAATTCTTCTGCACTACACTTAGGAAATTGTATTGTCCTCTAGTCTTTGCTGTGTCCATTGCTCTCTCTTAGAGTACTTTGGTTTTCTCCCACATTCTAGACTTACAGGCTGATAGGTTAATTGGTCATTTAAAATAAAAATTCTTATGTCACCTATGCACTGGGGCAATTAAAGCACCTTGGACGGAACCAAAAGCATTCAAAAGAAACCCACATGGTCACAGGGAGAACTCCATACAGATACCACCGGAGAGCAGGATCGAACCCATGTCACTAGAGCTGAGAGATGTCTGCACCACTGCGCCACCATGGGGATGGAATCAAACTGGCTATTGGCTGGAGACTAGATTTAGTGACGCTGGAGGACTTCAGGAGAAAGCAAGCTGATTGATGCTGTGCTGTTCTGTGATCGCTTTGCAGCAGCGTGCTCTAATAGTCAGCTGAGGCTTATTCTGCCCGAGGCTGCAAGCTGGAAGGTACTGAGGCATCTTGTACTGCACACGGAGGGAGCTCTGAGGTAAGAGTGCCTCATGCCAGCTGTACACTCGGCACAGGGACCGTCTCACTGATTGCATCTGCTCTGGAATTTAGAAGATTGAGGGGGGATCTTATTGAAACGTATAAAATTCTAAAGGGATTAGACAGTCTAGATGAAGGAAGATTGTTTCCGATGTTGGGGAAGTCCAGAACGAGGGGTCACAGTTTTAGGACCGAGATGAGGAAAAACTTCTTCACACAGAGAGCGGTGAATCGGTGGAATTCTCTGCCACAGGAAACAGTTGAGGCCGGTTCATTGGCTATATTTAAGAGGAAGTTAGATATGGCCCTTGTGGCTAAAGGGATCAGGGGTATGGAGAGAAAGTAGGTACAGGGTTCTGAGTTGGATGATCAGCTATGATCATACTGAATGATGGTGCAGGCTCGAAGGGCCGAATGGCCTACTCCTATTTTCTATGTTTCTATGTTTTAGATCTTCGATGCATCTTCCAGGTCTTTGGCACTGAACATATGGCATCAAGAGCATCGAACAGCAGCAAGATCAAAGACCTACAACGAGAGCAAAGTCATTATCATAAGGTAAACAGATATCTTACAAACAGCCTGTAATTAGACATGGTGCTCATGCTCCCCAGATACAAGTGTCTGACATTATTCTAACTGCTTGTCGTCCACCAAGTGTTTACCCTTTGTATAATCATTTGCCAAGCCTTCCAGGCAACTGAATGAATCCTATCACCTGACATATTTTGGTGACCACCTAGTGGAAGGTGGCTGTCTCTGCACCTGGGCTCACATATTGCAAGACAGCATCTCAGACTGTAGGTCTAGCTACCTCATGATAGATCCTCTAGGAGTCACAAGGAGGTGAGTGTCTGAATGAGAAGGGAACAGAGGGGATGTTGTTAGATTTAGCTAAGGAGACTAACATGGAGTATATATGCTCACATGGAGTGGGCTGAATGGCTTAGACTAGGAAAACCTCCTATTGATCTTATTTTATATCTGCCATTCAGGTCAAAATCCACCATGGGCCATCCCAAGTCCAACTGAAAAGGAGGAGGTTTGGGCATGGGGCTATCAACCCAGTCCCGTAAGAACCCAGTGCTATAGAAACATGAACTGAAGCTCTCAAGACCTCATCGCTGAGAAAGGAAGGATATTCACCAAGGTGTAAGATGGGTTACACTTGGTGACAACTGGAAAGTCCAGTCCAGGCCAGAGTCCTCTGGAGAGAGAAGAAGAAGAAGAAGAAGAAGAAGAAGAAGAAGAAGAAGAAGAAGAAGAAGAAGAAGAAGAAGAAGAAGAAGAAGAAGAAGAAGAAGAAGAAGAAGAAGAAGAAGAAGAAGAAGAAGAAGAAGAAGAAGAAGAAGAAGAAGAAGAAGAAGAAGAAGAAGAAGAAGAAGAAGAAGAAGAAGAAGAAGAAGAAGAAGAAGAAGAAGAAGAAGAAGAAGAAGAAGAAAGTTACTTCTGACAATGGGATTATATTCCCCAGAATATGGAGAATGATTTCATAGTCTCACAGGATTACTAATGTAAAGAAGAAAAGCATAAGGCCAATCATGTATGATTGGCCAAATCTGTGTAAGACCAACTCCTATTCCCCCATCATCTCCCCACTGCCAAGAAAATTCCTTCCTTTGAGATCCTTATCCAACTCCCTTTTGAATGCAGCCTAGTCTATCATCAAAACCATCTCCCCTTCATTAACTCTAACTGCAGTTTCTGGTGCCTTGGGAAAGCAACCAATTCTGTTACTCTGAGATCGGTTTTGCTGAGGAAATCCTCAAGAGGAGTCAATGCAGGATGGGACACAGATTGACCACGAGCCAGTTAAATGGTGCAAGGGGATAAAAGGCCTATCCTTGTTCTAGTTCAGCTACGGTTATTTTCTCTGGAATAGCAGTGGTTGAGGTGAGATATGATAGAGATTTATAAGATCAGAAGAAGCAAAGATAGAAAAGACACCTTTTTGCCCCAGGTTCAAACTGTCCAATACTAGACGGCATGCACTTAAGGTGGGAGAGGATAAGTTGAAAGGAGATATGTGGGGTAGGTTTTTTACACTGAAAGTGGTGGATGCCTGGAATGTGCTTCTGAGAATGGTGGTGGAGGCAAATACAACAGGGCTATTTAAGAGGCTCTTAGTGAAAGTGCAGAGAATGGAGGGATAAGAACAGTATGCAGGTAGAAAGGAGTTGGTGTCATTAAGTTAATCAATTTGGCACAATATTATGGGCCAAGTTCTGTTTTGTACTGTATATTTATTATGTTCTCTGTATCATATTAGAATCTCTGTAGATCAGAAATGGTCCATATAGTTCTATCACATAGTTCTATTTGCCCATGTTACACCTCTTGTTGGCAGAATCTCAGATGGTGGCACGAGGGCATACAGGAGTGAGATATACCAGCTAGTTGATACAAAGTACACTGCAGATGCTGAGGTCAAATCAACACATACAAACAAGCTGGAGGAACTCAGCAGGTCGGGCAGCATCCATGGAAACGAGCAGTCAACGTTTCGGGCTGAGACCCTTCATCAGGACTGAAGAAGGAGGGGGCAGGGGCCCCATAAAGAAGGTGGGGGGAGGGTGGTAGGTGCCAGGTGAAAAACCAATCCAAGGAAAGATCAAGGGGTGGGGGAAGGGAAGTAGGGAGGGGATAGGCCAGAGAGGTGAAGAAGGAATGTAAGGGGAAAGCACTATGGGTAGTAGAAGAAGGCAGAATCATGAGAGAGGTAATAGGTAGCTAGAAGAGGAGGCAGAGTGAAAGTGGGATGGTGGAAGGAAGAGGGAGGGAATTACCAGAAGTTGGAGAATTCGATGTTCATACTAAGGGGTTGGAGACTACCCAGACAGTATATGAGGTGTTGCTCCTCCAACCTGAGTTTTGCCTCATCATGGCAGTAGAGGAGGCCATGTATAGACATATCCGAATGGGAACGTGAAGCAGAGTTGAAGTGGGTGGCAACCGGGAGATCCTGTCTGTTGTGGCGGACAGAGCGGAGGTGCTCGACAAAGCGGTCCCTCAATCTGCGTTGGGTCTTGCCGATGTAGAGGAGGCCACACTGGGAGCACCGGATGCAATAGCTGACCCCAACAGACTCACGAGTAAAGAGTTGTCTCACCTGGAAGGACTGTTTGGGGCCCTGAATGGTGGTAAAAGAGGAGGTGTACATACAGGTGTAGCACCTATGCTTGCAGGGATAAGTACCAGGTGGGAGATAAGTACCAGCTAGTTAATTAGTGTTGTAGCAACAACTTTACACTCAACATTAGTAAGAACAAAGAGCTGATTGTGGATTTCAGAAAGGGCAGAACAAGGAAACACAATCCAATCCTCATAAAGGGAGCAGAAGTGGAGACAGTGAGAAATTTCAAGTATCTAAGTGTCAATATCTCTGAGGACCTTAACTGGTTGCAACATATTGATGCAGCTACAAAGAAAGCAAGACAGCAGCTATATTTCATTAGGAGTTTGAGGAGATTTGGTTTGTCACCTAAAATGCTAGAAAACCTCTATAGATGTACTGTGGAGAGCATTCTGACTGGCTGCATCACTGTCTGGTATGGGGTGGGGGATTAAAGGAAGTTGCAGAAAGTTGTAAAATTAGTTTTGTTTTAATTTATTTCTGTTAAATATACAGATAAATATATAATTACTGTAATTCAGCTTTCTTTCTCTCTATTTTCATGTAATGCAGTGTACTGCTTCCGCAAAGATAACAAATTTCTCATCATGTGCCAGTGATATTAAACCTGATCCTGACTCATACTCTTGAACTTCGTAGACAATAGACAGTAGGTGCAGGAGTAGGCCATTCGGCCCTTCTAGCCAGCACCGCCATTCACTGTGATCATGGCTGATCATACACGATCAGTAGCCCGTTCCTGCCCTCCCCCATATCCCTTGACCCCGCTATCTATGAGCTCTATCTAACTCTCTCTTGAATGCATCCAGAGACTTGGCCTCCACTGCCTTCTGGGGCAGAGCATTCCACATATCCACTACTCTCTGGGTGAAAAAGTTTTTCCGCATCTCTGTTCTAAATGGCCTACCCCTTATTCTTAAACTGTGGCCTCTAGTTCTGGAGTCACCCATCAGCGGGAACATGCTTCCTGCCTCTAGTGTGTTCAATCCCTTAATAATCATTTATGTTTCAATCAGATCCCCCCTCATCCTTCTAAATTCCAGTGTATACAAGCCCAGTCGCTCCAATCTTTCAGCATATGACAGTCCTGCCATTCCGGGAATGAACTTTGTGAACCTACGCTGCACTCCCGCAATAGCAAGAATGTCCCTCCTCAAACTTGGAGACCAAAACTGCACACAATACTCCAGGTGGGGTCTCACCAGGGCCCTGTACAGCTGCAGAAGGACCTCCTTACTCCTAAACTCAATTCCTGTTGTTATAAAAGCCAGCATGCCATTAGCTTTCTTCACTGCCTGCTGTACCTTCATGCTTGCTTTCATTGAGTGATGTACAAGAACACCTAGATCTCGTACTTCCCCTTTTCCTAACTTGACTCCATTTAGATAGTAATCTGCCTTCCTGTTCTTGGCAACTTGGTTGTTCCTAAGAGATATTAATTAGGACTTTGGATTGTTCACTCCCGATGGCTGGAGGTTGAGGGGCAAGCTGAAAGAAGTAAATACAATTATTAGGTATAGTTGATGGAATCTTTTCTCCTGGGCAGAAGTGTTAAATAATAGAGGCCATCATTTGAGGTGAGAAGCATTATGTTTAAAGGAGATGTGCGAGGCAAACAGATGTTCCACGGAGAGAATTCTGACTGGCTGCATCATCGACTGGTATGGGGGTAGGGGCAGGGCACAGGATGGATATAACTGCAGAAAGTTGTGAACACAGTGTGGGGAACTACATATACCTGTCTGGACATGCCCCCTGCTGACTGCTCCTGTGGCTCCTCCCACAGAACCCGGTATAAAGGCAATTGAGGCCTGAGCCCGGCCTCTCAGTCTCCAGGATGTAGTATGGTGGTCAACCACTGCTTGTTCCTCCTTCCAGTCAATAAAAGCCAATATCTCACCTTTACGTCTCAGAGTGAGTTATTGACGGTGCATCACACAGTCAGCTCCATCATGGGCACTAGTCTCCCCAGCATCCAAGACACCTTCAAGGGATGATGCCTCAGAAAGGCAGCATCCAACATTAAGGACCCCCATCACTCAAGACATACCCTTTTCTCATTGCTACCATCAGGGAGGAGATACAGAAGCCTGAAGGCACACACTCAGTGTTTCAGAAATAGCTTCTTTCTCTCTGCCATATGATTTCCGAATGGACATTGAACCCATGAACACCACTTCACTACTCTTTTTTATTCTTATGTATTTCAATGTAATGCTGCCACATAACAACACATCTCACAAGATATGCCGGTGATATTAAACCTGATTCTGATTCTGAAGTGCTTTACACAGAGGGTGGTAGGTGCTTGGATCATGCTGCCAGGAAGGAGGTAGAATCAGATGCCCAGGTCAAGGTTCTCGGACTGAAACATCAACAGTTTACTCCCCCCTCTTGGCTGCTGCCTGACCTGCTGAGTTCCTCCAGCATTGAACTGGATTTCTGGCATCTGCAGTATCTCCTGTTTTACCTCACCCTCACAAAGAATTTCAGAATTGTTGCCACAGCAATGTTTAAAAGGCATCTACACCAAAAAAAAAAGAGACAGAAGGGATACAGATGGGCTATGTGAAGGCAGATGGAATTAGTTAGCCTTCATGGTCAGCACAGGCATGATGGGTCAAATGGCCTGTTTGTGTGTTTTCCTGTTCAATGTCCCTCCATTCCAGATAGTCAGTGTATCGTTAGCCATCTTATCTAGAGTCGTTAAGCCCTTGTGTTTTCTGGTTAATCTTGTCAACTTTATTTTGACTGGCATAGGTTTTCAGCAAACTGTGATCACTTAAAGTGATCAATTAGAGCTTATCGCGGGGTACCTTTTTGTGTTTTGAGAGTGATTTGTCTCATGGTGTCGCTCGGTCAAGCCACAGATGTTCATTTGAAATTCTTATAAATAAACTTTTGTTTCTGTCACAACATGGGAATCTGTTGCTCCTCTGCGCCTGGGTTCAGCTGTTTGTCAGTGCATACCCCAGTAGTACAGTGGCTCCTAAGTCAGGTAGAAAGTGTGCCTTTCCTCATCCAGCTACTTCTAACCCCAAATGCAATTTCTCGAGTTATTTCTGTTTGAATCTGCTCTCACTGTTGCATGATGATGTTGTGCAGAGTTAACTTTCTGTGTGGGTGCTGTCACTGCAATGTAATAAAACTTGAAATTCTTAACAATGATCTCTCCTGAAACTGAGCACTTGCAATTGTAATTAGCATTAATTATCATCCTTCTTGTTTGTACACGTAAATTATCTGTTAGCACTAAATTAGGATTTCACTCAGAGTTAATGTGGAAAGCCAAACCAATTTGTTTGATTGGTCTTAAAACTGGGTCTCTGCAGCTGAAATAAAGTCCAAATGCTTAGACACGACCCCAGTCTCTCTCAGAAAACTCTTACTGTGTATCATAAGTTTAAATTGAATATTTTGTCTATTTTCTTCATCTTATCCTCCTATTCTGTGCCCCAGCTCCTAAACCCCTTTCTCTCTCCCCTGCAATTTTTTTTTCCCTTTTCTCTCCTCTGTCTTCTGTCTGTGCTTCTCTCCTCACCTCACCTACTCTGACAACCTTCAGAACAAGTTTCCTGCATTCCCTTTAAACCTGCATGTGGAGTGGCAATTCCAGACCAAAGTTCAAACCCAGAAAGTGGCAGGGCATGAATGACATCACCTCTTCCAACGCAAAGCCAAGTGACATTGATGACAGTAAGGTATCACTGCCAGATGAGCTCAATGACTTTTATACTCACTTTGACTAACAAAACGTGGAGGCCTTGATTTCACAATGACCCTGAGAACATCCTTCAAGAGGGTAAACCTGTGAAAAGCATCTGGACCAGATAATGTACCTGGCCAAGTACTGAAGACCTGTGCTAATCACTGGCTGGAGTGTTTATCTACCTCCTTAACATATCATTTCGGTTGTCTGAGGTATCCACCTGCCTCAAGCAAGCTTCTATCATACCAGTGCCCTTGAACAATGTGGTAACCTGCCTCAATAATTATCATCCAGTAGGACTTATATCCACTGTGATGAAGAGCTTTGAGAGGATGGTCATGAGAGTACCCTCTCCCCCGGAGGAGTGTCTTGGATCTGCTTTACTTTTCCTGCTGTCACAGATGCTATTTCACTGGTTCGTCACTCTCTCTGAAACACCTTGACAGTGAAGAAGCATTCGTCAGGATGCTTTCATTGACCATTCCTCCGTATTTAACACTAACATCTCTTTAAAACTGATCAATGAGCTCCATGACCTAGGACTAGTTGCCTCTTTGTACATCTGGATCCTCGATTTCCTCATTTGCAGACCCAGATCAGTACAGATTTTTAACATCTCCTCCTCAATCTCCATCAACATCAGTGTAAAATAAGGCTGTGTCTTTAGACCTCTGCTTTACTTGCTTTATACTTATGACTGTGTGGCTAAGTACAGCTCTATTGCCATAGTTAAGTTTGCTGACTTGGTCAAACTCTAGTTGGCCAAATCAAAAGCGGTGATGAATTGGCATGCAGGAGGAAAATTGAAACACTGGTTGAGTGGGGTTACAATAACACACTCTCACTCTCGCATTCAATGTCAGCAAAACCATAAAACTGATTATTGACTATATGAAAAAGAAGTTGGGGGACAATGAGCTAGTGTTTATTTGGGGATCAAGGAGGAGAGAGTCAGTAACTTTAAATTCCTGTGTATTATCATATTTGAGGATCTGTCCTGGGACCAGCATGTAAATGGCATTTCAAAGAAAGCACAGCAGTGTCTCTACTTTCTTAGAAGTTTGAGCAGATTTGGCATGTCATCTAAATGCTAACAACTTTTATAAATGTACAGTGGCTTCACAGCCTGCTATGGAAACACCAGTGCCTTAGAATGAAAAAGCCAACACAAAATGGTGGACACGGCCCAGTCCATCACAGGAAAACCCTTCCCCACCACTGGGCATATCTACAGTACAAAGACTGCTGTCACAAGAAAGCAGCATCCATTAGCCATGCACTCTTCTTGCTGCTGCCTTTGGGAAGAAGGTACAGGAGCCTGAGGACCCACAGCCCTAGGTTCAGGCACAGTTATTACCCTTCAACTGTCAGGCTCCTGAACCAGCATGGACATCTTTCCTCACCTCAAATGATCATCGTCCACAACCTTTTAAAGTTCAAAGTTTATTATCAAAGTACATGCATGTCTCCGTATACAACCCTGAGATTATGTTTCTAGTGGGCATACTCAGCAAACCTATAGAACAGTAACTGTACATGAACAATGAACAACAAACTGTACAAATGCAAATATAAATTAATAGTTATAAATAGTGAGAGCAAGAAATAGCAAGATAAAGAGTCCTTAAAGTGAGACCATAGGTTGTGGCAACACCAGAAATAGAATAAGTGTACTTATCCTCTTTTGATCAAGAGCCTTTTGGTTGAGGGTTAGTAGCTGCTCTTGAACCTGGTGGTGTGACTCCTGAGACACTTGTATCTTGTACCTGATGGCAGCAGTAAGAAAAGAGCATGACCTGGGTGGTGAGGATCTTTGGTGATGGATGCTGTTTCTTTATGGCAATGTTTCATGTAGATATCCTCAATGGTTTCATACTTTGGACTCTCTTTCAAGGACTACAACTCACATTCTCAACTTTATGTATGTATGCATGTATCTATCTGTCTGTCTGCCTGTTTGTTTATCTACTTGTTTATTTATTATTACTTTTTTTTTCCTTTTTGTATTTGAATAATTTATCAAGCTTTGTGTGTGGTTTACTTGTTCATTAATTTTTATTGTACTTCTACTATGAAAAGCCTGCAAGAAAATGAAAATTTGTTGACATATATGTACATTGACAACAAAAATGACTACAAATTTTGAACTTTGAACATTGGACGGCCCCTTTGTATAGTCATAGGTGTCATTGAGCAACATGGAAACAGGCTGTTCATCCCCACTCTTCCAAAGTGATCAAGTTCCCAAGCCCATCTAGCCCCATTTTCCTTGTGTCTGGCCCATATCCCTCTAAACCTGTCTTTTCCATGTACCCTTTCAAATGTGGTTTTCATAGAAGTTTGCCAAGGACTACAGTGGGAAATGGATGTAGATGGAGTTTAATCTGGGCAAGGAGGAAGTGCTGCACTTGGGGAGATCAAATGTAAAGGGAAATTATTCATTTAAATGTAGGTCATCTAGCAGCATTGATGTACTGAGGGATTTTGGGGTCCAAGTCCATTGTTCCCTGAAAGTGGCTGCACAATTTAATGGGGTGGTAAAGAAGGCATAGTCATGCTTGCCTTTATTCGTCAAGCCATTGAGTTCAAGATTCCCACTATCGTCTGTAAGGAATTTGTATGTTCTCCCAGTGACCACTTGGGTTTCCTCCTGGTGCTCTGGTTTTCTCCCACAGCCCAAAGACATAACAGTCAGTAGGCTAATTGGTCATTGTAAATTGTCTTCTGATTAGGTTAGGGTTGCTGGGCGGTGTGGCTCAAAGGGCTGGAAGGACCTATTCTACATTGTTTCTCAAAAGTAAAAAGATCAGCAAGTTACACTGCCGGTTTATGATTCTCTGGTTTGTGCAGGCAGAAGAGATTAGTGGTCATTAGCCTCATTAGTTCAGAATGGCAGAGTGGTCTTGTACTGGACTATTCTGTGTTCTGGGTCTTCTAAATGTAATTGTAATTGCATCCATCTCTACTACCTATTATCATTAAATCCTTCTCTTCTCACTTTAAACCTAAAACTTCTATTTTTGGACTCCTCTACCCTGGGAGATAAAACTGTGGCTATTCACTTCATCACTGCTACTCATGATATTATAAACCTTTTATAAGGTCAACCCTCAGCTTCCAATGCTCCAAGGAAAAATAAAAATCCCAGACTATCCAGTCTCCTCTTAAAACTCAACCTTTCCAGTCCTGGTAAAATGCTCATGATTTTTTTGCACACTTTCCAATGAAATTACATCTTTCCAATGGCTGAACAAACAGAACTGTACACACTGTTCCAAGTATGGCCCTAACAGCATCTTGTACAGCTGTAACATGCCAAACTCCTGCACACAATATCCTAACTGATGAAAGCAAGTGTGCCAAGTGCCCTTTTCCATCATTTATGTTGCCACTTTCAAAGTACTATATATCTCTAACCCTAGGCCTCTTTGCTGAAGACCCCACTGGTGAATTGATTAACATTTACCGCAGGTTAAAACTGATTGGGTCACGTGCATTTGATCTTCCTGAGCCTCAACGTCGCCTCCTGCTGGAGCCCAGTGGTTACACTCATCTTTCGTAGCTGAGTGGCTTCCAGTGCCCAGCAACCAGTGACGTGACTTCCAGTTCCCAATCCTGAGGCCGCCACGCATTTTGGACTGCTCTATTGGCCTTCAGACGCCTTGTCCCATTGGAGACCTCTTCTGCTGTCCTTTCATTGAGGCAGAGACATACAGCACTAGACCAGGCCCTTCGGCCCATCAAGCATCCATTAAACCAAGGCTTGCCAACCTTTATATGTCATGGATCAATACCATTAAGCAAGGGGCCGGCAGACCCCAGGTTGGGAACCCCTGCATCAAACAAATGCTTCTAATGATGAAAATGTTGAGTGGATGTTGAAAATGAAATAAAAGAATATTGAAGATCATTCTTGAAACATTTGGAAAATGGAGCTATGAAGAGGAAAGTGGGAGTGGTGGGATAGGATTCCGAGATGACTAGTGAACTGGAGAGGGGTGAAAGTTGATTGGCAGGTTGAGTCAGACAGTGGAGGGGAGGGGGACAGGAGTAGGGAGACTGTGGAAGGTGAATGAAAGTTGGAGGAAGAGAAAGAAGGAAAAAGAAGGTGGATTAAATGAGGTGGGGGAGTGTGATGATATTCACATTCAAGAGCTCAAAAAGCTTATTGCTCACCTCAGCTTTCTAGCACAGCAGCATGACCTTTCCAAAGAGTCAAAGTTTACTTGTAACAAAGTTAAACTTCTAACCAATATACCTTGCCCAGCTTCTTGTTGTTAACAAGACTCATCTTCAGTTCTTTATGCAAATGAAACAAGGTTGGGGGAGGGTAGTGTGAAAGCTTGAGGGACACATGAGGTACTAATGGTGGACCCTGATAACTAAAGGAGGTGATAATGGTGGGGTAGGCTAAAGGCAGAATATGATTATAACCGGACTCCTAAAGTTCACTTCCAATTGTTTCAATACTCAGGTTCAATTGCACTGAATGCATGCAACGGTGAAGACAGAGGTGAATGTGTGACCTGGCAGCCTCAACAACATCAGGAATGATAGTCAGTAAGGACGACCGTTGGCTGAGCCCAGTGGCTTCCATTGAAGATGGGAGAGGATAAAAGTCCACATATTGTAATGCAGTTGTATAACCATCTTGAGAGAGCTGAAGGTGCGCGCCTTCCAACAACTTCATCGCAAACTGCAGCTCAACCTTCCCCAGTGTGTGCGCAGATGAGTGAAGCAATGAGTGTTATAGCTCAATCCAATGTCTTGGCAGTGTCCCAACTGGTGTAATTATTCCACCAACCTGACTCTCGGCTGCATCTCAGCCATGATGAGGGAATGACGTACTGACGGCTGATGCTGGTGTCTCAATGAGCCACTGTAAGGGTTTGTGTGGAATTAGTCCATGTAGACTAGCTTGGTCCTAAATTAGATCTCTGGTGTGTACTGATTTATCTGTATTGAAGTATCTGAGAGGAGACTGATTTCAACCCACTGAAGGAAAATATGAAAGGAACAGAATTGATTAATTTAAAAGGACAGGCACTTGACAAAAGAGGAGATCATATTTTGAGATTATAGAGCAAAAAATCTGCTGTTTCTTTTGTTGTGGATTGCAATTAAATCTCAACCCCACCCACCCCACCCAGCACATCCCTTGCTAAAAATTCCTACAAGAGAATAGGGGCCAGCATAGTAGTGTAGTGATTAGCACAATCCTTAACAGTAAAGCCGACCAGAGTTCAATTCTCGCCACTGTCTGTAAGGTGTTTATACGTTCTCCCCGTGACCACGTGGCTTTCCTCCAGGTGCTCCAGTTTCCTCACATGGTCCAAAGGTCAGTTAGTCATTGTAAATTAGACTAAGATGATATTGGGAGATTCTTGGGAGGTATGAAGGGCCTATTCCACACTATCTCAGTAAGTGATGTTCATGAAGCTTGTTCAAGACAGAACTGGGTTCAGCTGCAAAGTTCTCCATCATTAAAGGAAGAATAATAGTTCACTGTCTGACCCCAGGTGGAGAGAAGGGCTACTTGGCAAAAATCGTGTCCATCTGGAAATTGGCCTGTATTCACAACTAGCAGTCCACAATGTCTGTGTGACAGCTGCACAATTGGAGTTGGTTAATAAGCACCATTTTGTAATGAACTACTTGAACACAGGTGTGAGAACTTCCTTAAGATGATTGAGGGATGAACTTGACCTAACAGAGGCAGTAGCAGTATATCAGTGCACATTGATCTACAGCTAAGCCAGCGGTGTCTCCAACTGAGCAACTTCAGTATAATGTAACGAGACAGTACACACCTTTAATGTGCAAAGTTATCCCTCCCTGAAAGTGGCTACACAGGTCAGTAATTTGGAAAGTAAGGTATATGACAGGCCTGGATTTATTTAAGTGAAATTTATTATCAAAGTACATATATGACAACATATACAACTCTGAGATTCGCTTTCTTGTGGGTGTATTCAGTATATCCAAGAATGCCAATAGAATCAATGAAAGACTGCACCCAACAGGACGGTCAAACAATCAATGTGCAAAAGACACTGTGCAAGCAGAAAAGAATGAATGAATGAATAAATAAATCAATAAATAAGAATTAAACATCAAGAACATGAGATGCAGAGTCCCTGAAAGTGGGTCCATAGGTTGTTAGAACACTTCAGTGATGAATCCATTGAAGCTGAGTAAATTTAACTCTTCTGATTCCAGAGTCTAATGGTTGTGGGTTGAGCCTGTTCCTCAAACTGGTGCTATGGGTCCTATGGCTCCTGTACCTTCTTGCTGATGTCAGCAGTGAGAAGAGAGCATGACCCGGATGGTGGGTGTCATTGATGATGGATACTGCTTTCCTGCTCCGTGATGGGGAGGGTTTTACCTGTGATGGACTGGGCCGCATCCTCTACTTTTTGTGGACCTTTGTTCAAGGGCACCGGTGCTTCCTTAACAGACCCTGATGCAACTAGACGATAGCCTCTCCACTGCACATCCGTCAGAGTTTGTCAAAGTTTTAGATGTCATGCTAAATCTTGGCAAATACCTAAGGAAGTAGAGGTGCTGCCATGCTTTCTTTGTAATTGCACTTGTTTGCTGGGGCCTGGACAGGTCCACTGCAATGATAACACTGAGGAATTTTAAGTTGCTTCACCCTCTCAAACTCTGATTCCCCCGATGAGGACTGGCTCATGGAACTCCTGCTTTCTCCTCTGGAAGTCAATAATCAGCTCCTTGCTCTTGCTGGCATCAAATGAGGGGTTGCTTTTGTGGTTCTACTCAGACAGATTTTCAGTCTTAATCCTACATGTTAATTCCTTGACCAATGGCAGTGGTGTTATAAGCACATTTAAATACGGCATTGGCGCCATGCTTAGCCTCACCGTCATAAGTATAAAGTGAGTAGAGAAGTAGCTAAGGACACAGCCTTGTGGTGCACCTATGCTGGAGGAGATGTTGTTGCCAATATGAACTGACTGGAATCTGCAGATGGGGAAATCAACAATCCAATTGCATAAGGAGGCACTGAGGCTAAGGACTTGAAGCTTGCTGATTAGTTTTGAGGGAATTTGAGTATTGAATGCTGAGATGTAGTTGATAAGTAGCATCTTGATGTATGTATCTTTGCCATCCAGATGTTCCAGGGTTGAGTGAAGAGCCAATGAAATGGCATCTTCTGTGGACCTCTTGTGGTGGTAGGCAAATTGGAATGGTTCCAGTCACTTCTCACTCAGGAGATCATGTGTTTCATCACCAAACTCCCAAAGCACTTCATCACAATGGATATGAGTGGGGTGTCAGGGAGGGGTAGCACCTCTGGTGGGGGAACATGTCGTGTCCTTTTCAAGGCAGTTTGTCCACCTTTGGCACTCAGCTGGCACTCAGCTCTCACCTGTGGCTCTCTGTATCTGTTAGTATGTGACAGCGGCCACACCCCAGGCAACCACTTCAACAAGCCGGCTAAACTGAGTGAGGGTAGTTGACGGGTCTCAAACCAATGGTGAGATAGGGAGTTGTCTATCCCAGCATGTGAAGACAGACTCTGGCAGATTGAGCGGAGATCAATAGAAGGTCCAACGGTCAAGAAGGTGGTCTCTGCAAGTGTCGTGGAACATGTACAGCACAAGGCACAGAAGACGGCTTGGTCATCCATGTGCCGAGTCTCGACTCTTGTCTTGCCACTGGATCCAGATGGGAATTGGGAAGAGAGAGTGAGGCTGATGCTGCGTAACTCTCCCTCACTCAACTCCAAATCAAGCACTAGTCTCGACACCATTATCAAATGGTCTTCATCAACGACGATAGACAAACCACATTTGAGTGCAATGGGACAGCAGTCATTCAAGCAGGTTACCATGTTCTTCTTAGGCACCAGTATAACTGAAGCCTGCTGAAAGCAGGTGGGTACCACAGACTGCCAAAGTGAGTGGTTAAAGAAATCAGTGAACACTCCAACCCAGTTGATCTGCTCAGATCTTTGGCCAGGTACCCCATCTGGGCCAGATGCTTTCTGTGGATTCACCTTCCTGAAGGATGCTTCACATTGGCTTCAGAGATTGAAAGCACCAGGTCGGGGGTCAGCTGGAGACGCTCATGGAGTGAGTACCGTTTTGGATTCGCTCCATAACTTTTACTTTTTTTAACCTTTGATCACCCTTATTCAGCTTATTTTTACCTATACCGAAAGTTTCTTTATTCTTTTTTTTTAGATTTACTGCCAAGCGTTTGTTGTGAACTTTTGATGATATGCAAACAGAAATGTCTCTCAGGTCTAAGGGACGGGATCCCGGACGTAATCCGAACGGTAACGGAAAAAAGCAGGCTCCGACACAACAAACACCATTAACTTTTGAATTGTTTATGGAGGTTTTGAATCAAAAATTTGCTGAACTACAACAATTTTTTAAAGAAGATATAAAGGCTTTTCAAGAGTACATGGTTAAGACGGATTTAGTAATTAAACAGCAACAAGCTCTTATTACGTCTCTGCAAGAAGAAGCTCGGAAGCGAGATTTGACTATTGGAAAACTGCAACAGGATTTAATTTCGACCATTAAGCTGATGGAAGCCCTTAAAGCCAAGAGTGACGATTTTGAGAATCGCTCCAGAAGACAGAATGTACGTATATTTGGTCTTCCAGACGGCATAGAAAAAGATGACCCTTCGAAATATTTTGCTCAACTTTTAAAAGAAGCGTTTCCGACAATTTTCCCGAATAGCCCCCCTTTATTGGATCGGGCACATAGAATTCGGCGTCGATCACTGAGTGTTACAGACAAACCTTCGGTGATAATTGTCCGGTTCCATTATGTACATGACAAAGAACAAGTTATAAGAGCAGCTCGTCGACTAGGAATAATTAAAATCAAAGATTTTTCCTTCCGCCTGATCGAAGATTTTAGTTCAGATCTTTTAAAAAGAAGGCTTCTTTTTAAACCGTTGATGGCTGAATGTTATGAGAAAAATCTGAAACCTGCGCTTCTATACCCTGCGAAGCTTCGAATTTCTCCGTCGAATGCTCCACGACAAGTTTTCCTTTCAACTTCAGAAGTGAGAAAATATCTGGAGGAGAACTTCCCTACTGCTGCAGACACCAGTCTTTAATAAATGAATGATTCTGATCGTATAAGATGGTTCTCGATCTCTTAAACCAGAATTATAATCTGGTTATTGGTGTAGGTTCATCCTACACTTTATACTCAAGTTAAAGTGTGTTTGCGTCATGTTAATTGTTTTGCCTTATACACTTTAATCATTTAACTACATACTTGTCTATTAACTTTGTTCCTTCGAAGGTATATTTTTAATTCTTTGAAGGTAAATTTTTCCTTGATTAAGATAGTGGTTTTTTGGAAAAGATTTTTGGTTTTGCTTAAGATGGCATTATGTTTATATTTTTCGTGTTTCTCCCAGACAAGGCATCGCTTATCTCAGCTTAAATATTTTTTGTTTTGTCTGGGCCAGAGCCCGAGTTATAATTGTTTTTAGTGATTATATTTTTATTCTTTTTACAACTAACTATACTTAGAAATATGGTTTTTATTATAGCGATTTTATTTTTAAAGTCGGGGTGATTCTTTTATATATATCCTTTTTATATGGAGTGTTCTTCAGCTGACATGGGGGTAGGATTAGTCTTACTTTTTCTCTTTTTAAGTCATATTTTGGCTTTTTCTCTTTTTCTCGGGGGGTGGGGGGATGGTCTGTTTTCTAATTCTATTTTTTTTTGTACCAGTTTGTGTTAGTTTTTTTATTCGGGCTGTTTTGAACTTCAAATATGTCTGTGTTGTCGTCACTTCCGGGTCTTCTCACTACTTTTGTTCCTCTTCCGGGTGCATGAGTTTATAAGTTGGTTAACCCTTTCTATACCAAAGGGTTGATTATAGAATTATGGCTCAGACCATTAATTTTGTGTCTTGGAATACTAATGGTTTAAATCATCCAATTAAACGAAAGAAGATTTTCAAAGTATTCCAAAGACTTAATGCTCATATCATTTTTGTACAAGAAACTCATGTGAGGAGGGAGGACAAATTTCGTTTTTTTTAGATTTTGGCGGGGTCAACAGTATCATGCAAATTCGAATGCTAAAGTAAAAGGAGTTTCAATTTTTATTGACTCCTCTATTTCATTTGTTCAACATGATATTTTTTCGGATCTGAATGGCAGATTTTTGTTAATTACGGGTTTACTTTGTAATAAAAAGGTTGCTTTGGTTAATGTTTATGCTCCAAATGTGGATTGTCCTGACTTTTTTAAGTCTTTATTTACTTCTTTACCCAATCTAAACGAATATGTTAATAATGGGTGGTGACTTTAATTGTTGTTTAAATCCTCTGATGGATAAATCTTTATCTATTCAGACTTTACCTAATAAGTCGGCCACTTGTATTAACTCCTTTTTGACTGACAATGGAGTTTTTGATGTTTGGAGATTTCGGCATTCTAATGACAAAGAGTTTTCTTTTTTCTCACATGTTCATCACTCTTATTCAAGAATTGATTATTTTTTTGTAGACTCTTGTTTTATTCCATTGGTAATCGGTTGTAACTATGATATTATAGCTATCTCTGATCATGCTCCGTTATTACTTTCTATGAAATTTACGGATACAGCTTTTAATGCTAGACAATGGCGATTTGACTCTACCTTGTTGCAAGACTCTGACTTTATTAAATTTATGGAGGAGCAGATCGACTTCTTCTTCTCAACTAACTCTACAGATGATATTTCCTGCGGAACACTTTGGGACACTTTTAAAGCTTATATACGTGGACAGATTATTTCTTATTCTGTTGGTTTGAGGAAACGTATCAAGATGGAAACTCTTTTATTGGTTGATAAAATTAAAGAGATTGATAAGAAATATTCGATTGCTCCTAGTAAGGAGCTTTACAAACAAAGGGTTGAACTTCAAATGGAACATAGTTTATTACTTACATCCTCGATTGAAAATCAATTAATGAAAACTAAATCTGATTTTTATATACATAGTGATAAATCTGGTAAACTGTTAGCTAGTCAATTGAAGAATGCTCTGGTTAAACGTCAAATCACTAAGATTGGTCAGCAGAATGGGAATCTGACAGTTAATCATGATGAGATAAATAAGGCATTTCAAGATTTCTATACCTCCCTGTATCAATCTGAATTTCCTCAAGATTATAATACCATGTCTGATTTTCTGGGGAAATTAAATTTTCCAAGGTTATCATCTGATGATCTTTTGATATTGGATACTCCTATTACGGATGTAGAAATTAAAGGGGCTATTTCCTCAATGAATTCTGGGAAAGCACCGGGTCCAGATAGTTATACAGTTGAATTTTTTAAATTTTTTTCCGCTACTCTTTCCCCTTGGTTAGATAAGGTTTTTGAGGAGGCCATTAGATTAGGGAATTTGCCACAATCTTTTTATAGAGCTTCCATTTCTCTAATATTGAAGAAAGATAAAGACCCTACTAATTGTGCTTCTTATAGACCTATATCTTTATTGAATGTAGACTCCAAGATTTTTTCTAAGTTACTGGCATCTAGATTGGAGAAGGTATTACCCAAAATTATTTCAGATGATCAAACTGGCTTTATTAAAAATCGTTATTCTTTTTTTAACATTAGGAGATTGTTGAATATTGTTTATACTCCCTCACATGATACTTCAGAATGCGTGATTTCATTAGATGCGGAGAAAGCATTTGACAGAGTTGAATGGCCTTACTTATTTAATGTGTTGGAGAAGTTTAATTTTAGTCCGATATTTATATCATGGATTAAATTGATTTATCATACTCCAGTAGCCTCAGTGGTTACCAATAATCAAAGATCTCCCTTTTTTCGCCTATTTCGGGGCACTAGACAGGGATGTCCTCTTAGTCCATTACTATTTAACATTGCCTTAGAACCTTTGGCAATTGCCATCAGACAATCACAGGATATTTTGGGTATTAATCGTGGGACAGATATTCATAAGTTATCTTTGTATGCAGATGATTTATTACTATTCATTTCTAACCCGGAGAAATCCATTCCAGTAGTTTTATCATTATTGGCTCAATTTAGTGAGTTTTCTGGGTATAAGTTAAATCTTAATAAAAGTGAATTGTTTCCATTAAATAAACGGGTCCCAATTTATGGAAATTTACCCTTTAAATTAGTTAATGACTCTTTTACTTATTTAGGGATCAAAATCACAAAGAACCATAAAGATTTGTTTGGATTTAATTTTTTACCCTTAATTGATCAGATTAAAGGTTTGTTTACTAAGTGGTCACCTTTGTCTCTATCTCTAATAGGCAGGATTAATGCTATTAAGATGGTTATTTTACCTAAGTTTTTATATATTTTTCAAGCGATACCAATTTTTATCCCGAAATCTTTTTTTACTAATGTTGACTCTAAAATTTCTTCATATATATGGCAGTATAAAAATCCCAGGTTAGGTAAAACATATTTACAGAAGACAAAAAAGGAAGGCGGGTTAGCATTACCTAATTTCAGATTTTACTATTGGGCAGTTAATATTAGATATTTGTTATGCTGGTTGAAAGATGGGGGTGGATCTTTTGGCCCTTGTTGGGTGAGTTTAGAAACTAAGTCGGTATCAGCTTATGCTTTGGGTTCTATTTTAGGGACTTCTCTCCCTTTTGCTTTTTCTAAATTGCCGAAACAAATTGACAACCCAATAGTTAAACATACATTGTGTATATGGTTTCAATTTCGGAGATTTTTTGGGTTGACTCAATTCGTTTTAAATAGTCCTATTGTATCTAATTGTTTTTTTCACCCTTCCATTATAGATCAAGCTTATTCAGCTTGGAAAACTAAGGTATTACTAAGATTTTCTGATTTATTTTTAGATAATTGTTTCATGTCTTTTGAACAATTATCCAACAGATATAACTTGCCGAGATTTCATTTTTTTAGATATTTACAGATTAGACATTTTTTAAGTTCTGTACTCTCTACGTTTCCAAATTTTGTGCCTTCAGATACTTTGGAGAGTTTATTTGAATTAGACCCTTTTCAAAAAGGGCTTATTTCAAAACTTTATAATATAATTATGAAGTTACGTTCAGAGCCCCTTTATAAGACTAAACAGGATTGGGAAAGAGAGCTTAGTTTTAGTATTTCTAGTGAGAATTGGGATAGAATTCTTCAATTAGTTAATACATCATCGTTATGTGCCAAACATTCACTAATACAATTTAAGGTTGTACATAGGGCCCATATGTCCAAGGATAAATTAGCTCATTTTTACTCTCATATAAGTCCTATTTGTGATAGATGTCATTCTGAAATTGCGTCTTTAACTCACATGTTTTGGTCGTGTTCATTTTTGGAGAAATATTGGAAAGATATTTTTGATATTATTTCTGCGGTTTTGAATATTGATTTACAACCTCATCCTATTACCGCAATTTTTGGTTTACCAATGTTAGATTCACAGCACTTATCTTCTTCAGCCCGTCGAATGATTGCATTTCTAACTCTGATGGCTAGAAGATCTATATTGTTGAATTGGAAAGAAATTGATCCTCCCACTGTATTTAATTGGTTCTCTCAAACTATGTTATGTTTAAATTTAGAAAAAATTAGAAGTGGTACTTTTGAGACTTCTATTAAATTTGAAAAGTTATGGAGACCATTTATTCAACATTTTCATATGATGTAATATGACCCTGTGCCAAGTACATTTGATTTCTCAGCTTTTAGCTTATGTATTTTGAGAGGACCGGAAGTGACGGCATTGATGAATACTTATTTTTGTGAGATATTATAAACAGCCCACTTTTTTTTTCTCCTTCTCTTTTGTCTGTTTTTCTTTCTTTTATATTACTTATTAGTTATAGTTATTAGATTAGATTAGTTAGTTTTGCATTATATAAATTTTTTTTTGTTTTTTTTTCTTTCTTTTTTCTGTTTTTTTTATATTATACATTATGAAATATTTAGATTTACTATGTCCATACATATATCTTATGGCTTATGTCTTGGTAAACTCATTTATATTGTAACTATTATGTATGTTTTTTTTTCATATGTAATGGAATGTGTATGTTGGTAATTTCTTTATCAATATATCATCTGTATTCTGTCCATATTACTAATATTAATAAAAAGATTTAGAAAGAAAGCACCAGGTCATTGGAGGCTGGGGAAGTCTGTGAAGGTTTTTCAATGTTTGGTCTGTCAGAACAGGCATAAAAGGCATTGAGTTCATCTGGAAGTGAAGCCTTGTTGTTACTTTTGTCACTTGATTTCACTTTGTATTCAAGGCCTGGCACAGTTGTTGAGCATCCTTCAGTGAGTTGAGGTTGATCCAGAATTGCCACTTTTCTCATGAGATGGCTTTTCAGAGATCATACCTGGACTTCTCGTATTTTACTTGGTCACCAGACCGGAATGCCACTGACATGGCTCTCAGCAGACTGGAGATATCCTGGTACATCCAAGGCTTCTGGTTGGGGAAGACCGAATGATGTGGTGGGGACACTCTCCTCTGCAACTGCTTTTATAAAGCCTGTGACAACAGTTGGTGTATTCCATCAGATCCTCTGCTGAGCCCTTTAATGAGGCCCAGTCCATCAACTCAAATCAATCCTGTAGCTGTTGCTCTGCATCCTGCGACCAACTCTTTGTTGTCCTTATCTCTGAAGTGTCTGCCTGTATGGAGGTAGGGGAAGGACAGTCAAGTGATCGGATTTCCCAAAACGTGGTCTGGGCATGGAACGGTCAGCATTCCTTATTGCAGTACAGCAATGGTCGAGCATGTTGGAACCCCTAATACTGCAGGTCATAGGCTGATGATAATTGGGCAGAAATTTCTTCAAACCTCTATGATTTGAACTATGTTGGGGTGATTATTTGAGGAATTGAATTACATTGCAGCTTTATAAAACTCTGGTTAGGCTGCATCTAGAGAATTGCATTCAGGTCTGATTGCTTCATTAGAGAAGGATGTTGAGACATTGGAGAGACTCAGAAGAGGTTTAGCAGGATGCTGTCCAGATTGGAGGACATGTAGTGGAGAGCTAAGACAACTCGGGTTAATTTCCCTGGAGTGTTGGAAACTGAGGCAAGATCTAATAAAGGCTTATAAGAAAATGAAAGGTGAATGACAAGCACGGAATGCTGGATTTACCCATGACTTGCTCATCTTTCAGATACGGGAAGAGAGTGGAACACCTAGAGGAAAATCATATAGTCACAGGTGAAAGGTGCAGATTCCACATAGGTAGCACGAGAGTAAGGATTGTCTCCTGCACTCTGAGGATCATCTTGGCCCTTTATGAGATTACCAGCAGAATAAACAGAAAATGCCAGAAGCGCTCAGCAAGTCAGGCAGCATCTTGAAAAGAAAATCAGTCAACATTTTGGATCAGTGATCCTTCATCAGCACGCCCTGGAAGGTGTGTCATCTCCTTTGAGCTCTTTGTGATTTAATTATGTGAACTCTGCCAGAGTGTCTGTCCATGAACAAATCAACTGCACACATGATCTTGTGCAGCGCGGTCCACCCCATGTCCCTGATGTAAAGGTAGAAGACTCCCTGCAAAACCTCCCCACCGCTCTATGAACCATCTTTGCATGTCTTGATGGCGGCCAATGCTCGGAAGCAGAATGTCATACAAAAGCAGCACATGCAGTGCAAAATGAGACAAGAGGATATTTCCAAGATGTGGCTCTTGTCTTCAGGGCTGGCTTTGGGGCTGGGGTTCCTTAAGCAGTTCCAGGGAAGTGAGGTAGGAGTTAAATTTGCTGGACACTTCAGTCGCATACAGCTCATTTCTTCACCATATGGGCTTCACCATCCAGGCCACCAAAACACATCACACTGCTGGAGGGAAAAGCAGGGGCAGTTTTATTGTGAGTGAGGCCCCTGGCTGTCAGGGTCGATCATCGATGTGGCGTCCCCTGGGCAGTACAATATGGAGGGCAAGCTGTTGCCCATGTAGCAGGCTCCCCCTCGCCGCATACCGTATGAACCCAAAGGAACAGCAGAGACTGGCAGAGCCCAGCTCCGGATTTTTCCCTCAGAGTTTATCCCGAAGCCTTCCCCATGAATGGGTACAGCCACAAGGCAGCGGAGGTCTGTGATCAGAATTTTCCTTCTCGATGAGCTGTCAACCATGGCTGATGAGTCTCATCTGTTGAAGAGAGTGGTTTTAAGGAGCCAGTAACCTGCCTTTGCTCCTTCTCCTGCTAGTAGAAACAGTTCCAGCAGGCTTAGTAGCTAAGCCACACATGAAGACCAGGAGCTGAACTTGGTCGTCAGAGGCTATTTGAAGTGCACACCATTGGGAGCAATTAATAGGCAGTGGGAGTGTCAGGGTGCGGGAGCATGGACCCAATCGCAGACCATGTACTGTGCACACAGTGATATTTATTGAGTAACAAATCCAGAGGGGCAACAAGGTCAGCATCAAAGTTCAGGCAGAGATCAAAAACCCAGAGAAATCCAAAAATCAGAAACAGGAGACAGACAGAGTCATAAACCAGAACAACCCAGACAAATCGGCAAAATCAGGGTCAGCAAACAGGCCGGGTCAATACTCAGAAGGACAGAGTTTAGATATAAATGTTGGAAAGGCTCGTGAAAGCTCACTGGCACAATCTGACCAACACAGGTGAAAACACAGGACTAAAATACACTGAGCAATAAACAGAGAGGCAGATGATAGGTGGAGCACAATGAGACACAGGTAGCTGCAATACAGGTAATAATGGAAAACTAGTGATGGGCAGAGTAATCAGTGATACAGGGGCTGGAGTAGAGCAGGGGCAGGGACAGGAGCACATGGGGCATGAAAGCAAACAAAAACACATGGCAATACAAAAATACAGAGTAACGGCTAGGGGGGAAACACATAAGAAGACGGAGTTCAAGTGGAGGTACTGACAGGGAGCTTGTCCCCATTGCCATCCCCGTCTATGAAAACCTTAAAGAGCCTCAGGTTTATTATCACTGATTAATGTCATGAAATTTTTTGTTTTGCAGCAGCAGTGCAGTGCAAGACATAAGAATTAAAATAAGTTGCAAAAGTGTTTTAAAATAGTGCAAAAGATAAAGCAATGGAAAGAGGACACCTCCCCTGGGATGAGGGGTTTTAATGATGCTTGCCACCTCCTTGAAACAATGCCTTTCTTAGTTACCCTTGATGGCAGGGAAGATTGTGCCCATGATGTTGCTGGCTGAGTCTACAACACTTTGCAACCTTTTGCACCCTGTGCATTGGAGCCTCTGAACCAGATGGTGCTTCCACCAGCCAGAATGCTTCCACCGTACATCTGTGGAAATTTGGAAGGGTCACCTCCAACTCCTACTGAAGTATAGCAACTGGCATGCCTTATTCGTAATTGCATCAATGTGTTGGGCCCTCTCTGACTTGAGAAAAACATAATTCCCTCTGAAAAGCATCTGGCAAAAAAAGTTCAGTGACTTGCACGTAGCAACATGGATGATCCTTGTAACTGGGAGCAGTGATTTGAAAAGGGTGCCCATGTGGAGGAACTGGGAGCATGTTCTGCTTACTAATATCTCTGCAGTGTGTTTTCCAGACCTTGGGAGCCTGGGAGTGTTTGATGAACAACGTTTGGTGAACTTTGCTATATATTGAATCTATTATTGCTTTTCTTTAAGCAATGGGAGTTTGGAAGTGTTTTTACGTGTCTTTCTGTATGTCTATGTGTGTGTACTTGTGAGTGTGAGACGAGAAGGGAAAGGGGGAGACATGGACAGAACATTGCAAAGTAACATTTCATCTGCTATGAGAAGGCTATTTCAGATTCTTTTCTCTTTAACAGTTTGATATACTTGTTCAGCAAAGAAGTCCTTTGCTCATATCTAAAGGTGGTATAATCTGCTTCCCTTCCATCAAGGAATCAGAATCCTTGGAGAGGCATAATATGATTAGGAATAGTCAGCATGACTTTGTGAAAGGCAGTTCATGCCTTACGAGCTTGAATGAATTTTTTGAGTATGTGACTAAAAACATTGATGATGGTAAAGCAGTAGATGTAGTCTATATGGATTTCAGCAAGGACCTTGCAAGGTACCCCATGTAAGGGTTATTGAGAAAGTAAGGAGTCATGGGATCCAAGGGGACATTGCTTTGTGGATCCAGAACTGGCTTGCCCACAGAAGGCAGAGTGGTTGTAGACGGGTCATATTCTGCATGGAGGTCGATCACCAGTGGAGTGCCTCAGGGATCTGTTCTGAGACCCCTACTCTTCGTGATTTTTATAAATGACCTGGATGAAGAAGTAGAGAGATGGGTTAGTAAATTTGCTGATGACACAAAGGTTGGAGGTGTTGTGGATAGTGTGGAGGGCTGTCAGAAGTTACAACGGTACATTGATAGGATGCAAAAATGGGCTGAGAAATGGCAGCTGGAATTCAACCCAGATAAATCTGAGGTGGTTCATTTTGGTAGGTCAAATATGATGACAGAGTATAGTATTAATGGAAAACTCTTGGCAGTGTGGAGGATCAGAGGTTATCTTGGGTACCGAGTCCATAGGATGCTCAAAGCAGCTGCGCGGGTTGACTCTGTGGTTAAGAAAGCATACGGTGCATTGGTCTTCATTAATTGAGGGATTGAGTTTAGGAGCTGAGAGGTAATGTTGCAGCTATATAGGGCCCTGGTCAGACCCCACTTGGAGTTCTGTGCTCAGTTCTGGTCGCCTCAGGAAGGATGTGAAAACCATAGAAAGAGTGCATAGGAGAATTACAAGGATGTTGCCTGGATTGAGGAGCATGCCTTATGAGAATAGATTGAGGGAACTCGGCCTTGGAATGACAGAGAATGAGAGGTGGCCTGATAGAGGTGTATAAGATGATGAGAGGCATTGATCATGTGGATAGTCAAAGGCTTTTTCCCAGGGCTGAAGTTATTAGCACAATAGGGCACAGATTTAAGGAGCTTGGAAGGAGGTACAGAGGAGATATCAGGGGTAAGTTTTTTACGCAGTAAGTGGTGAGTGTGTGGAATGGGCAGCTGGCAATGGTAGTGGAGGCAGATACGATAAGGTATTTTAAGACACTCCTGGGCAGGTATATGGAGCTTAGAAAAATAGAGGGCTGTGGGTAACCCTAGGTAATTTCTCAGGTAAGGACATGTTCAGTACAGCTTTGTGGGCTGAAGGGCCTGTATTGTACTGTAGGTTTTCTATGTTCCTATCTATGTTTCTAATCCCCTGTTATCCCCTTCATCGATACCAGTATCCATATGATCTTCATCTCCTCACAAACCTTCAGCTTTCAGATACTCTTTTTAATCGTCTTGGCCCTTTATAAGATTACCAGCAGAATAAACAGAAAATGCCAGAAGTAGTCAGCAAATCAGGCAGTATCCGTAGAAAGAAAATCAGTCAATGTTTCATCAACATGCCCTGGAAGGTATGTCATCTTCATTGAGTTCTTTGTGATTTAATTATATGGAAGGTTTCCCACAGCTGCAGGTGGACTGAAGAGCTGTAGTCATCAAATTGAACATTTCATGCTTGGCTTTCACAGGCCACATTAGCTGTTCTGTAGAAAACTTGAATTACTCCTTAACATCAGTAGCTCTGGGACAAGTCACAGACAATTATTTTTTTCTCCTGAATTTATTTTACCCATATCAATGTATTCATTTATAATTACCTGTGAGATGTAGGTGTTGCTGTTTAGACTAGTACACATTGCCTGCCTTGATTGCTCTTGAGAAGGTGGTGATGAGCACGATTCTTCATGTTATGGTCATTTATCTATATTTGCTGAAATGATGTTCCAATAGCAGTGGTATAGTGGCTCAGTTAGTAGAACCACTGCCTTACAACTCCAGCACGATGATTTCAATCTGGACCACAGGTCTTGTCTGTGTGGATTTATAGATTCTCAGAATTGCAAAGCATAGAAGAAAAGACATTTGGTTGAACTCATCCATAAGACCATTCACTATAAGGTATAGGAGGAGAATTAGGCCATTTGGCCCATCGAGTCTGCTCTTCATGGCCGATCCATTTTTTTCTCTCAGCCCCAATCTCCTGCCTTCTCCCCATATCCCTTCATGCCCTGACCAATCAAGAATCTATCAACCTCTGCCTTGAATAAACATGAAGACTTGGCCTCCACAGATGCCTGTGACAATGGATTCCACATTTACCACCCTCTGGTGAAAGAAATTCCTCCTTGTCCATTCTGAGGCTGTGTCCTCTAGTCCTAGACTCTCCCTCGAAATAAAGTGTCCTCTCCACATCTGCTCTATCAAGGCCTTTCAACATTCAACAGGTTACAATCAGGTCACCACTCTTTCTCCTGAATTCCAGTGAATACAGGCCCAGAGCCATCAAAAGCTCTTCATATGACAAGCTGTTCAATCCTGGAATCATTTTCATGAACCTCCTTTTAACCCTCTTCAATGTCAGCACATGGTTTCTAAGATAAAGGGCCCAAAACTGCTCACAATACTCCAAGTGAGGCCTCACCAGTGCCTTATACAGCCTCAACATTACGTCCTTGCTTATATACTCCAGTCCTCTTGAAATTAAAGCAAACATCACATTTGCCTTCCTCATCTATGCCGACCAGTTCTATGAAGTTGGTTTATAATTTTCCCCACATCACCTCACATGCCCAGGTTGTTTGTCTTTAACCACATGGTACCATAGTCCAGAACTGTAGTCTCACTCTCCAGAGTCCTCTTACACACAGAGATGACAACATGTGACAACGTTTGTCACTGTTTAGAGTCACATAGGAAAATGAACGAAAAATAGGCAACCTCACCGATCTTGCTGATTACAATGACATCATGGCTGATCTTTTTAACCTTTATGTTGTGTATTCTTTCTAATTCAAATTCAGTACTTTGTCATCCCCTTGATATCTGAAAATCAGTTGATCTCTGGAATATATTTAGTAGCTGTGCCTGCCTGGATAGAGTGTTACAAAACAACACAGAAAATGCCAGAGGAAATCAGCAGCTCAGGCAGTGTCTATGAGTGGGAAATGGACAGTCAATGCTTCTGGCAAAAGACTTCCTCTGGACTGGAAAGGAAGAGGAGAGATACAGTACTGTGTTAAAGTGTTAGGCACATACACATTGCTAAAGTGGCTAAGACTTTTGCATAGTACTTGTGTGATGATAAACCTGGTTCTGATATGGGTCTCTTTAGTGGACTGAGAGTGGGAAGGGGGCAGGCAGAGTGAAACATGATTGGGATAATGATCAATAAACCAGTCATTTGGAATTAAATTACCTTCCCTGGTGTCTCAGGGCTGGGTGAGTCTGCACCCGCCCCTGGCACTTCTTCTTTGCCACCTGTCCCACACCTATGGCACTCTACCCTCATCACTTATAACTATATAACAATTACAGCACAGAAACAGGCCATCTCGGCCCTTCTAGTCCGTGCCGAACGCTTACTCTCGCTTAGTCCCACCGACCTGCATTCAGCCCATAACCCTCCATTCCTTTCCTGTCCATATACCTATCCAATATTTTTTTAAATGACAAAATTTAACCTGCGAGTTCCTACATTCCAACACTCTTCCTACATTCTTTTCTCGTGTCAGATTGACAAACTTGCTCTTCGCTCCACAGTGACAAAACAGTACAGTGCAAGAGGAAGACATGGAGGGATTTCTACTGAGTCTCTGTGGGTGGAAGTTAGGAACAGGAAGGGGTCAATAACTCTATTGGGTGTTTTTAATAGACCACCCAATAGTAACAGGGACATTGAGGAGCAGATAGGGAGATAGATTCTGGAAGGTATAATAACAAGGTTGTCGTGGTGGGAGATTTTAATTTCCTAAATATCAATTGGCATGTCCCTAAAGTGAGGTGTTTAGATGGGGTGGAGTTTGTTAGGTGTGTTCAGGAAGGTTTCTTGACACAATATGTAGATAAGCCTACAAGAGGAGAGGCTGTACTTGATCTGGTATTGGGAAATGAACCTGGTCAGGAGTCAAATTTCTCAGTGGAAGAGCATTTTGGAGATAGTGATCACAATTCTATCTCCTTTACCAAAGTATTGGAGACGGATATGACCAGACAAGTCAGAAAAGTGTTTAATTGGAGTAAGCAGAAATATGAGGATATCAGGCAGGAACTTAGAAGCATAAATCGGGAACAGATGTTCTCAGGGAAATGTATGGAAGAAATGTGGCAAACGCTCAGGGGATATTTGCCTGGAGTTCTGCATGAGTACGTTCCAATGAGACAGGGAAAGAATGATAGGGTACAGGAACCGTGGTGTAAATCTACTCAAGAAAAAAAGAAGAGCTTATGAAAGGTTCCAAAAACTAGGTAGTGATACGAATCTAGAAGATTATAAGGCTAACAGGAAGGACATTAAGCATGAAATTAGGAGAGCCAGAAGGGGCCACGAGAAGGCCCTGGCAGACAGGATTAACGCAAACCCCAAGGCATCCTACAAGTATGTGAAGAGCAAGAGGATAAGACGTGAGAGAATAGGACCAATTAAGTGTGACAGTGGAAAAGTTTGCATGGAACTGGAGGAGATAGAGAAGGTGCTTAATGAGTATTTTGCTTCAGTATTCACTATGGAAAAGGATCTTGGCAATTGTAGGGATGACTTACAGTGGACTGAAAATCTTGAGCATGTAGATATTAAGAAAGAGGATGTGCTGGAGCGTTTGGAAAGCATCAAGTTGGATAAGTCACTGGGAGTGGACAAAGTGTTCCCCAGGATACTATGGGAGGGAAGGAAATAGATTGCTGAGCCTCTGGTGATGATCTTTGCATCATCAATGGGGAAGGGAGAGGTTCCGGAGGATCGGAGGGTTGTGGATATTGTTGCATTATTCAAGAAAGGGAATAGAGATAGCCTAGGAAACTATAGACCAGTGAGTCTGACTTCAGTGGTTGGTAAATTGATGGAGAAGGTCCTGAGAGGTAGGATTTATGAACATTTGGAGAGGCAAAATATAATTAGGAATAGTCAGCATGGCTCTGTAAAAGGCAGATCATGCCTTGTGAGCCTGATGGAATTTTTTGAGAATGTGACTAAACATATTGATGAAGGTAGAGCAGTAGATGTAGTGTATATGGATTTCAGAAAGGCATTTGATAAGGTACCCCATGCAAGGCACTGAGAAAGTAAGGAGGCATGGGATCCAAGGGGACATTGCTTTGTGGATCCAGAACTGGCTTTCCCACAGAAGGCAAAGTGTGGTTGTAGACGGGTCATATTCTGCATGGAGGTTGGTGACCAGTGGTGTGCATTAGGGATCTGTTCTGGGATCCCTACTCTTCGTGATTTTTATGAATGACCTGGATGCGGAAGTAGAGAGATGGGTTAGTAAATCTGCTGATGACACAAAGAGTAAGGGTGTTGTGGATAGTGTGGAGGGCTGTCCGAGATTACATTGGGATGTTGATAGGATGCAAAACTGAGCTGAGAAGTGGTGGATGGAGTTCAGCCCGGATAAGTGTGACGGGGTTCATTTTGGCATGTCAAATATGAAGGCAGAATATAGTATTAATGGTAAGACTCTTAGCAGTGTGGAGGATCAGAGGGATCTTGGGGTTTGAGTCCATGGGACACACAGAGCTGCTGCACAGGTTGACTCTCTGGTTAATAAAGCATATGGTGCATTGGCCTTCATCAGTTGTGGGACTGAGTTTAGGAGCTAAGAGGTAATGTTGCACCTAGATAGGACCCTGGTCAGACCCCACTTGGAGTACTGTGCTCAGTTCTGGTCACCTCACTACAGGAAGGATGTGGAAACTATAGAAAGGGTACAGAGGAGATTTACAAGGATGTTGCCTGGATTGGGGAGCATTCCTTATGAGAATAGGTTGAGTGAACTCAGCCTTTTTTCCTTGGAGCAATGGAGGTTGAGAGGTGACCCGATAGAGGTGTATAAGATGATGAGATGCATTGTTCGTGTGAATAGTCAGAGGCTTTTTCCCCATAGCTGAAATGGCTAGCACAAGAAGGCACAGCTTTAAGATGCTTGGAATTACCTTGGAGGAGATGGCAGGAGTAAGTTTTTTACTCAGAGAGTGTTGAGTGCATGGAGCAGGCTGCCGGTGACAGTGGTGGCGGAGGTGGATACAATAGGGTCTTTTAAGAGACTTCTGGACAGGTATATGGAGCTCAGAAAAATAAAGGGCTATGGGAAACCTTAGGTAGTTCTAAGGGAAGGACATGTTCAGCACAGTTTTTTGGGCTGAAGGGCCTGTATTGTGCTGTAGGTTTTCTATGTTTCTATGTTTCTTAAAGTCTTAGACACCCTAGCTGTAGATATGTGCACAGTACAGTAGCTAGCATAAAAATAATCTCGCCTCTTTCTTTCCAATCCTGATGAGAGGTCGTGATCCAAATCATCGATTGTTCATTTCCCTCCACAGCCGTGACCTGATCCATTGAGTTCACCTACGCTTTCATGTTTTGCACCAGATTCCTGCATCTATGGTTTCCAATGTTGAGAGGATTGCAAAGATTCAGTATTTTCTGAGTAAAGAGATTTCACGTTATCTCTTGTCTTAAAAGGCCAAGCCTTTATTTTGAGATTGTATCACTTGTTTTTAGACTTCCCAAATTCAGCTTTGTTTAGTGCCTTGTCAAACTCCTTCAGGATATATTTCAGTGAAATCATATTTCATTCACCTAAATTCTTGAAAATATAACTTCAGTCTGTAACAAATTTTTTGTCCCATAAATCAGACTGGTAAATCAATGTCCACCTTTGCATGGTGGAATTGGAGTTGGAATTGGTTTATTGTACCACATGTACCAAGATAGAGTGAAAAGCTTGTCTTGCATACATTTCATACAGATTAAATCATTCCACAGTGCACTAAGGTAGAACAAGGTAAAACAGTAACAGAATGCAAAATAAAGAACAAGAGCTACAGAGAAAGCACAGCACAGTTAAACAACAAGGTGTTAAATTATAAAAAAGATGGATTGTGAGGTCGAGTCTATTTCTTCATATCAATGATCCATTCAATAGCCTTATAAGCCATCCTTGAGTCTGATAGCACATGATTTCAGGCTGTTGACATGCTATTTGAAAGGAGAGGAGAGAAGAGAGTGTGTCTGGTGTGGGTGGGTCTTTGATTATGCTGGGTGCTATACCAAGGCAGCTAGCAGTATAGACAGAGGCTGCACACACAAGATGCTGGAAGAACCTATGGAAATGAATAAACAGTTAACATTTTTGGGATGAGACCCTTCTTCAGGACTGAGAAGGAAGGGGAAAGACAGCAGAATAAAAAGCTGGGGGAGGGAGAGGAAGGAGGATAGCTAGAAGTTTATAGGTGAATCTAGGTGGGTAGGAATGATAAAGGGCTGGAAAGGAAGGAATCTGGTAGGAACATTGAGTGCACCATAGGAGAAAGGGAAGGAGGAAGGGATCCAGGGAGAGGTGAGAGGCAGATGAGAAGAGGTAAGAGATCAGAGCTGGGATTAGAAGAGGAGAGGGGGTGGGAAATATTTTACCTGAAGGAGAAATGAATATTCATGTATCAGTTTGGAGGATACCCAGGCAAAATATCAGGTGTTGCTCCTCCACCTGATGGTGGACTCATTGTGGCACAAGTGGAGTCCTTGGACTGACATGTTAGAATGGAAATGGGAATTGGAATTAAAATATTTGACCTCCAGGAAGTTCTGCTTTTGGCGAATGGAGCGGAGGCTGGTTTCCATGATGTGCTGAGCTGTGTCCACAACTCCCTGCAGTTTATTTCAGTCACACAGATCAATTCCCATATCAAGTCGTGGTGCATCGAAATCAGATGCTTCCTATGGTGCATTGATTAAAATTGGTAATAGTCAATGGTACATGCCAAATCTCTTTAACTTCCTGAGGAAGATGAGGTGTTGGTGAGCTTCCTTGGCTGTGCATCAATGTGTCTGGATCAGGACAGGTCAATTGAAATATTTACTCCTAGTAACCTAAAGTTCTCCATCCTTTCAACACCATTGATGAAGACAGGAGTATGTTCACCCAACATCCCCCCCCCTCACCTCACTTCCTGAAGTCAATACCCAGTTCTTTTGTTTTGCTGACATCCGAGCATTATCATGACACCATGTTACTAAGCATTCTATCTCCTACCTGTACTCTGACTCGTCTTTATGTGAGATATGGCCCACTACAGTGGTGTCACCCGAAAACTTGCAGGTGGAGTGAAGCACACAAAATGCTGGAGGAACTCAGCAGGCCAGACAGCATCGACGGAAAAGAGTACAGTCGACGTCTGAATCTGGCCAGGCCATCATGAGTGTACGGGGAGTAGAGTAAGGCACTGAGGAACCAACCTCATGGTGCACCAGTGTTTAGAATAATCATGGTAGAGGTTGTTGCCTATCCTTTCTGATTTCTTCTGTTGACCAGGAAGTCAAGGATCCAGGTACAGAAGGAGGTTTTGATTCCCAGATTCTCAGAGTTTAGTGATGAGTTCGCTTGCTAAAATGATGGGGCGAAGGCAAGAGAATTTGGTTGAGAGGGATAATAAGTCAGTCACGATTGATCGGTGGAATGATTCAATGGGCTAAATGGCCTAATTGCACCTCTGTGTCTTCTGGTCATATGGTGTTGAGTACCCTGGACGATGATGAGGGGGAAACTGAGACATAGGTGCTGTACCTCATACCGTTATGAGGAAGAGTACCAGCAAACAGGATGAGTTAGGTGGGAAGTGATGGGCAGATCAGGGCAACACAACGAGATTGGACCCTGTAGAAAGCAGAAAGGGGGAGAGTGGGAAAGACGTGACTGGTGGTGAAATCATGTTGGAACTGGCAGAACCCCTGAAACCATAAGAAATCGCAAAGAGATATGAACGCAGCCCAGACTATCCTCAAAACCAGTTGTTCTCCATTGACTCCATCTACACTGCTTGTGACCTCACAAAAGCAGCCAACTAATTAAGGACCCCTTCCACCCTTTTATTCTCTCTTCTACCCCTTTCCCATTTGGCAGCTGATACAAAGTCTTAAGAACACATACCCCCAGGCTGAAGGTCAGTTTCTTATCCATTGTTATAAGAGTTGTGAATGGACCTCTTACAGACAAAGAATTCTTGATCTTTCTATCTGTCTCATCATAGCCTCTGTGCTTTATGTACCTACCTGCAGAGCATTCTCTGTAACTGTAACACTATATTCTGCATTATGTCTTGTTTTTTCTTTTGTAGTATGTTAGTTTCCTTATGTATAGAATGATCTGGCTGGGTGATTCATCAACAAAAGTTTTTTTTCAGACGGCATCTATGGAAATGAATAAACAGTCAAGATTTTGGACTGAGACCCTTCATCAAGATTGGAAAGGAAGGCAGAAGAAGCGCTTCTCCTCCCCTGCCTATGTTCTCCCCGTGGTGCCTTTCCTCTTTCCCTTTCCCCCATGGTCCGCTTGCCTTTCCTATCAGCTTCCTTCTTCTCCAGCTCTTTACCTTTTCCACCTCTCACCTCCCAGCTTCTTACTTCATACCCCCCTCTGCCACTCACCTGGCTTCATCTTTCACCTTCTAGCTTGTACTCGTTCTCATGCCTCCTCCTTCTTATTCTGACTTTCTCCCCCTTGCTTTCCAGCCCTGAAGAAGGGTGTCGAACTGAAACATCAACTGTTCATTAATTTCCCTAGATGCTGCCTGACCTGCTGAGTTCCTCCAGTATTTGTGTGTGTGTGTGTGTGTGTGTGTGTGTTACTCTGGATTTCCGACATATGTTTATTGCAAAAGTTTCTCCACAGTATTTTGGTACATTTGTTGTTGAGGTATGTCTTAGGATGCAGTGGGACACATCATCAACGATGTAACCTGGAGTTATCGGGTGTTTTGGGTCTTTCAACATCAGACGCTCTTGCCCAGGCAACCGAGCCAGGGTTGATCAGGCCCTGGTCTGAGTCTCAGCAGCAGTAGTCTCTGGATCACACCTCTTGATCCATGGTCATCTGGGGGCTCACTTACTCGGATGGTCCTGATAGCTCTTTACTTTATAGTCCCATAACGCCAAGGAGAAAGAAGGTTCTGCATGGCCAGCAGTCAGCAAAGTCTCCTCATCCCAAGTTAACATGGTCTGGAGTCATCTGTCAACATCTCCTGTGGCTATTGCCTCAATGATATGGACTACGTCTTCCTCCAACTGCAGTCACTTACGCTGATGACTTGCTGGAAGCTACTATAGATGTGTGGTGGAAAGTGTGCTGACTGGTTGCATTCCGGCATGGTATGGGAACACCAATGAGTTTGAGTGGAAAATCCAACAAAAGGTAATGGATTTGGCCTAGTATATCATAGGTAAAATCCTCCCAGCCACTGAGTACATCTACATGAAACATTGCCATAGAAAAGCAGCATCCATCATCAAAGATCCTCACCACCCAGTCCATGCTATTTTCTTGCTGTTGCCATCAGGTAGAAAGTACAGGTGCCTCAGGGCTTGCACCACCAGGTTCAAGAACAGTTACTACCACTGAACCATCAGGCTCCTGAACAACAGGGGATAACTACACTCATTCTATTTCTTGTGTTCGCACAACTGATGAACTCACTTTAAGGACTCTGTCTTGTTATTTCATGCTCATTATTCATTGCTATTTATTTATATCTGCATTTTCACAGTTTGTTATTTATTGATCCTGTATACAGATACTGTCAGGCTTGGTGGCGCAATAATATCTGCACTGGACTCCGGAGCAAAGGTTCCCAAGTTCAAATGCAAGTCGGGTTGAGCATCGAGCTAGCAACTCGGCCTCATAAAAACAAGAATAGCTTGCTACGGAAACACCGTCCAAAGATGGTGCCCCAATAACTCCACTGCCGAGTTAAGGGCTATTCTTCTTCGACAGATACTGCTCTATAGAGTTTCTAAGTATGCCCACAGAAAAAGAATTTTGGGGTTATATATGGTGACATGTCCTCTGATAAAAAGTTTTACTTTGAACTTTGAACTTAACCCGCCGGTGTTCTGCTATTCTGTCTGCAGTGGGAGGTCCTATAATAATGTAATTCCAATTACCAAATGTGAAGAACAAAAAAAGGCGGAGGGAGTTAAGTTTCAATATTTTTTTATGACTCTTTTGTGCCAAATCAAGTAGAGAGTAGATGGGCTAGGGGGAAATTATTTCTTGGTTCCTTTCAGTAATCACCTCAGAGGTGGGGTGTAGGATAGAGAGAATACAAACAACTTTCTGAAAGCAGGAAGGTGAGTTAACCTGAGCATGAAATGGACTTGTCCTTTAATATTCCAGTTTGATTTTTCTTTTTATGATATGCTAGCTAGCCACAAATATTTAATGTCAGATGCATTTACTGTTGCTTCTGACTCTGAATTATTCATGATTCCTGTTGGATTTTTTTTAACATAACAAGAAAAGCAATTTAGTAAGCAGCTAAAATGAGTTGTTCTAGGTTACAATAGCATTAAGTGATTCTTGTGCAACTTGAATTTAAGAAGGTTAATGATATCCACATGGGAATAGGCAGCATTGAGGAAAGAACTTTCCTGGTTATAGCAGTGTGAAATGAGTTTAATGGTCATTAAATAAAGATGTAAATTATATATTATGTTTATGGCTGCAAGAGATCTTTCTTCCCTCGTCACCTCACTTTTCACCATTTTAAAGATGTTGATTCTTCAGGGAACTGGTACCTTCAATGTGTCGTCCATTCAAAATCAGATTATCCTTATACAGCACCCTTCAGTTTCAAAAGAACATTGCAAGATGCTTCACAAGAGCAGAAACAAGCAATGTCACATTGAGGGAAATTAGGACAGATGTTAAGTGATGCAACTCTAATTCTGAAGCTGGCATAATTGATCCTGACTAGGATTCAAATCCCACCTTAGGACCTGTGAAAGAATAATTAAATATAACTGGAATTGAAACGGTAATGTCCTTGTGGGTACTTACACTCAACTCAATGGCATTTGGCACAGACTTGAATACCAACTCCTCTGTCCTGTGGAGAGGATTTTTCCAATGGGGGGGAGGGGGGGTTCCAAAACCAGAGGGCACAGATCTGGATAGAAGGATATCATTTTAGCACAGGAATTAGGAAGTTGATATATTCTTGATTAGTAAGGGCAGCAAAAGTTACTAGGAGAAGGCAGAAGAATGGGGTTGAGAAGTTCAGTAAATCAGTCATGATAGAGCATTCTTGATGGGCTGAATGGCCTAATTCTGGCCCTTCTGTATGTCTTATGGTCCTAGAGGTGACATCCCTTCATCAGCTGCATCCTCCCCACAGGCTAGCCCTCTTTTCCTTTGCAGACTTCCTATCATGCTCTTCCTGGGTGCATCCACCATGTTCAGATCTGACCCGTTCAGGCATAACAGAAGAGACACTAATGGAGTTGTGGTAGTGGTGGATTAAGAGGTATAGAGAGGGGAGAGATTATTTCTACAGGAGCGTCCGCTTTCCCTGTCATGCTCAGTGGCTGCTGTGACGCCAGCAAGCACAGCCATGACGGCAGCTCTCGGAGTTTACATGTGGGTCCCCAAAATTCTGCCATTGGGAAATTTGTTTGGGCCACCAGACATATTGATGGAGCTGCCAGCAAATGGTCTCCAAACCATGTTCCAACTTGAAAAAGCCCTTCGTGCTTCTTGGCACAGGGGTCGTGCTGCCTCTCAGGTTACCCATAGCACCAGACACTATAGTCCACACTCACCCCCTCTGTAGGCTGGCTCAGCAAGTCCTCCCAGGTCCTTGGATTATGGAGGGATGCGGCATTGAAACAGATCCTTCGGCCCATCAAGTCTGAGTCTACTCCAACCACCTATTTAAATTAATCCAACTTTAAACTCCTAGATGAAATTGCCATACAATGTCCCTAATGGCTCCAACAATAGTATAGCCCCAGTGACATTTACCTAGTGTGAGATCTGAGCGATCATCACCCAGCTTCCAGAACCATGGTGTTCTGTCCTCCGCTATTAGATTGCCCCCTCTCCAGTCCTGTATCTCTTTCACCAGTCAACTTCCCAGAACTTTACTTCACCCCTCCCACTTTCCGGGTTTTACCTACCACCTGCCACTTTGTACTTCCTACTCCACATTCTTATTCTGACTTCTCCCGTCATTTCCAGTCCAGAAAATGAAGGTTGTGGCACAGAACGTCAACTGTTTACTCTTTTCCATAGATGCTGCTTGGCCTCCTTCTGAGTTCCTCCATCTTTTGTGTGTGTTGCTTCCAGAAACTTATTCAATTTGGTCTCCAAGGAGTCTTCAACTCTATCAGTATGTATGTAAACGTACAGTATTTATCCATCTCTATCCATCTATCTGCTGTATCTATTGACCTAACCATCTATTTATTTATTTGTGTATTTATTTATCTATCTACTTATTGAGATATAGGATGGAGTAGGCCCTTCCAGCCCTTTGAGCTGTGCCTCCCAGCATTCGCCCATTTCATCCCAGTATCATCACAAGGCAATTCACAATGACCAATTAGCCTACCAACTGGTACATCTTCGGACTTTGGGAAGAAACTGGAGCACCTGGAAGAGACCCACACAGTCATGGGGAGAACATACAAACTCCTCCCAGACAGTGGTGGAAATTGAACTTGTGTTGCTGGTACTGTAAATCGTTATGCTAAGTCTATGCTACCATTGCTCTTATGTAACTGAGAAGTACTGTCAAATACTCTCATATAACTGAGCCAATTATTTGACTCATTTGCTGGAGCATTAGGCTTTCCATTGAGCAGGAAGTGCTCATGGTTTTGAACAGGAGTCAATTTGATCCATTTATCGTCAACATCTGAATTTTTTTAAAAAATAGATAGGCCTGTTTTTTCATGAATCCTCAGATGCTCTTTTAAGGTGGCAATCAATATTCACAAAATGTTCTTGGTCCTAACATCAAGAGAATCCTATTAGTTTTCCAAGGATTACTTAAGATCCATGTCCATCGAGGGGTACCTGTTCTCAAGAGCTGTATTATCTCAAAGAGCAAAGTTTCAATCCTGCAGCAAAGGGTTAATCATGATTATAAGGTGCTCAACACTGACACTTAAAGACTGCAAAGTGCTTTGTGACATCTTGCAATTGTGAGACTCCAAATCAATGCACATCTTCCTTGACAGAGAAAGAGATGTGAAGGATGGAAGTGAATAGCGAGCATTTCTCCTCAACTCCACACTGGGATTTTCTTTGTTACCTTAAGATCATTGCTATTATAGTGTCATGGGACTGCTGTATAGTCTTCAAAATGACAGATAATAATTGCAACAAACCTGAGATTTTTAGAAAAGGGGATGAATTCAATCACAGTGCATATCCTTCCAGAGCTCTCAGAACAGTGTTATACACTCAGTGGACCTTTATTGGGTTCACCTGCACACCTGCTCATTAATGAAAATATCTAATGAGCCAATCGTGCGGCAGCAACTCAATGCGTAATAATATGCAGACATCGTCAAGAGGTTCAGTTGTTGTTCAGATCAAATATGAGAATGGGGAAGAAATGTGATCTAAGTGGCTTTGACTATGGAATGATTGTTGGTGCCAGGCTTATCTCAGAATCTGCTGACCTCCTGGGATTTTCATGCACAGCAGTCTCTAGATTTTACAGGGAAATGTGCAAAAACAGGGGAAAAAAAATCCAGGAAGCAGAAGTTCTGTGGGCGAAAATGCCTTGTTGAGGAGAGAGGTCAGAGGGGAATAGCCAGAGTGGTTAGTGGTTCAAGTTGACAGGAAGGTGGCAGTAATTTAAATAACCACGCATTACAACAGTAGGCAGAAGAGCATCTCTGAATGTACAGCGTGTCAAACCTTGGCATCAAAGGATTTCAGCAGCAGAAGACCACAATCTGCAATCAGTAGCCACTTCATTAGGTACAGGAAGCTCAGCTGGTAGGATGAAAATAACGTAGAACAGGTACAGTTAGGGAGGCAATAAGTGAATACAGGCACAGTGAAACTTTACTGAAACTTCAGGCCAATTTCCTCACACCCACTGTGTCTAATATGTTTGTAACTTAGCAACTCACCAAACTGCACTCAGCGGCCACTTTACTTGGTACCTTTTCCACTGAGCACAAGTGGAAAGGTAATCCCACCTTCATAGCAGAGGGTGCAGTTGATTCATTCCAATCCTTTCCCAACTCCTGAAATGGGAACAGGAAATGACTGATCCTGGCACCTGTGAAGAAACCTGGTAGACATTTATGCACATACTCTGCCCGGGAAAGAGACAGACCTTCTCAAGAAATGAAAATATAAGGAAGAAGGTATGTCAATATAAGGAGATTGAGGAGATTTGGCACGTCACCACAGACTCTAAAAATTTCTACAGATGAACATCCAGACTTGTCACCACCTGGAATGAATGCTCCAATACGGAGGGCCAAAAGCTGCCGCAGGAGGTTGTAGACTCGGCCATCTCCATCAAGGACATCTTCAAAAGATGGTGCCTCAAAATGGTGGCATGTGTCATTATGGATCCTCACCATCCTGAATATTGCCTCTTCTCATTACTACCATCAGGGAGGAGGTAGAGAAGCTTGAAGAAATAGTCATTGTTTCAGAACAACGTCTACCCCTCCACCATCAGATTTCTGAATGGACCCTGAACCCATCACTACTTTTTTTTTGCACTACTTATTTAATTTTTATATATATATACAGTGGTAAGTGGTATGTAGTGTCTATAAAACGTATTCATCCCCCTTGGAAGTTTTCATGCTCTATTGTTTTACAACATTAAAGCACAGTGGGTTTAATTTGACTTTTTTGACACTGATCAACAGAAAAAGACTCGTCTGTGTCAAAGTGAAAACAGATCTCTACAAAGTGACCTAAATTTATTACAAATATAAAACACAAAGGAATTGATTGCTTAAGTATTCACCCCCTTTAATATGACACACCAAATCATCGCTGGTGCAGCCAATTGGTTTTAGAAGTCACATAATTAGTTCAATGGAGATCACTGTGAGCAGTCAAGGTGTTGTAGTAAGAATTGATCTGTATCTGGAAGGTCCAACTGCTGGTGAATCAGTATCCTGGCAAAAACAACACCTTAAAGAAAGAATAACACTCCAAGCAATTCCATGAAAAGGCGGTTGAAAAGCACAAGTCAGGAGATGGATACATGAACATTTCAAGTCACTGAATATCCCTCGGAGTGCTGTCAAAATAGATTGTGTGATGCGTCTAATGTGGTAGCGTAGTGGGTAGTACCTGTCGCTCTCACTTTTACCTTCCACTGCTGCCTTAGCTGTCTTGCGGAAAGGAGAGCCGAATGCAGAAATCTCTCTCTGCCAGTACATAACCACTCCAACAGCAGTCCTCGTGTCGTGCCTCCTTGCTGGCAACACACGGAAACTGAACTCCTTTCTGACTCAGGCTAAACTACAGAGGACGGGGAGGAGGTCTGGCCCCTGCATGCGTAGCACTCAGGCCCACCGGTGTGTGGATACGCCTGGCGCTCGTGAACCAGCTCCCCGGCTATGGGTAAATAGCCCCACTGCCTTGTGGGCAGCCCTGGGAGAGACAAAGGCAATGGAAGTAAACCCAGAGAGCAAATCTGGAGTGGTGACTCTAAGATGACTGGACATCCTTCCAGCAGCTCCTGCAGTCAAGCTGGTGCCAACGTATTGCTTCATAAGCTTTCCTTTGGACTACACTGGTGAGGCCAGGAGGGAGATCTTAATGACTTGGCATCTCAGGATCTCCATACCTTCCACCCAGGCTTGTGATGATGATCATTACCCACTGGCCTTCAAGATAGATGGCTGCTAACCTAACAGTTAAGTCAATCATCAAGAAATGGAAAGAATATGGTACAGATGTAAATCTGCCTAGAGCAGGCCGTCCTCAGAAATCGAGTGACCATGCAAGAAGGGGACTAGTGAGGGAGGCCACCAAGAGACCTATGACAACTCTAGAGGAATTACAAGCTTTTGTGCCTGAGCTGAGAGAGACAGCACATAAAACAACTACTGCCCAGGTGCTTCACCAGCTGCACCTTTATTGGAGAGTGGCAAAGAGAAAGCCACTGTTGATTAAAAAAAACCCACATGAAATTTTGCCTAGAGCTTGTCAGAAGGCATGTAGAAGAAGGAAGCTGGAAGAAGGTTCTGTGGTCTGATGAAACCAAAATTGAGCTTTTTGGCCATCAGACTAAACACAATGTTTGGCATAAGCCAAACACTGCACATTATCAAAAACACACCATTCTTGCCATGAAGCATGGTGGTGGCTGTATCAAGCTGTGGGGATGCTTCACTGCAGCAGGCCCTCGTAGGCTTGTGAAAGTAGAGGGGAAATGAATGCAGCAAAATACAGGGAAATCCTGGAGGAAAACCTGATGCAGTCTGCAAGAGAACTGCGACCTGGGAGAAGATTTGTTTTCCGGCAAGGCAATGACCCCAAGCATAAAGCCAAAGCTACACAGGAATGGCTTAAAAACAACAAATTTAATATCCTGGAGTGGCCAAGTCAGAGTCCAGACCTCAATCCAATTGAGAGTTTGTGGTTGGACTTGAAAAGGGCTATTCAGTCACAATCCCCATGCAATCTGACAGAGCTTGAGCAGTTTTGTAAAGGGGGGGGGGAAGAGGAGAGAAATTGCAGTGTCCAGATGTGTAAAGCTGATAGAGGCCTATCCACAGAGACTCAAGGCTGCAATTACTGTCAAAGGTGCATCTACTAAATACTGACTTGAAGTGGGTGAATACTTATGCAATCAGTTCTTTTGTGTTTTATATTTGTAATTAATTTACATCACTTTTTTAGAGATATGTTTTCACTTTGACATGAAGAGGTCTTTTTCTGTTGATCAGTGTCAAAAAAAGCCAATTTAAATCCACTGTGATTTAATGTTGTAAAACAATAAAACATGAAAACTTCCAAGGAGGTGAATACATTTCGTATAGACACTGTGTGTGTGTATATATATATATATATATATATATATATATATATATATATATATATATATATATACACTAAACTAATATAAACTAAAACTATAAACTATATATAAACTAAAATTACTTTGACAGGTTTCTTTGCTACACTGGATAAGGACATAATGCTGAGCTTTACGAGGCATTAGTCAGACCCCACTTGGAGGACTGAGAGCAGTTTTGGACCACTTGTCAAAGTAAGGATGTGTTGGCTGTGGAAGGGATCCAGAGGCATTTCAGAGGAATGAAAAGGTTAATGTACAAGGAGCTTTTAATGCCTCTGTGCCTGTACTCTCTGGACTTTAGAAGATTGAGAGGTGGGGGAAGGACCACTTAGAAATTTATTGAATTTTGTAAACCTAGATAGAGTGAACTTGGGAAGTATGTTTCCTAAAGTGGGGGAGTCTAGGACCAGAGTACGTAGCTTCAGAATACAAGGAAATCCCTTTAGAGATGAGGAGGAATTTCTTTGGTCAGAGAGTAGTGAATCTATAGAATTCATTGCCACAGACAGTTGTGGAGGCCAAGTCATGAGGCATATTTAAAGTGGAGGTTGATAGGTTTTCGATTACTAAGGGTGTCAAAGAAGCAGGAGAATGGGATTGCAAAGGACAATAAATCAGCCATGGTAGAGTGGCAGAGCAGATTCAATGGGCCAAATTCTGCACCAACGTCCTATAGTTTTATTGTCTTATGTATTGACTTGCAACCCCAAAGCTGGGAGGTGGACTGTCTTTCTGGAAAAGTATTCAGGAACAGGTGGCGGGTTGGTGATGCATCTCTACGAAAGGAGGTGTAAGATGCTCATTTCTCCACCAGCCCTCAGGTCACCCTTCAGCACTTGCTTAGCCCCTCAATCAGGGTCACGTGAAGCCATGGGATCAGGTGGGGGATGGTCGTATGAGCAGCCAGTACACATCCCAAATCCTAATTATGCGACCACTGATGCCAGGCAGACAATCTCCTGAAGAGTATTGATAATGGCTCGGGTCACTGGTCTTGTAATGACACTGCCCAGAAGGCGGCAATTGAAAAGCAGTCTGTAAAAAAATTTGCCAAGGACAATCATGGTCATGGAAAGGCGACGATCCCCCATGTCATGCAGCATGCCACATAATGAACCAATGAACTATTCAGGAAATGCTTCTCTGTCAGGTCTGCCTGACCTACCCAACATGTTCCATTTTTTATTCCACATTTCTGGCATCTGCAGCATTTTATTTTGGTGTTGTACTGATAGTGATGTGACGCACAAGGGAATTCTAAAATTTGTTGTGGTTCAGCAGTGATCTTTTATTATATTAAAGTAGTTATTGTATTAATTAAAGTTCAAAGATAATTAATGACTTATTAAGCAAATGACTTGACTGCTTTCTCAGCTAAACTTAAAAGAGCCTATTTCTATAACCAACACTTGTACTTTAACCAGAGTTCTCTCTCTCGTATCTGGCAGAATATGTTGCAGACATTTGCTGCCATTTTTTTACAGCAGTAACTTGGCATCACCATTTGTAAAACACATTGGTTAGAATTTTAATTAGCTTTATTTGTCACATGTGCATTGAAACATACAGCAAGATGCATCATTTGCTTCAAGTCCAATCAGCAAGCGTTGTGCCAGGTGGCCTGCAAGTGTCACCATGCTTCCAGTGCCAACGCAGCACGCCCACAACTCATTAACTCTAACTGTATGTCTTTGGAATCTGGGAGGAAACAGGAGCATCCAGAGGAAATGCACGTGATCACAAGGAGAACATATAAGCTCCTTATGGGGGATCAAACTGTGATCTTACAGCTGGTTACTGTAAAGTTTTGCACTAACTACTATGCCACACATTGAATCAAACATAGGCTTTGAAAGGAGATACAAAAGTTCCGGCCTTCCCAAACTTTGTAGAGTTATGATTGAGTATTTGTAGCTGTCTGTCTCTATAATAGTCACAGAGTCATATAGCACAGAAATGGACTCTTTGCCTCAATTCCTGAAGAAGGGTCTCAGCCTGAAATGTCGACTGTTTATTCCTTTCCATGGACGCTGCGAGACCTGTTGAGTTCCTCCAGCGTTATGTATATGTTCCTCTGGATTTCCAGTATCTTTTGTATTCTCATTTGCCTGTGCTTGCCCTACATTCCGCGCCCCCCCCCCCCCAACCCTTCCCATCCATATGCCTGTCCAAGTGTCTTGTTAATGTACTTGCCTTGACCACTTCTGCTAGAAGCTCATTCCATACTGTAACCACGCTCTGGCTGCAAAATTAGCCCCTGGGGTTCCTGTTGAATCTCCCCCCCACCGAACTTTGCACGTTGTTGACACCCACCCTGGCTCCTCATGATTTTATGCACCTCCATAGGATCACCACTCATTTCCCTTTGCTCCAATGAATAAACTTCCAAGCTTCTCAGATCTCCATGTCCCAGTTCCTTGAATTCTGACAACATCCTCGTTAATCTCATCTGCACTGTTTCCAGCCTAGTAGAAATTAGCAAACCTGTATAAAGAGAAAGGAAGCCTTGATTTTATTCCTATATAGGAGTGGTGCCAAAGATGAACTTGCTTCCAAAAGCCCTAATGTAGATTCCTCAAGGGTGCTGTACAGAGTGAATCCTGATAATCTGCTCCAGACTATTTTGAAATCCCAGTTGCTTGGCAACCAGGTCACAAGACGATATTTGCTGTGCTCTCTTCCCACTCCTCTCCCTTTCCACTCTCTGGGACTCTGATTCCAGAGATCCCTTTAAACTAACCCATTTCGTGGAATGCACACAAGACAGGAGGAGCTCAGCAGGCCTGGCAGCATCTATGAAAAAGAGTACAGTTGATGTTTCAGGCCGAGACCCTTCATCAGGACCCATGAAGGGTCTTGGCCCGTAACGTTGACTACACTCTTTTCCATAGATGCTGCCTGACCTGCTGAGTTCCTCCAGCACTTTGTGTGTGTGGCCTGGATCTCCAACATCTGCAGACTTTCTCCTGTTTGTGATTGGACTATTTCATGGGAAATTTGTTTTATTTTCTGTGGCAATATAAAGGCGTATTGCAAGCCTTTTGGTATTTCAATAGCAAGAATATTCAATAATAGATAATCCTGCATTATTATTTAATCACAGTGTAGGAGCCATGCATCTTATTTCTAACAGCATTATATTCTGTGTTACACATTTATTATGTGTATTATCGTAACACCACATGAGTGGGGGCATGGTAAAAGCAAAGGGAATAAGTTACGTATTTGTGCTTTGTTCTGGGAAATTAGGAGATTGGGACAAACAGATGTCATATCTTTTGATGACTGCCTTGTTACGCTTAATTGCATCGCTTCAAGATTTGTTTGCTTTGCTAGTTGCTAATAAAGAATTGAATACAGATCTTTGACTTTTGGAACATTATTATTGGATTGAGCAGAGGGCGCGGCATACAAGGATAACAATTCATGGAGGTCGACAGCAGCGGTATTGCTTTGTGCATTTGCCTGAGACACACTGTATTACAAATTCCATTTCTCGTGAGCATTTCCTGCTAGCCTCCGGGCTCCTGGCTGCAAAACGTTATGGCTAGTAGCATGAATTTTGAATGATGATTAATATAGAATAATTACTTTAACATTGATTTAAAGTATTATGCTTCGGAATTCCCTTCAGCATCACAGAATTGACCGTTTAAGCTTTAAAAAAAATACTGCAGATGCTGGAAGTCTGAGGTAAAAACAAATAATGCTGCATATATTCAGCTGGTCAGGCAGGGTTTGTGGAGACAGAAATAGAGATAGAGATGATGGTACACCTCATTGCCCTGAATTGTTAAATCTATTTCTTACTACATAGGTGCTCCAAAAAACAGGGTTAATGTGACGGCACAGAAACATACAGTCCAGGTGACATGTGTTCAATTCCCACTGCTGCCTGTAAGGAGTTTGTACGTTCTTCCCGGACCATGTGGGTTTCCTCCCACAATCCAAAGAGGTATTGCTTAGTAGGTTAATTGGTCATTGTATATTGTCCTGTGATTAGTCTAGGGTTAAATCGGGGGATTGATGGGCAGCATAGCTCGAATGATCAGAGGGGCCAATTTCACGCTCCATCTCAATAAATAAAAATAAATGAATTTCACGTTCATGAGCTGAACCATCGACTCTTATTTCTCGCTCTGTACATGCTGCTTGACCAGCTGAGTATTTCCAGCATTCTCTACGTCTGATCATATCTGGTTACATTCCCTGCTGGATTTTCAGCGGCGGAGAAGAAACATAAAAAGCTTGATGCTGATAGATATCACATTGGACTTGATGGCTTTGTGGCAAGGCTTGTGGAAGATACAAAGATAGGTAGTGTTGAGGGAGCAATGCGATTGCAGCAGGACTTAGACAAATTGGAAGAATGGACAAAAAATTGGCAGATGGAATACAGTGGTTGGGAAATGTATGATAAAGCATTTTGGTAAAAGGAACAATAGTGCGGACCATTATCTAAATGAGGAGATGATTCAAACATCAGAGGTACAGAGGGACTTAGGAGTCCTTGTGCAAGACTCCTAGAAGGTTAATTTACAGATTGAGTCTGTGATAAAGAAGGCAAATGCAATGTTGGCATTTATTTCTAGGGGATTAGAATATGTAGGAGATCATGTTGAGTGTGGTAAGACACTAGTCAGACCACACTTAGAGTATTGTCAACAATTTTCGTCCCCATATTTCAGAAATAATGTGCTGACATTGGAGAGAGTCCAGAGGAGGTTCACGAGGATGACTCTGGGAATGAAGGGGTTAACATATGAAGAATGTTCGGCAGCTTTGGGCCTAACCCTCACTCAAATTTAGAAGAATGCCGGGGTATCTCATTGAAACCAACCAAATGTTGAAAGGACGAGGTAGGGTGGATGTGGAGAGGATGTGGATATGGTAGGGATATCAAAATTGATCCTATGGTAGGCCTCAACTTTGAGGGGCGACCCTTTAGAACAGAGGTAAGGAGGATTTCTTTGCAGCCAGAGAGTATAAATCTGGAATGTTCTGCCACAGATTGCGGTGAAGACCAAGTCTGTGCGTATATTTAAGGTGGAAGTTGATCGTTTCCCGACAGGATCGTTGATCCTTCAAGACATTAAAGGATATGGTGAGAAGGCAGGTGTATAGGACTGAGTGGGATCCAGGATCAGCCATGATGGAATGGTGGAGCAGACTTGATGGGCTGAATGGCCCAATTCTGTTCTTATTGTACCACAACAATTCATTTTGATTAACACAGGTGATGATATTTGACAAATGCCCAACTTTCCCTGCTGTATTGTTTTAATGAGCATCACCACACTCAGGAGTGAAACTTTGATAGTTCCTGGCCTTGAATCCTAAGGATCTCCTGTGGTTTCCAGAGAGCAAGTCCTGGCAGTCACAGAATAATAAAGTGCTTTCCTCTACAAATAAAATGGATGAAGATCATGATAGGGCAAGTGGACAGTTGCTTCCATTTGTAGATGTTCTGTGATCATGTGATGAGCAGAGGAGGTGGGGAGGAGGGGGAAGTAACATTTCTTTAGGAGGCATGGATTCATTGATCAGAAGGATTCTGGAGACTTTCAGGAATTTCAAATTGGAACTGACTAAGCACTTGAGAGAAATGGGCTTTAGGGAATGACTGGAAGAAAGAGGCCTATGGATTTTTTTTTCAGAGAACTAGCATGGGCTCATACAACAAAGAAGCAGACCATTCAGCCCAACGCTGCTGTACCAACCATCAAGACACTTCTATATTAACGCCTCAGGGTTCACCACACATTTCCATCAATTCCCCCCAGAAACTATTATTCACCTACACAATGAGAGCAATTTACAATGACCAATTAACTTTCCAATACACATGTCTGTAGCATATGGAACAAAACACACACAGTCACTTGCAAACTCCACACAGGCAGCTCCTGGGGCGAGGATTGAACCAGCACCACCGGATCTGTGAGGCAAGTGCTTGACTCGCTGCATCGCTGTGTAGCCCACTGGGTGACATGGCCTCCCTCTGTCACATGGTGAGCCTGTCACTTCATTAGCATTTAGTGTGACAAACTGAAGTACTAAACCTGACACTCTGGTGGCAGAGAAACAGGAACAAAGCAAAAGAGGGCCAACTGCAGAATTCCCTCATTCCAAACAGCAGGAATAATTCATTAGTGTCAATAACTCTTTGTCTTTTCAGAACGGTTTGGTTCCAGGGTCCATCAAGATCTTGAGGCACATAACTCAGCGGACAGTCAGCCAGAACCAGGACCACTGTACACTAAGTGGCTTCTGGATCCTGGGACAAACTAGGGAGCAGGTAACGAGGCCCTGGTTTTGATTACAAAAGCGACTCTGTGTCAACGGCATCGAACTAGTAGATTGAGCAGCTCTGCAGCACATCCCACACAACACTCAAGTAAAGGCCAGAGTTGCACAATGTGACATTGTCAAAAGCTACATCTTTTATTTACAGAGCGACATATCCAAAATAAAATGGGCTCGGTGAATTATTTAACTAACTTGCCTGATATTTTATTTATGGTTTAATACTTCCGCAAAAGGATCAGCACTCACAAGTAAAGAACTTGCAGCTTTTTTTGTGGGAGTTATTTCATTTTCTTTCCCTATTTTATAAATAATTAGAGTAAAATGCTAATCCCTGTGGGCAGGGCCCCATCAATGCTGAAATGAGAAGGCTTTTCTTATTATCATTCACTGGATTTTGGGGGTAAATTCTCGGCATTTATTGCCCTTCCTCTGGTGTGCTAGAGGAGGTGGAAGTTAGTCACAAGACTATCAATTTATTTATTTATTTATTTGTTTGTTTGTTTGTTTGTTTGTTTGTTTGTTTATTTATTTGTTGGAAAATAGCATTGAATAGGACCTTCCAATCTTTTGAGCCAAGCCACCCAGCAAAAGAATTAGGCCATTTGGCCCATTGAATCTGCTCTGTCATTTCATCATAGCTGATCCAATTTTACTCTCGGTCCCAATCTCCTGCCATCTCCCCGTAGCCCTTTATGGCCTGACCAATACAGAATCTATCAACCTCTGCCTTAAATATACATAAAGACTTGGCCTCCCCAGCCGCCTGTGGCAATGATTTCCACAGATTCAACACTCTCTGGCTGAAGAAATTCCTCCTCATCTATGGTCTAAATGAACGCCCCTCTATTCTGAGGCTGTGTCCTTAGGCTTTAGTCTCTCCTACCATAGGAATCCACTCTAACAAGGCCTTTCACCATTTGATAGGTTTCAATTATGTCACTCCTCATTCTTCTGAATTCTATTGAATACAGGCCCAGAGTCATCAAACACTCTTCTTCTGACAAGCCATTTGATCCTGGAATTATTTTCGTGAAACTCCTTTGAACCCTCTCCAGTTTCATCACATCCTTTCTAAGATAAGGGGCCCAAACCTGCTCACAATATGCTAAGTGAGGCCTCACAAGTACTTTATAAAGTGTCAACATTACATCCTTGTTTTTCTGGTCTAGCCCTCTTGAAATGAATGCTAACATTGCCCTTGCCTTCCGCACCATGGACTCAACCTGCAAGTTAACTTTAGGGAATCCTGCACAAGGACTCTGAAGTCCCTTTGCATCTCTTTTTTTGTGTGTTTTCTCTCCATTTAGAAAATAGTCAACCCTTTCACTTCTTCTACCAAAGTGCATGACACTGTAATCCATCTGCCATTTCTTTGCCCATTCTCCTAACCTGTCTAAATCCTTCTATAGCCTCTCTACTTCCTCAAAACTACTTGCCCCTCCACCTATCGTCATATTGTCTGCAAACTTTTCAACTAAGCCATCAGTTACATAATACAAATCATTGATATATAATGTAAAAAGAATCAATCCCAACACAGACTCCTGGGGAACACCACTAGTCACCGGCAGCCAGTTAGAAAAGGCTCTCTTTATTCCAAGTCCTTGCCTCCTGCCAATCAGCCACTGTTCTATCAATGCTCGAATCTTTCCTGTAATACCATGGGCTCATAGTTTGTTAAGCAGCCTCTTGTGTGGTACCTTGTCCAAGGCCTTCTGAAAATTCAAGTATCCAACAGCAACTGATTCTCCTTTGTCTTTTCTGTTTATTATTTCTTCAAAGAATTCAAACAGATTTGTCAGGCAAGATTTTCCCGTGAAAACTATGTTGACTAGGCCTATTTTATCATGTGCCTCCAAGGACCCTCATTCCTGATCCTTAATAATTGACTCCAGCACCTTCCCAACCACTGAGGTCAGACTAACTGGCCTATAGTTTCCATTTTTCTGCTTCTCTGCTTTCTTAAGTAGTGGAGTGACATTTGTAATTTTCCAGTCTTTTGGAACCATTCTAGAATCTAATGATTCTTGAAAGATCCTTACTAATACCTTTATGATCCCTTCAGCCACCACTTTCAGAACCTTCTGTATAAACCACCTGGTCCAGGTGACCTTCTTCAGACCTCTCAGTTTCCCAAGAACCTTCTCTCTAGTTACGGTAACTTCTCACAATTTATGAATCCTGCTGATGTCTTTGACAGTGAAGACTGATGCAAAATATTTATTTAGTTCATCTGCCATTTCCTTGTCCCCCATTGTTACCTCTGCAGCACTGTTTTCCAGTGCTTCGATATCCACTCTCACCTCTCTTTTACACTTTATGTATCTGAAGAAACTTTTGGTATCCTCTTTAATATTATGGGCAAGTTTGCTTTCGCATTCCATCTTTACTTTCTTTCTTTTGTAATTTATTTTTTTATTGAAGTTCATCGTCAAACAAACATTTCCATAAGATGTGTTTCAGACATTGTACCTATATATCATAGAATCATATATATCACAATTCTCCACAAAGTATTTATCTGAGGTACCTTAATGACTTTTTATGTTGCCTTTGGTTTATAGTAGTTTCCCAATCCTTTAAATTCCTACTAATGTTTGATCTATTTAATGCCATCTCTTTGATTTTTATGTTTGTTGTTACTTCCCTTGATAGCCAAGATTGTGTCACATTTCCTTTAGAATACTTCTTCCTCTTTGGGGTGTATTTATCCTGTGCCGTCCAGATTGCTTTGAGACATTCCAGCCACTACTGTTCTGCTGTCATCCCTGCATGTGTTGTTTTCCAATCAATTATGGTCAACTCCCCGCTCATTCCTCTGTAATTCCCTTTACTCCAATTCCATTTAATACTGATACTTCTTCTCAAATTTTAGGGAGAATTTGATCACATCACGATCACTTTTCCCAAGGGTTCTTTTACCTTAAGCTTTCTAATCAATTCTGGCTCATTGCACAACACCCAATCCAGAACAGGCTGATTCCCCCTAGCGGGCTCAACAATGAGCTGCTCCAAGAATTGGAGCATTGGCACACTAGAAACTCACCCTCCTGGTAACCAGCACCAACTTGATTTTCCCAATGTACCTGCTTATTGAAGTCCCCCATGACTATTGTAGCATTCCCCTTTCGGCATGCCTTTTCTATCTGCCATTGAAATTTGTTGGCTACATCCTTATTACTGTTTGGGAGTTTGTAAAGAACTCCCATTAGGGTCTTTTTACCCTTGCAGTTCCTTAGATCTATCCACAATGATTCAACACCTTCTTTCTAATGATATGTCACCTCTTTCTAATGATTTGATTTAATGAGCCATGCCACCCCCTCTGCCTTCTTGCCTGTCCTTTTGATACAATGTGTATCATTGGACAATAAGCTCCCAGCTGTAATCCTCTTTCAGCCATGATTCCATGATGCCTACAACATCACACTTGCCAATCTGCAACTGTGCTGCAAGTTCATCTATCTTATTCTGAATACTGTCCGCATTCAGATACAACACCTTCAGTCTTGTATTCTCCCCTCTTGATTTTATATGCCTTTCGTATTGCAACTCATCCTGTTGACTCCAATTGTACCCCATCAACAGCCTCTCCTCACTACACATTGCCTCTCTTTATAAACCAACTACCTCTTCTTCAGCACTACCATCTGCCTTTCCTATGATACTTTTTGCATTGACATATATGCAGCCCTGCTCAACCTTTTGATTCCTAACTTTGTCTGAGGTCTTACCGGTAATTGCCTCCTCAACCTCTGGCACTCTGATTTCCATCCCCCTGCAAAACTAGTTTAACCCCCACCGTGCAGCCTTAACAAACCTTCCTGTTAGGATATTAGTCCCCCTCCAGTTCAGGTGAAAACCGTCCCTTCCATACAGGTCCCACCTTCCCTGGAAGATGATCTAAACAACTTAATCCCTCTCTCCTACACCAACTTCTTAGCAACATATTAAACTGTATAACCTTCCTAGCTCTGGCCTCACTAGCAGAATGACAGGTAACAATTCTGAAATCACAACCCAGGTACTGCCCTTTAAGTTAGCACCTAACTCCCTAAACTCCCTTTGCAGAAACTCGTCACTCATCCTACCCATGTCATTGGTACCTACATGGACCATGACTTCTGGCTGTTCACCCTCCCACCTAAGAGTACTGAGGACTTGATCTGAGAAATCCCAGACCTTGGATTCCAGGAGACGACATATCAACTGGGAATCTCGTTCTTGGCCACAGAACCTCCTGTCCGTTTCCCTAACTAGCAAATCACCTATCACAACAATACGCCTCTTGTTCCTCTTTCCTTCTGAGTCACAGAGGCAGACTCAGTGCCACAGACCCAACCACTGTGACTTTCTTCTGTTAGGTCATCCTCCCTGACAGTATCCAAAATGATATACCTGTTGTTGATACTCTGCACTGGCTCCTTAACCCTTTTCCCCTTCCTGACTGTCACCCAGTTTCCTGTGTCCTGCACCTGGGGTGTAACTGCCTCTCTATACATCCTATCTATCACCCCTTCAGTCTCCCGAATATCAGGAGTTCATCCAGTTCTGGCTTCAACTTCTTAATGCGGATTGTTAGAAGCTGCAGCTGGATGCACTTCTCAGAGTTTAGTTGTTAGGGACAATGGAAGTCTCCCTATATCCCGCACAAGGAGCATTCAACTATACTGCCCAGCATCTCCACTGTCCTGGCTGGGCAGATATAAAGAAGGGAAAGAAAATAAAACTTGAGCTTTCTCTGAGTGAAACCGCTCTGTGGTTAAGCTTTGAAGAGCTAAAGCCTGAAGACCATCACTTTGACTCCGTCCACTCAGACGATGGCTGCTGCAATGACGGCTGCTGCACTTTCCTCTGCCTTCCTTTAATTTGCTCTTGCTAATCAATCCCAAACACCAGTCGGCCGCTAGTCAAAGCTCATTTTCACTGCTACCTTTTGTACTCAGGCAGTAGACTTGATCTGATTGAAGTTCCCTCTTCTCAAAATTTCTGACATCTGGATTGTCTGAAGGTCAAAGGTCTTTTTTACCCCCTCCTGGAATCCAAGCACCAATTAACTTACTAACTGATGCACCTTTGAACTGTGGGAGGAAACCCAAACGTTGCACGGGGACGATGTACAACCTCCTTACACGGAGCGGTGAGATTTGGATCTGGGTCATTAATACTGTAAAGCATTGTGCTAACCACCACTCCACTGTACCGTACAGGAAATTAAGAGTGGATTGTAAGTCTAGAGTCACAGATAGCTTCAGAGTGAGGGTTTCCTTCCGTGAAGGAGATTTATGAAGAAGGTGCATTTTTACATTTCTGGTTTTACCGTCAACATTACTGAGGTGAATGAATCTGTGATAACTTGTTTCTATGCAGTTTGTGTGGGTTTTACATGGATGCTATTTGTGTCCAGTTTACATGTTGTCCCTGTGACCACATGGGTTTCTTCTCATATCCTAAAGAGATCTCTCTTTATTTATTGAGATATGGAGCAGAATAGACCCTTCTGGCCCTTCGAATCGTGCTGCCCAGCAACACCCAAACCCACCGATTGAACCCTAGCCTATCCACGGGACAATTTGCAATGACCAATTAATCCACTGACCGGTGTATCTTTGGATTGTGGGAGGAAACCGGGGCACCTGGAGGAAACTCACACCGTCACGAGGAGAACATATGAACTCCTTACAGGCAGCAGTGGGAGATGAAACTGGGTCTCTGGTACTGTAAAGCATTTTGCTAAGCATTGCACTTCCGTGAGTTGGTAGATTAGTTGCTCACTTGCCTTGAACATGTAGGTGAATGGTGGAATCTGGGAGGAGTTAACATGATTGTGAAGAGAATTGAGTACAATTCAAGCAGATGGTTGGTTGATGGCTGGCACATCATAGTGTCATAGAGTCATAGAAAAGCAGAGCACAGAACATACCATTTGACCCATCTAGTCCATGCTATAACAATTTACACTGCCCACTCATGTGTCGATCTAAACTTTGCTTAAATATTGAAATCACACTTCCATGTACCACTTGTGCTGTAAGCTCATTCCGCACTCTCCCAACCCTCAGAGTGAAGAAGTTTCCCCTCATTTTGCCTTCAAATTTTATACATGACCTCTGATTGTATTCTTACCTACCCTCAGTAGAAAAAGCCCGCTTGTGTTTACCCTATCTACATTCCTCATAATTTTGTATACCTCAATCAAATTTCCTTTCATCTTGTATGTTCTAAGGAGTGAAGTCCTAACTTATTCAATCTTTCCTTATACTCAGGCCCTCCAGACCCGGCGACATTCTTGTAAAAATTGCACATAATACTCCAGGTTAGGCCTCACCAATGTCTTATGCCACTTGAACATAATGTTCCATCTCTTGTACTCAATACTTTGATTTAAGAAGGCCTATTGATTGGCTGAATGTACTTGCTTCTATGCAGTATGAGTCTCTTTGGAAGAACCCAATGAGACCTTATCTCCCACTCTTATCCCAAGGCCCATTTCTCTCAATAGACTATCCAATTCCCATCTGAAACTCCTAAATTATTATTAATATTTTTATTGGTTTGTTATTGTCACATGTACTATGATACACTGAAAAGCATATCTTGCAGACTGTTCAAATCATTACACAATGCACTGAACTAGAAGGTGGTAAAATAATAACAGTGCAGGACAAAGTTTAAAAGCTACAGAGAAAGTGCAGGGCAGGTAGATGATAAAGTGCAAGATCTCAATGAGTTAGATTGTAAGGCCAAGAATTCATCTTATCAGAATCACTTGACTGCCAGTGTGTGAAACATCTCAGAATTGATTGTGGTTTGGGGCCAAGGAAAAAACATAGGGCAATACCATAGCAGACAACACCGTAGCAACCAACAATTTACAAGACAGTAGTACAAACAGCCATGAGCAATCGACAATTAGCAGCATGGTCGCATACACAAATGTCAATAATCAAATTTAACTAAATGTGAACACATGAAAAGACTCAATAATTATCAACAGAACAAGGGGAACAGGAAAGACCATTTCACAGATGTTGTGCAGGGATAGTTAGCATATTACACCTGAGGGAACTTTGTTGAGAAATTGGACAGCTACTGGAAACAAGCTTCGGAGATGATGTGTAGTCCTGGTGGTGATGGACTTGTAGCGTCTCCCTGATGGCAATTTAGTGAATATGTGACTACTAGAGTAGGTGGAATTAGCAGTAATTTTTCAGCTCTTTTCTTCACTCTGGCGATGAACAGATCATTTAATGTCAGGAGCAGGGTGCAGTGATCTTCTTTGCTGAATGGACCACCTGCTTGAACAAGAACTTGGGCAGGGAGAAAGTGGTGAGAAACCAAACAGTGACAGAGGTGATCAGTGATGGCTGAGTAAAAATTCCTCAGGACATGCCCTGAGATGTTAAGTTTCCTAATCTGGTGTAGGAAGAACAATCACTGCTGGGCTTTCCTAGTGATGAGTGTAACTTGCTTGTCCCACTTCAATGTATTGGTAATGGTAGTCCCCAGGAATTTGAATGATTCAACTGCAGGCACGGCCTGACCGTTAATTTCCAAGAGGAGGGGCAGATAGGGTGTCGCTGGTGGAAATCAATCATCATTTCCACTGTCTTGATAGTATTAAACTCCAAGTTGTTATAAACACACTATGCTGCAAGATGGTCTACCTCTCTTTGACAGCTAGTCATTGTGTAAGAAGACCTCTCATCATATAAGACATCCATTTAGGAGTTGGAAAATAATGGGATAGAAGCTGTCCTTGAGCCTGGTGGTACATTCCCTCAAGCTTTTATATCTTGAGGGAGTATCTATGGGAGAGGGGAGAAGACAGAATGTCCAGGTTGGGTGGGGCCTTTGACTATGCTAGCTGCTTTACCGAGAAGTATGAACAGAGCCCATAGAGGAGAGGCTGATCCTGTATTTAATTAATTTTTTATGAGTTTTTACAATGCAACAAAAGGAAAAAAACAATTTAAAAAGAGGTTTATACAGTGCAAAACAAACATATCAAAGTACAGTTCATAACAAATAAGAGAAGCACCCATAGTAGAAGGTTACCACCCCACCCTCCCACTACACAACTCCAATATAGAAAAAAGTTAATCAGAACTACATCACCTCAGAGCTGTATTTAGAACAAGAAGGTATATTGCCTACTACCTGATCTATAATATGTTTACACATCAAAAAAAAACATAAATCTTAACCGTAAGAAGAAGGAAGTAAGGGATTTAAATGCAAAAGAAAAAAAAGGGAGGAATGCACCCTTAATCTAAACGGGAATTCTGAAAATATTCAACAAAAGGTCCCCACACCATTTGGAACTTTATATCCGAATTAAGAAGTGAGGAGACTGATTCTTGTGACGTGCTGAGCTGTGTTCACAACTCCCAGCAGTTCCTTGGGGTCATGTGCAGAGTAATTGCCCATAATTCCTCTCCCATTCCAAAGATGTGCAGTTTGACAGGTGAATTGGCAGTGGTACAATTAGTCCTCATGTGTAGCTGTGTGGTAGAATTTGTCAAGAATAATACGAGTTAGGGTAGGATTAGTGCAAATGATGATTGGCCAAGGGGCCTGACTCGATGAACTGAAAGACTGAAAGTAAATGGAGATTTTATTTATATTTATAGATATAGCACAGGAAGAGGCCCTTCCAGCTCAAAGAACACCTGCCGCCCAAATACACCCATGTGACCAATTAACCCACTACCCTGTACATCTTTTGAAAATAGAAGGAAACCCACCCAGTCATGGGGAGAACCTACAAACTCCTTACAGACTGTGGTGGAAATTGAATCCAGGTCACTGGTACCTTAATAACATTATGCAAAACACTAATTTACCGTGCCACCCCTTGGAAAGACAGATTTGAGATCTCATGCAGCAGAACCCCATTCTCAATTCAGTGAGACCAAGAGGACCATTAAAAGTGATGGGAAGAAGCTGTCTTAAGGCATCCAAATCTGTGTGCAGAAGCTCCTGAATTGTAACTAGCCAGTTGGTTGGGTTCCCATTGTTGTTTCAGGCATCAGCTTGCATCATTATCTGGATCCAAATTAAACAATCAGTGGATTATGATGATAAGGTAATCCCTCCAGGCTAATGATCCAATCTGTGAGGTGATTTATATATTTCCCTGTATCCTAATAGGATTAGATTGTGGGAAGGCAGCAAATTGAAAATGCTACTAAAATCTGAGTTTTGAGGCAATTGAGTTTGAATCCTAGTTTGGAGCCGGGGGATTTAAATTCAAGTAATGCAATAATGGGTGACAGGGTGGAGTTATGTCTCTAACAAAGGAGGTTGCTTCCCTCCCCTAGCCTGCAGTTCACCCATGGGCAAGGTGTAGCACCTGCTTAGCCACCCCCTGCCAAAAAAAAAAATTAGGGCCATGTGAAGCCACGGGAGCAGGTGGTGGACGGTCTTATGAGCAGCTGGTGCATATCACAAGTCCTGGTTATGTGACCACTGGCACCAGGCAGACAATCTCTGAAGAGTCTTGATGAAGGCTGGGGTCACCCGTCTTGTAAAGACACCACCCAGAAGAAATCAATGGCAAACCTCTTCTCTGGAAAAATTTGTGAAGATCAATCATGGTCATGGATAGACTGTGATCACCTACGTTATACGACATGGCACCTAAGGATGATGATGATAATGGATGCAACAAATCTGGAAAGAGGCATTCTGATGAGTCCTAGGCTTGAAATGTTGACTCTATTCATTTCCATAGATGCTGCCTGACCTGCTGAATTCCTCCTGCATTTTGTGTGTCTAACCTTGCTCTCCAGAAAATGAACTCAGACTAATGGATTATCCTAAAAGCCCATCTGATTCACTATTTTATTTCAAAGTTCAAAGTAAATTTATTATCAAAGTATGTCACATACCACCCTGAGATTCATTGCCTTGCATTCACAGTAGAACAAAGAAACAATATAAAATCAATGAGAAACAAAGCAAAGGCTGACAAATAACCAAAGTTCAAAAAAGAAACAAGTAATAATTTGTTTCTATAACAGTAATAAACAATAAATAATAGACCATAAACAAATAATACATAAATAAGTACGTAATCTATCAAGAAGTAAATAATACCGAAATCATGAGGTTTCGAGACCTTAAAAGAGACGGAATCACTTGGGCTGTAGAATCAGTTCGGTATTGAGGTGAGCAAAATTATCCATGCTGGTTTAGGACCTGATAGTTGAAGGGTAATAATTGTTCCTGAGCTCTACATCACCATATTCTACCTTGAGATTCATTTTTCTTGAGATATTTACATGAAAATAAAGAGATACAGTAGAGTTTATGAAAAAGTATGCAGAATCAAAGACTGACAAACCACCACTGTGCAAAAGAAGACAAACTGTCAAAGAATTAAAAATGCATAAGTGAATAAATAATACCGAGAATCTGATTCGCAGGTTGCTTGGTAGTGAACTTATAGGTTATGGAATCAGTTCAGCATTGAGGTTAGCGAAATTCAGGAGCCTGATGGCTGAGGGGTAATTACTGTTCCTGAATCTGGTGAATCTGGACCCGCTGCTTCAGTTCCTCCTTTCCTTTTGAGAGGGGAGCAGAGCCTGGATTAATGGGGTCCTTGAAGATGGATGCTGTCTTTTGCGGCAGTGCTTCTTGTAGATGTGCTCAAATGTGTGGAGGGTTTTTCTTGTGATGCACTGGGCTGTATCGATCACATTTTGACAGCTTTTCTTTTTTTGGGCATTGGTGTTTCCATACCAGGCCATGGTGCAACCAGTCACGATGCTTTCCGCTGTTCATCTATAGAAGTTCTTCAAAGTTTTAGATGACGTGCCGGATGACATCAAAGAGAGAAATCTACTATTCATACCTGGTATAAATTGCAAGTGACTCCAGAGACCCTCACCTTTTAAATCTACTCCTCAGCTTTTTTTCTCCAGTACTGCCGAAGTGTCTCCGCAGATTTTCTCTTGGTTGCGACTCAAGAGTGGTTGACTTCAAACAGCCTCCACAGTTCAGGGTCAACTAGGGATTTGCAGTCATTGCCAGCGATGTTCACATCAAGGTTAGAAGGAAAAGTCCTGCCCTAAACCATCCGGGAGATTCCAAACTTCAGGGAATCCAGTAGATGTCCCATGAGCTATTTTTCTCATTCTAAAGGTGCCTGGGTATCTTCAATATGTGAGCAAGTTGTCTCCTGCAATGCTTCCAGCCCATTGGACTGAGTTCTACTAACTGGGGTTCCAGATCTTCAGAGGGTAGAACCATAGCTCTCAAGTTTCCAGAAGCAGTGTGCATGGTATTAACTAGTACCAGTGGTGCTGAATGTAACTTCTGCCAGTCTCACATTTCTGTTTCTCACAAGCAGCTGAAACCATTTGATGATCAGCTAAAGTAATGCCAAGCACAAAAGCAGTGGCAATCAACTCTGCAAAGTTGCGAGGGATGCTGTCAGGTCTGTGAAGCTTGTCTCTGTTGCTGTCCTTTTCCTCCTGGGCTTTGGCCCCACTCTTTGACACACAGACCTTTCCCTCATGACAGCTCTTAAATTTCATTGTTTAATGAGACCATCCTTCCAGTTCATGTCCCCAATGGCTCAGTTTCATGAGCCAATGGTGCCCAAAGTTTGACACTAATTGGCATCAGTACATCAGTCTCACTCTGTGGTTGACAAGGATGCAATGAGTGCATGTAATTGGATGAAGGAAAAAGAATGGTAGATAATATTTTTTAAAATAAGATAAAGAAATGTTAGATTTTGTTCTGGAATCTCTCTCTCATTTCCCAACAAAGTTATAAATTAAATAATCACTTGCTGCACTTTGTTCCATGTATTTCAGTTGAATGGCTTATAGTTTCTTTTAGTTGCTGGCTAGCTTCATGCTTTCTAAGTTTATTTGTAGTGGTTTCTTTAATTACAAAATGTGTACAATAGGGGCAAAACTTTCTGATTATGGTGACGTGTTCACATGCTGTCTCCCTGCAGCTAAGAGTAAACCTCAGAGAAAGATCTGTCTACTCTAAGGGATTTTGGATTTTGGATTTTGAAAGTTTCCCATAGGAACAGAAGGTCATGGGGCAAAACATTAACTAACATTTCTCGTGGGCATTTGGGAGTTAATTCAAGTGATGCACGATGCTTTTGCAACAGAAATTGCAGACATGAGAAAATCTGATCTGCAGATGCTGGAAGTCCAAAGCAACACCCACAAAGGAACTCGAGGCCAGGCAGCATCGATGGAAAAGAATGAACTGTCAACATTTCGGGCTGGGCCCTTTCTCCAGGACATTGAATTCCAGAGTTGTGAACGCAGCCCAGTCTATCACAATATCCATCTTCCTCTCCAATAACTCTGTCTATACTTCTCACTGCCTCAGGAAAGTCAAAATCAAGAAGAGGAGAGTCCTGTTGAAACCTACCAAATATTGAAAGGCCTAGATTGAGTGGACATGGAGAAGATGCTTCCTATAGTGTGGGTCTAGGATCAGAAGGCACAATCTCAGAACTGAGGGATGTACATTTAGAATGGAGAGGAGAAAAGATTTTTTTAGCAGAGAGTGGTGGATCCATGGAATCAATTGCCATGTGTAGGCCAAGTCATTGGGTATATCTAAGGCAGAAGATGATAAACTTGACTTTGAATCACTTGCATGTACCACAGGTGCGCTGAAAAACTTACTCTCAACCGCATCATGGGCTCAAAGTATTAGAGATACAATGCTCACAAGAACAAATTTATGCAAAATTATGTTAAAAAACAATGAAATTATAACAAAAAAAGTCAATTGTCGTCCAAAGTGATCAAAGTGCTGCTACAGTGAGGCAGGGATTAGAGTTGTGATGGTTGGTTCAAGAAGCAACATAACATAATACAGCAGCCAACATAATAAAGAAACCCACCACCTGGGTCATGCTCTCTTCTCCCTCCACCCCTCCATCTGCAGAAGGTACAAAAGTTTGAGAGCAATTACTATCAGGCTCAAGGACACCTTCTATCCTGTTGTTATCAGACTTTTGAATATAAAGACCACATTATAGCTCAGGTGTTTCATTTGCCTTCCTGCACTGCACTTTTTCTATAATTGTAACACAATATTCTGTCTTCCCCATTTTGTACTACATTGATATACTGATGTATGGAAAAGACTGTCTGTGTGGCATGCAAACAACATCTTTTTGCTGAATCTCAGTACACGTAACAATAATAAACCAATTACCAATAATGAGACCCACAAGAAAACTAAACAGATCTTAGCTAGAGAGCCGGAGGCCTTTTTCAGCGTAAGTGTAAGAGCTCACAATGGAGACTTCCAGCTCTTAATTTTCTGTTAATTTCCATTCATCACTCTTTTGCTGATAATCTCTGTGCATCACTAATTGTCTGCCAAATGCCTCTCTCATCATTTGCTCGACAGTTTCCTCCCAATCAATGTTCTATCCAACATTTCTTCCGTGCCATTTACTTTCTACCAGTGTAGGCCTAAAGTTTCATTCATGACATTCAAGAGCGCTCAGGTTTAGTGAGTTAAACCTAGACCGGGACAACCTTGCTCCTCGTTGTTCTATTAAATATTCCAGGACAGGGAAACACAAGTTAGAAAAATGGCAAAAAAACAGTCCATCATACAGTCTGAGTGTAGGGATAATATAGGATAAATAGAGCAAAACGCTTCCTGCCCAGGACATACACTCAGTGGCCACTTTATTAGGTACACCTGCTCATTTATGCAGATAACAAATCAGCCAATCACGTGGAAGCAACTCAATGCATAAAAGCATGCAGACATGGTCAAGAGGTTCAGTTGTTGTTTAGACCAAACATCCGAATGGGGAAGACACGGGATCTAAGCTGAAAAGTGGCAGATGGAGTTCAGCCCAGATAAGTGTGAAGAAGTTCATTCCGATAAGTCGAATTTGAAGACGGAATATAATATTAATGGTAGGACTCTTGGCAGTGGGAGGGATCAGCAAGATCTTGGGGTCTACGACCATAGGACACTCAAAGCTGCTACGCAGGTTAACAATGTTGTTAAGAAGGTGTATGGTGTGTTGGCCTTCAACCATGGGGTTGAGTTCAAGAGTTGTGAGGTAATGTTACAGTTATATAAGACCTTAGTTAGACCCCACTTGGAGTACTGTCACCTCACTACAGGAAAGATGTGGATGCTACAGAGAGAGTGCAGAGGAGATTTACAAGGATGTTGCCTGGATTGGGGAGCAAGCCTTATGAGAATAGGTTGAGTGAATTTGGCCTTTTCTCCTTGGAGCAACAGAGGATGAGAGGTGACCTGACAGAGGTGTATAAGATGATGAGAGGCATTGATCATGTGGATAGCCAGAGGCTTTTTCCCAGGGCTGTAATGGCTAACATGAGGGGGGATAGTTTTAAGGTGCTTGGCAATAGGTACAAGGTGGTTGTCAGGGGTAAGTTTTTCACACAGAGAGTGGTGGGTGTGTGGAATACACTGCTAGTGAAGGTGGTAGAGGTGAATATAATAAGCTCTTTTAAGAGACTCTTAAATAGGTACATGAAGCTTAGAAGAATAGAAAGCTATGCGGTAGGGAAATTCTAGGCAGTTTCCAGAATAGGTTACATGGTCAGCATAACATTATGGGCTGAAGAGCCTGTAATGTGCTGTAGATTTCTATGTTCTATGTTTCAGGTGACCTTCACCATGAAATAATTGTTGGTGCCAAACAGTGTGGTTTGAGTACCTCAGAGTCCTTTGAACTCCTGGGATTTTCATGCATGATAGTCTCTAGAATTTACAGAGAATGGTGCGGCAGACAAAGAGACATCCAGTGAGCGGCAGTTCTGTGGGTGAAAACGCCTCGTCAATGGGAGAGGTCAGAGAAGAATGGTCCGACTGGTTCAAGCTGACAGGAAGGTGACAGTAACCCAAATAACCACGTGTTACAACAGTGGTTTGCAGAAGAACACCCCTGAATGCACAGCATGTCGAACCTTGAGGTGGATGTGCCACATGAACATACATATAGCAGCCACTTAATTAGGTTCAGGAAACACCTAATAAAGAAACCATTGAGTGTATGACACAATTTATGTACAGGAAGTGACATCAGTTAGATAGAAAGCTTTTGCAATACAGTCGGCCCTCCTTATCCGCGGGTTCCGCATGCGCGGATTCAACCAACCGTGGATCGGGAAAACCCGGAAGTTCTCTCCCCAGCACTCGTTGCTTGAGCGTTGTTCGGCTCGCATCTCGTTTGGTCGCGGCTTTGTCTCTGTGAAAAAATGGCTCCTAAAAAGCAATTAAGTGCTCAAAGCAATTCCTCAAAGGCTAAGAGCGAGCGTAAAGTGCTCTCTCTCGCCAAGGAAGTAGAAATCTTAGATCTTTTGAAAAGTGGCATGTCGCTTGTCGAAGTGGGCCTTAAAGTCAGTAAGAACAAATCGAACATTCACACAATAAGGCAGAAAGAAGCTGAAATTCCATTGTATTGGGTTTTATAACTACTGTAATCTAGAGATGGTTAAAGGTATTTCTCGTTTTTTGAGCATCGTTCGCCTCGCATCTCGTTCGTTCTCTACTTGTGTTGTGAGCGAAAGGAAGGAGTTTAAGGCTCGTAAGGGATGGCTGGCTAACTATGTAAACCGCTACAGCCTTAAAAACTTAAAGATTAGAGGAGAATCGGGATCCGCTGATACAGTATAACAACCATTTACATAGCATTTACATTGTATTAGGTATTATAAGTAATCTAGAGATTATTTAAAGTATATGGGAGGATATGCATAGGTTATATGCAAATACTACGCCATTTTATATAAGGGACTTAAGCATCCACATTTTTTGGTATCCATGGGGGGTCCCAGAATCAATCCCCCGCAGATAAAGAGGGCCCACTGTACTATTCATTAAGAACTCTTATGTTAGGGGTATTTTTGGTTAGGAAGAATAAAAGTGTATCTTCCTCTACATTATCCATCAAACACTCCTGGGATAACTACATCATTGATTAATGCAGAGTATGCTCCATGTATATTAACCTGTCATATACACCCAGGGCAGATGGTGAGGCAGGCTAACACAATCAATAAGCAGCTTTCCGGAGGAACTCAGCAGATTGTGCAGCTCTGTTGGGGTGGTGGAGGGGCAGGGGGTGGGGGGAGAGAGAAGCAGAATTGACCATGTCAACAATATCTCTTACCCCATGGATGCTGCTCAACCCACAGGCTTCTGCAGCAGATTGCTTGTGGCTCCATGCTCTAACATCTGTCTCTCTTTAAACCAGAGGTTCCCAAGCTGCAGTCCATGGACCCCTTGCTTAATGGTATTTGTTGGGAACCCCTATCTTAGACTGACACAAGACAGGGATGGATGGGAATGGGAGTCCTGGATCTCATGCTGTGCAAGGAAGGATGAGTGGATCAGATTATTTGCTAATAAACACACTTGACCAGATTTAAAGACATTTGCTAAAAGAAGAGTGTGGGTTGGACTGCAACCAGGATATTTGTGGAGTACAAGTGAGAAATGCCAGCAAAGCAGCCGGTGTAAAATGACATGACTTGTGCCAGACAGAATGCAGTACAGAAGTGCCAGTAATTGAAAATAGTTGAATTCCAACTGGTTCGAACGAGGAACAACTCTATTAGGGATTTGCTCCAGGCAGCCCAGCGTGAGAAATCTATCTGCACCTTTTAAATGGGTTGTCTACGTGTTTAGAAATGCTCATTATGTGTCCAGCCAGTACTGTAGAGCTGTTTGTCTACCACTACAGGACATTGAGTGATTTGTGTGAAAATACATTCTCAGGACTGAGAGGAATTTTAATGTCATTTTTTTCATTTATAGGACAACAAGATAACTTCAGGACATCTTGCTGTTTATCCTAAGTAATTACTTGTATGCAGTTTAAAGACATTTTATCATTTAAATACATTTATAATTCATCCCTGCTCGATCCAAAGAATTGATAAATTGCTGTCAGAAGTATACGGAGGAGGCAAGCAATTAATATTAAATGGGAAGTGACTGCCAAAAATGCATTACGTGCTTTTCCAGTCGCTGGGAGTCTGATTGACAGCTTGGTTCTGGTTAGGGGTCAGTTTGTTAAAATTGTTTCTGGTGATGGTGCCTTTTCCTGGAGAGTGAATTGGCACCATGCCTTTGATGTCTCAACACAGAATTTTAGCATCACTTTTACTTGGATGAAGCTAGAGCTGAAAATTAACGGACCGAGGCTCATTTGAAGCTCCACGTTATTGAGGGAGAAAGGCCGGATGGGATCATTAGAATGAGGTAGCTAGGAGTGAAAGTATGTGGTTCCCTGAAAGTGGCATCACAGGTGGAATAGGTAGTGATGAAGGCTTTTGGCATACTGGCCTTCATCAGTTTGGGAACTGACTAGAGAAGATGGGATGTTACCTTGCAGTTGTAGAAGTTATAGGTTGTCATGGTAACATTGCGATTAGTGTGATGCTATTACAGCTTGGAACGTTGGAGTTCCGAGTTCAATTCCAGTGCCTTCTGTAAGGAGTTAGTACATTCTGCCCATTCCGCAAATTAGGTTGCCTCGGTAACCTAGCGATTAGCACAATGCTTTACTGTACCAGCTAGCTGGGCTCATTTCTCACCACTGCATGTTAGGAGTTTGTATGTTCTCCCTGTGATCACATGTGTTTCCTCCAGAAGCTCCAATTTCCTCACAGTCCAAAGGTGTACTGGATGGAAGATTAGTTCATCATTGTAAATTGTCCCGTAATTAGGCTAGGATTACATCTGGGAATTGTTGTGCTGCGTGGTTTGAAGGACCGAAGAGGCCTATGTATCTCAATAAATAGATAAATAGATAGATAGATAGGCAGGCCATTGTAAGTGACCCTGGGATTAGGCTGGAGTTAAAAGCTGAGTTGCTGGGTACAAGGTTTGTAGGGCCGGATCGCTAAACAAATAGCTAAAAATAAAGTAAGAATGTTGGTGACACCACATTTGGAATACTGTGTTCAGTTTTGGTCACATTGCATCAGGAATGAGGTTTTTAAGCTGGATAAAGCAACAGGAAAGATTCATGAGGGTGTTACGAGTTCTTGAGGGACAGAGTTACAGAGAGGATGAGCAGACTAGGACCCTTATTTGGCTGAGCATAGGAAAATGAAGGGCGATCTTATGGAGGTGTTAAAATTGTGAGGGTCATAGATAGGGCAAATGCACACAGTTCTAGAGTCATAGAGCATTAAGAAAGGTCCTGTGACTACTGGGCCATGCTGATTGAGATGCCCACCTACACTAGACACATTTGGCCATATTTGGTCCATAATCCTCTAAACCAGGGGTTCCCAACCTTTTTATGCCAAGGACCCTCACCATTAACTGAGGAGTCCAAGTTGGGAACGCCTGCTCTAAACCTCACCCATCCATGTCCCCAACCAAGCGACTTTAAAAATTTTCTTCCCAGGGTTGAAAAATTGAGAGCCAGACGGTGTAAGAGGAGAGCGGAGAGATTTAGTAGGAACCTGAGGGGTAATTTTTTATACTTAGAGAGTGGTGCGTATACGGAATGAGCTGTTAGAAGAAGTGGTTGATGTTGATACATTAACAACATTTAAAAAGCATTTCACTGAGTACATGGATAGGAAAGGTTTAGAGAGGTGTGGGTCATCTGTGGACAAATGGGGCTAGCGTGGATCTAATTTGGCATGGACTGCTTGGGCAGAAGGGCTATTTTCCATGCTGTACGACTTTAGGGCTCTATTAACAGCACGTGATTGGCTAATGACATGCTTGAAAACTTGGGGAGCCTCATTCTTGGATCTGCATGTCACGATGGATATACTTCAATATCTACATGAACATGCAGATACAAACTTGATGAGGCGAGGCCTCCGTGGGTCAGGGTCGACCAGGGATGTTGCATCCCAGCTTCTAGATACGCAAGCCAGGGCAGTACGATATGGAGAGCAAGCTGTTGCCCGAGCAGCAAGATCCCCTCTCCATGCCTCGGATGAGCCTAAATGAATGGCAGAGACCGATACAGTTTGGCAGCAGCCGCATCGCAGGAGTTGCCGGTTGGCATTGAACTCAACATAGGACCGCTATAGGGACTCCAGCTCCAGATTGTTCCCTCAAGGCTTACCTAATCCCGAAGCCTTACCCATGAGTGTATACAGCCACAAGGCAGCGGAGGCTTGAGATCAGAGTTTTTCCTCTCCTAGTTGAGCTATCAGCCACGGCTGATGAGTCCTTTCAGCCAGATACAAACTTACAGACATTGTATACAAAAGCACAAGTACACTAATCTAAGAACAGAGTCACACAGATATACACACGGAGATCCAAAAGCACATGTACATGCATCAAGTGCACATACGTACATACACACACACACACACACGTGCAGTCATACATTGCATGCATACTTGCTCATGCGTACACTCCTTGGCCACAAGACTGGAACCAGGTGTGGCCTTCTGCAGGTGGTACATTCACTTCAAGGTTCAATGTGTTGTGCATTCAGAGATGCTCTTCTACACAGCACTGTTGTCACTTGTAGTTATTTGAGTTACTGTCACCTTTCTTTCAGTTTGATCCAGTCTGGCCACTCTCCTCTGACCTCTCTCATTAACAAGGCGTTTTCACTCACAGAACCATTCACTGTAAACTCTAGAGACTCTTGTACATGAAAACACCAGGATGTCAGCTGTTTCTGAGATTCTCACACCACCCTGTCTGACAACAACAATCATTCCATGGTCAAAGTCACTTAGATCACATTTCTTCCCCATTCTGATGTTTGGGCTGAACAACAACTGAACCTTTTGACAATGTCTGCATGCATTGAGTTGTTGCCACAGGTGTATCTAATAAAGTGGCCACTGATACACGTGCCTGCAACACAACTCACGACAGAGATTACAGCTGGGTTTTAACATTAAAATCCTCTTCACTTCCATGACCAAAGTTCATCTCAGCCAGTTCTTAATCAGAATGCTCTAAGAACAGTACATCTTCAGATAATCTTACACTGCTGCTCAAAGAATAACAACAACTCGCCCAATTTTTGGATTAAATCTTACAAATCTTTTCCCGAGCTGCTGATTTATTTCTCGTGATTTTTGCTTTCTTCTAGCAAACAGGCATTGTGAACGCTTCAGAGGCACAAGCGATTCTACAGAAGCTGGCAATCTTGATCAACACGCACCAAACACGGGAAGAATTCAGCAGGTCAGGTGTCTATCGAGAGCAATAAGTAGTGAATGTTTTGACCCACGACCCTTCGTCAGTAGTGGAAAGAAATAGAGCAAAACCCAAAATAGGAAGGGGAGAGAGGAGGAGGAGTAAGAGCTGGCAGGTGATAGGTGAGTCCAGGAGAGGAGGAAGGCACGTGGGTTGTACCTTAACTCTGTCCGTTGAAACAGCCAGGATCTCCCAGTGGCTACCCATTTCAATTTGACTTTCCATTCCCACACCTGTACATGGCCTCCTCTATTGCCGCAATAAGGGCAAACACAGGTTAACCGAGCATCACATCAAATCCCATCGGGGTATTCTACAACCTAATGGCATGACCAATCATTTTCCCAATCTCTGGGCAACTGCTCCCCTCTGTATCACCTTCTGCCCACTTACTATTTTCCCTCTTTCTGTTGGCCCTCCCACCCCTTCTCTTCTCTTTCCCCACCTCATGACTTGTCCATCATTTCCCCCTGGTGCCTAACATCCTTCCTTCAGTTCCACCTCCCAACAGATTCATTCTTCTTTAGCCCTTTACCATTTCCACCTATCATCTCCCCCACTCCCCCATCCATCTCTCTCACCTGATCTCACTGATAGTCTTTCAGCTTGTATTCTTTTCCCTGCCTTCACTACCTATTCAAGCTTCTGCCTCCTTCCTTTCCAGTCCTGACAAAGGGTCTTGGCCTGAAATGTCGACTGTTCATTTCCCTCGATAGATAAACATGAGAAATTCTGCGGATGCTGGAAATCTAAAGCAACACACACACAATGCTAGAGGAACACAAGAGGTCAGGCAGCATCAATGGAAATCAATAAACAGCCAACGCTTTGGGCCAAGACCCTTCTTCATCCCTCGATTGATGCTGCCTGACTTACTGAACTCCTCCAGCATCTTGTGTGTTCTGTTGATTAAAAACACTTATAGAGTCATTGATACATACAGCTCAGGAACGGGTCCTTCAGCCCAAATAGTCCATGAAAAAACCACTTAAACTGCCTACTCCTGCACACAGACCACAGCCCTCCATACCACTACCATCCATCTACCTATCGAAACTAGGTGATTAAACATTGAAGTCGAGCTTGCATGCACCACTTGCACTGGAGGTTCATTACACACACTCATAGCCCTCTGATTGAAGAAGTTTTCCTTCATGGTCTCCTTAAAATTTTCATCTTTCACCCTCAACCCATGACCTCTAGCTGTAGTCCCACTCAACCTCAGGGGAAAAACCCTGCTTGCATTTACCCTATCCATACCCACCTTATTTTTGTATATCTCTATCAGTTCTCCTCTCAATCTTCTATGCTCTAAGAAATACACTCCTAACCTATTCAATCTTTCCTAAAACTCAGGTTCCCATAACCCAGCCACGTGCTTGTAAATTTTCTCTCTACTCTTTCAACCTTGTTTACATCATTCCAGTAGGTAGGTGAACAAAACTGCACACAATACTCCAAATTAGGCCTCACCAATATCTTAGACTGTCAGGCCAAAAGACATATGAGCACAATTAGGCCATTCAGCCCGTCAAATCTGCTTCACCATTCCATTATGAATGACCTGGATCCCACTCAACCCCATACACCTGCCTTCTCATCCTTTGATGCCCTGACCAATCAGGAAGCTATCAACTTCCACCTTAAATATACCCACAGACCTGGCCTCCACCACAGTCTGTGGTAGAGCATTCCACAGATTTACTGCTCTCTGGCTGAAAAAAAATCCTCCTTACTTCTGTTCTAAAAGATTACCCCTCAAGTTTGAGGCTGTACCCTCTTGTTCTGGGTAGCCCCACCAAAGAAAACATCCTCTCCACATTCACCCTATCTAGTCCTTTCAATATCTGGTAGGTTTCAATTAGATCCTCCCGCATTCTTCAAAATTCCAGTGCATACAGGCCCAAATGTTCCTCACATGTTAACCCCTTCATTCCTGGAATCATCTTCATGAATTTCCTCTAGACACAGTCTAATGACAACACATCCTTTCTTAGATATGGGGCCCAAAACTGCTGACAATACTCCAAGTGTGATCTGACAAATGTCTTACAAAGCCTTTGCAGTATCTCCTTGCTTTTATATTCTATTCCTCTTGAAATTAATGCCAACATTGCATTTGCCTTCTCTACCACAGACTCAATTTGTAAATTAAACTTCTGGGAGTCTTGCACGAGGACAAAGTCCCTCTGCACATCTGATGTTTGAACCTTTCACCATTTAGTTAATAGTCCACACTATTGTTCCTTTTACCAAAAATGCACGATCATACAGTTTCCAACACTGTAATCCATCTGTCACTTCTTTGCCCATTCTTCCAATTGCTTACTCAGCACTACCTACCCCTCCACCTACCTTTGTATCATTCACAAGTTTTGCCACAGAGCCATCAATTCCATTATCCAAATCATTGACAAACATTATGGAAGTAGCAGTACCAAAGGTGACCTCTGGGGAACACCAGTAGTTACCAGCAGCCAACCAGAAAAGCCCCCTTTATTCCCGCTCACTGCCTCCTGCCTGTCAGCCATTCCACTATCCATGCCAGTATCTTTCCTGTAATGACATAGGATTTCATCTTGTTAAGCACAACTTCACAACTTACACAACTTAAGATCTCACCTCCTGTACTCAATACTTTGATTTATGAAGGCCAATATGCCGAAAGCTTTTTTTTTGTTACCCTATCTACCTGTAACACCGTTTTTTTTTACAAATTATGGACCTGTATTCCCAGATCTCTCTGTTCTACCACACTCCTCAGTGTCCTACATTTCACTGTGTAAAACTTACCCTGGTTGGTCCTACCAAAGTGTACATGTCCGCATTAAAATGCACCTGCCATTTTTTTAACCTATTCTTCCAGTGAATCCAGATCTCTCTGCAAGCCATAATAGCCTTCCTCACTGTCCACTACATCCCCAATCAACTTACTGATCCAGGTAAACAGATAATTGATATAAATCACAAACAACAATGGACCCAGCACTGATCCCTGCAGCACTCCACTAGTTAGAAAAGCAACCATCTACTACCAATCTCTGGCTTCAACCACAAAGCTAATGTCTAATCCAATGTACTTCCTCATTTTTAATGCCAAGCAACTGAATCTTCTTGACCAACCTCCCATGAGATCCTGAGTTATCCTTGAGCCAAGTGATAATTTCGCCATTCAGAAGGCTGTACAGTTAACTGGAGTCAAATGTCGGTGAGGTCAAATAGATTGTGTCAGTTTTCCCTTAAATGGAGGAGACTGGGGATGGGTGTTGGGGTCGGATAAAGTTAGACAAAATTCTGAGGGCCATAGATAATGTAAATAGCAGGTAACCTTCCCATAGCAGAGGTACCTAATACCTGAGTGAGCGTCAGAATCAACCATGGATGTTGCATGCTAGCTCTCTAGACATGCAAGCTTAGGCAGTACAATATGTAGAGCAAGCTGTTACCCATGTACCATGCTCCCTCTCTCCATGCATCTGATGAACCCAAAGGAACGGCAGAAACCGATACAGTTTAGCACCAGCAGTGGTGCAAGAGTTACCAATCAGCATTGAGCTCAACATAGAATTCCAGCTCTGGACTTTTCCCCAAATTTTTGAGGTTTACTCCCAAAGCCTTCCCTATAATTAGGGATACCCACAAGACAGTGGAGGTTTGAGACCAGAGTTTAACACCAGAGTGCATATAAAGGATAAAACATTTCAAGGGGATCTGAACTTTTTCATCCAAAGTGTGGCTATATCTGAATAGCTTTCACCCAGAGTGGTGGAGGCAAGAACTCTTGCAACACTCGTGAAGTGCCTTGAATAGCCGTTATATAGAAGACTATGGACCAAGTGCTGGAAAATAGGATTAATGTAGCTGGTACTCAGTGGTGGACTGAAAGACCTGTTTCTGTGCTATGTGCCTCTACGGGTCTATGTCTCTGTTTGAAGTTGAACAGAATGCCCATGAAAGCCAAACTCTGGAGCAGCTCTGAAACATGGGATAAATCATTACATAACATTGTTGAGTTATGACCAAAGCAACACATACAAAATACTGGAGGAACTCAGAAGGTCAGGCAGCATCTGCAGAAAGGAATAAATAATTGATGTTTCAAAGTTCAAAGTAAATTTTGTTATCGAAGTCTATATATGTCACCACATGCAACCCTGAGGTTCATTTTCCTGCAGGCAAACCCAGCAAATCTAATGAATAGTGCCAGAACAGAACCAATGAAAGATCAGGTAGAATGCAGAAGACAATAAATTGTTCAAATGGCAGGATACTTGGTAGTGTGGAGGAGCAGAGGGATTTGGGGGTACATGTCCACAGATCCCTGAAAGTTGCCTCACAGGTAGATAGGGTAGTTAAGAAAGCTTATGGGGAGTTAGCTTTCCATAAGTCGAGGGATAGAGTTTAAGAATTGTGATGTAATGATGCAGCTCTATAAAACTCTGGTTAGGCCACACTTGGAGTACTGTGTCCAGTTCTGGTTGCCTCACTATAGGAAGGATGTGGAAGCATTGGAAAGGGTACAGAGGAGATTCACCAGGATACTGCCTGGTTTGGAGAGTATCGATTATGATCAGAAATTAAGGAGCTAGGGCTTTACTCTTTGGAGAGAAGAAGGATGAGAGGAGACATGATAGAGGTGTACAAGGTACTAAGAGAAATAGATAGAGTGGATAGCCAGCACCTCTTTCCCAGGGCACCACTGCTCAGTACAAGAGGACGTGGCTTTAAGGTAAGGGGAGGGAAGTTCAAGGAGGATATTAGAGGAAGGTTTTTTACTCAGAGAGTGGTTTGTGTGTGGAATGCACTGCCTGAGTCAGTGGTGGAGGCACTGAAATTTAAGAGACTACTGGACAGGTATATGGAGGAATTTAAAGTGGGGGGTTATATGGGAGGCAGGGTTTGAGGGTCAGCACAACATTGTGGGCCGAAGGGTCTGCACTGTGCTGTATATTCTATGTTCTGCGTTGTGTTCTATGTATAAATAGCAGTAAGTACAAAATATACAGTCCTTGTAGTGCGATCCTTCATCAGTACTGGAAAGGAAGCAGGAAGAAGCCAGAATAAGAAGGTGGAGTATGGGGAAGGAGTACAAGCTGGAAGGTGATAGGTCAAGCCTGGTGTGTGGGGGAAGGGAGGATGAAGTGGGAAACTGCGAGGTGATAGGATGGAGTAATGGATGAAGAGGGAAGGGGAAGGGGGAATGTTAAAGGAAGTTAGCAAAATCAAATTCATGCCCTCACTGTGGCAGTGGTGGGCATGGACTGACATGTTGGAATGGAATGGGGTTTGGAATTAGAATGGCTGGCCACCAAGAAATCCTGCTTGTTGCAGATGGAGCAAAGATGTTCCAGAAAGATTCTTTCCCTTTCCTTTGCAGTCCTGATGAAGGGTCTCAGTCTAAAGCATCACTGTTTATTTCTATCTATAGATGCTGCATTACCTTTTGAGTCCCTCCAGCATTTATATCTGTTACTCTAAATTTCCAGCATCTGCAGAATCTCTTGTGTTTATGAGTTATGATCATTGCTAGTTTGAAATGATACTGGTGATGTTTCCTAGGTTACAGTACTTCTGTTGGCTAACAGTGTGAACTTCCAGACCAGAGACATTTCTATTACAATTCAAAAAGGGGCTCAATATCCTATTGTGTTCTTTCTTCCCTAAACTTTCATTAACTACAATTGCAATTCTCTGTGAAATTGTACCTTTGCAATTGTTTACACACAGGAGATACTCAATATACTCTCATGTTTAATAATGTACAGTACTGTGCAAAACTCTTAGGCAAATACATAGAGTGAGGGTGCCTAAGGCTTTGCACAGTACTGTATTTGTCTATGTGGAGCAGACAGTGAGTTTATAAATCTGGTGGGAGCAAAGGATGTTGGGAATGGCAAGGACAGAGTTCCAGGGGAGGGTTGTGGGACAGGTGGTAGAGAAGGAGTTCCAGGGGTGGGAGGTGGTGGGGATGCAGACACACCCAGCTCTCAGTCACCAGGCCAGGTCAATTGATTCCAAGCAATTGGTTTATTGACAATTACCAAATGTTTTGCTTCCAGCTCCCTTCCCCTTTTCACAACCATGATTCCCCTCTCCCTGCTCCCTTCCCACTTTCAGTCCACAATACAGACACATATCAGAATGGGGCTTATCGTCGCTCACATGTCATGAAATTTGTTCTTTCTTGTGACAGATGTACAGTGAGGTACCTAAAATAAATGGTTTACTGCACAAAAGTCTTAGGCACCCTAGCTGTAAATACAAAATGTGCCTAAGGATTTGCTTAGTACTGTATGTAGTGGGATTAGAGTGGGCCATTCCAAGTTAAAGTTACAACAATCCTAGCAACTTGTGAGAGGAAGAAAGTTCAAAGTAAATATTATTATCAATGTAAATATATGTCACCACATACACCCTGGATTCATTTTCTCGTGGGCATACTCAGCAAATCTATACAATTGTAATGATAACAGGATCAATGAAAGACTGCCCAACTAGAGAATTCAACCAGAGTGTAGATGACAACAAACTGTGCAAATGGAAAATGTAAACGCATTGCAATAAGTATTGAGAACATGAGATGAAAAGTCCTTGAAAGTGAGTCCCTTGGTTGTGGGAATATTTCAATGATGGGGTAAGTGAAGATGTGCGAATAGCCCATGAGAATTGCCTGCTTGTGACGATGCAGTCACATTCATTTATAAAGTCATGAGAAATTAATGTGGTCAGTATGGACTCCATGGGCTGTACAGCTTGCACCTCTCTGTGACACCATAAGTCTGAACAGAAGCAGGGGGAAGCTGCCCTACTCTTCGAGTCTTCTCCATCATTCAGCAAGTTCATGGCTGACTGTTCCCCTTAACAGCAACTTTTTACTTTTATCCCTTGATTCCTCTGAGACCCAGAAACTTACCTTTCTCAGTTCTCAATGCATTCAGTGAATCCATGACCCTCCAGAGTAGAGAATACCAAAGATCCACCACCATCTGAGTGAAGGGATTTCACCAGTTGAGTATCTTGTTGCTACCTAGAATAGGTTTTCAAATAAAAGTTTTTGATGCTTAGAGTAGGGGTTTCCAACCTGCTCCATAGATCCCTCAGTTAATGGGAGGAGTCCATGGTATAAGTGGGTTGGGAAACCCTGATTTAGGGGACGTTAGGCAAGTGGGATTGGCTTAGATGTGTTTCATGGTCGGTGGGGACCAGTCGGACCAAGTTCTTTATCCATGCTGTATGACTCTGAATTTCCCACTGTCAAATTGTCTAATACTAAAGGGAAGGCATTTAAGGAGATGGGACTACATTCAAAGGATATACTTAAGGCAAGTTTTTAATTTACACAGAGAGTGGTGATGCCTGGAATGTGCTGTAAAGTTGATAAGGTACATGTACCAAAAATATGTTAAAGAGGTTCTTAAGTAGTCAGATGAATGTGGTAAGAATGGAGTGATTTGGTTGGTAGGTTAATTGGTCATTGTAAACTGCCCCATGATTAGGCTATGGTTAAATTGTTGGATTGCTGGTCAATGTGGCTTGAAGGGTCAGAATGGCCTATTCCGCTCTGTATCTCTCAATAAATCTAAATAAATAAATGTGAACATTTAGGCAGAGAGAATTATTTTAGTTAGGTGTTTAATTACTAATTAGTTCAGCACAACACTGTTAGTTGAGAGCCTGTTCCTGTGCTGTACTCTGTTCTTGACTCCCTGACCCCATGATTCCATTAGTTCTGTGTGTAAGATATAGAAGGCCATCTGCTACTGGTTAATCAGTATTATCATATTCAGGATTCCCAAAAGGACATGAAAGCCATTAGAATGTTTTTGAAATGCAGTCACTGTTCTTATGTAGTAATCAGTGCATGCACAACCAGCTCCCACTAACAGCAATATTGTTATGACAGTTAATCTTTTTTAATTGGTGTGTTGGTTGAGGCCAGAACATTAGGGGTAAGTCCTTTATTCTTCTTCAGGAATTTAGTGTGAGATCTTCTAAAGACCACTTGAGACAGCAGACAAATCTTAGTTTAACAGACCCGTTGAGAATGCAGCGCTCCCTTAAAATCCTTCATTAATATTACCCTCTCATTAATGTTAAACCCTCTTTTTCATCTTTACTTCTTACTTTATTTTATATATTTTTATATAGTTGTTGAATGTTGTTGTATTTTGTTGCATGTTGTGACAAAACACCACAACAAATTCCTAATTCAAATAAATGTATTTGGTGAATAAAGTTGATCCTTGAGTTGATTATTTTACATTCTCTCTCAAGAGGGAACATCCATTTCCATCCTACTAAGACATTTCAGGATCAGTCAAGTCTCCATTTACTTTCTGCCATCTCAATAGATAGACCCAAGCCCAGTTTGTCCAACTTTGCCTCAACCAGCCCATTCCAAGTATCCATACTCTGAAAGACCCCAGTCAGGTCAGATTGGCAATGACATCTGCACAATCTCTATCAGGACGGGAGCACCAAAAGGCCGTGTGCTAAGCCCCTTACTCTACACTTATGACTGTGTGGCTAAGCACAGCTTTAATGTCATATTTAAGTTTGCTGATGACGCCACTGTCATTGGGCAAATCAAAGGTGGTGAAGAATCAGCATAAAGGAGGGAAATTGAAAATCTGATTGAGTGCTACCTCAACAACAACCTCTCACTCAATATCAGCAAGACCAAGGAGCTGGTTATTGACTACAGGAGGAGGAAACTAGAAGTTCATGAGCAAGTCCTCTTTGGAGAATCAAAGGTGGAGGGGGTCGGCAACTTCAAATTCCTCAGTGTTACCATTCCAAAGGACCTGTCCTGGACCTAGCACATATGTCTAATTACAAAGAAAGCATGGCAATGTCTGAACATCCTTCGAAGTTAATGAAAAGTTGTCACAACATTTAATATGTTGACAAACTTCTATAGATGTTTGGTAGAGTGTATATATTGATTGGTTGCAACACAGCTTGGTATGGAAATACCAATCCTCTTGAATGGAAAATCCTACAAATGTACTGGATATGGCCCAGTCCATCATGGGTAAAGGTCTCCCACCATTGATCACATCTGCACGGCGTGCTGTCACAAGAAACCAGCATCCAAGCATTCAAGGACTCTCAATCTCATGTTCTTGATATTTATTGCTTATTTATTTATTATTATTTTCTCTTTTGTATTTGCACAGTTTGCTGTCTTTTGCACATTGTTTTTTTGTCTGCCCTGTTGGGTGTGGTCTTTCACTGATTCTCCTATGGTTCTTGGATTTATTGTGTATACCCACAAGAAAATGAATCTCAGAGTTGTTTATGGTGACATTTATTTTGATAATAAAATTATTTTGTACTTTGTACTTCCACTGTATTATAAAGGAGGCTGTGCAGATCTGGTCTTAGCACTGTCTTATTAACTTGAAACATTATCTCCTTGTTTTTAATCTTTAATTACCCTGGTAATAAACTTTAGGTTCTGCTAGCTTTCCCAATCACTTGCTCTTGAAAATCATGCACTAGGATATCCTGCAACTCAGAGCTTTTTTATCCATCACCATTTAGATCGATTCCACCACAAAATTCAGGATCTCCTAGTGGCCACCTTTTTGAATTCAGCTTCCCTTACATGTAGGTCCATGGCCTCCTCTACTGCCATGATAAGGCTAACTTCAGCTTGAAGAAAAACACCTCATATTTTGTCTGGGAAGACTCCAACTTGATGGCATGAACATTGATTTCTCCAATTTCTGGAAATTCCTCCCCCCCCCCCTTTCTTTTTTCTATTTCCCATTCTGGTTTCCTTGCTGCCCCTTCTCCTCCTCACCTGCCCATCATCCCCTAGTGGTTCCCCTCCTCCTTCCTATTTTCCAATGGTTCACTGTCCTTTCCTATTGGAATCCTTCTTCTTCAACCCTTTATCTCTTCCACCTATCCCCTTCCAGTTCCTTACTTATTTGTTTGGTTCTTATTTGTATAAAGTATGTTCAGCATACAGTGAAGAGGTGCAGTGGCTAATGGACTGTTGCAGAGCCAACAATCTGTCTCTGAACGTGAGCAAAACAAAAGAGATGGTTGTTGACTTCAGGAGGGCACGGAGTGACCACTCTCCGCTGAACATCGACGGCTCCTCGGTAGGTATCGTTAAGAGCACCAAATTTCTTGGTGTTCACCTGGTGGAGAATCTCACCTGGTCCCTCAACACCAGCTCCATAGCAACGAAAGCCCAGCAGCATCTCTGCTTTCTGCGAAGGCTGAGGAAAGTCCATCTCCCACCCCCCATCCTCATCACATTCTACAGGGGTTGTATTGAGAGCATCCGGAGCAGCTGCATCACTGCCTGGTTTGGAAATTGCACCATCTTGGAGCTCAAGACCCTGCAGTGGATACTGAGGTCAGCTGAGGAGATCATCGGGGTCTCTCTTCCTGCCATTACAGGCATTTACACTACATGCTGCATCTGCAAAGGAAACAGCATTATGAAGGACCCCAAGCACCCTCATACAAACTCTTCTCCCTCCTGCACTGAAGTATTTGGGCTGTCACGACCAGACTATGTAACAGTTTCTTCCCCCAAGCCATCAGACTCCTCAATACCCAGAGCCTGGACTGACACCAACTTACTGCCCTCTACTGTCCCTACTGTCTTGTTTATTATTTATCATAATGCCTGCATTGTTTTGTGCACTTTATGCAGTCCTGGGTAGGTCTGTAGTCCAGTGTAGTTTTTTTCTGTGTTGTTTTTACGTAGATCAGTGTAGTTTTTGTATTGTTTCATGTACCACCAATGTCCTGAAAAACGTCTCATTTTTACTGTGTATTGTACCAGCAGTTATGGTCGAAATGTCAATAAAAAGTGACTTGACTTGACTTGAGTTGGCTCTTCCAGCCACACCACCACAGCAGCCCCGATTAACCTTAACCTAATCACAGGGCAACTTACAATGACTAAGTACCCGACCTGATAGGGATGAAGAAGTAATCTATAGAAGAGAACTGTGGGAGGAAACCCGAGAACTCGGGGAAAACACATGCATTCCATGGGGAGGACCTGCACAGACTCCTTACAGATGGTGCTGGAATTGAACCCTGATGCCATGAACTATAATAGAGTTGCACTAACCCCCTTCCTCCAATCACCGACCTTGCCCCTCATCTGGTCTCACCTATCACCTGCCAGCTTGAACTCCTCCTCCCCATCCCCACCCTTTCTTATTCTGGCTTCTGTCCCCTTCTTTTCCAGTCCTGATGATGCATGTCAGCCCAAAACATCGACTGTTTATTCCCTTCTATAAACACTGCCAAATCTTGAGTCATCCAGCATTTTGCGTATGTTACTAGTTAGATAATATGCTTTCTTATCATTTCTGGCAAAAAGGACAATTTCACATTTTTCAACTTTCTACACCATTTTCCAGATCTTTATTCACTTAAACTATTCCTATTCCTTTGTAGGTGAAAAATTATTTTAAAAATGTGTAGATTCTGAAAATCTAATACAAAACCAAAGCGATGTGCCAATACTCAGCAGGTCAGGCTGCATCTGTGGGGAGAGAAACAGAAGCAATGTTTCAGTCCTTTTATTGGAACTAAAATGAAGACCAGATAAAGAGCTTGTCAGGCCGCAGGGAGGGTATGGGAGGAGGATGCCTCTAATAGGACAAAGCCAGGGTAACCATAGAGATAAGCTGGAAGCAGGGTTATTTTGCCAATCAGTGAATGGCAGAGCTTAGAGAATGAGAACATACAAAAGAACTTGAATAAAAGAATGTGGTTGTCACAAAATGGAATTGGTTTATTATTGTCACACATACTGAGGTACAGTGAAAAACCTGTCTTACATACCATTCTTAGAGATAAATACATTATGCATAACTTCGAGGCAGTATAAAATAAACAATGTGGAACATGGGATAAAGTGTAATAGCTATTGAGAAAGTGCAGTGCAGGTAGACAATAAGTTGCAAGTTCATAATGAAGCAGACTGTGAGGTCAAGAGCCCAACTTATGCGGAGAAGGACATGCCAATCAGGTCAAGATGGGAATGTCCTCCACGCTCACTGAGGAAAAGTACCTGATTAACATTTTAGATGGATGACTGATGTAGACTGAGGAATCATGTTACATGAAGCTATTCAATTCAATACAGAAGTCCAGAAGATTGCAACAAAGGATCTCGACCCGATATGTTGTATTTCCTTCCTACAAATGCTGTCCAACCTGCTGAGTATTTACAGCATGTTCTCTTTTGCTTCACCTATCCACTTGTAATCCGTTTGGGTCCTCTTTGTGGCTTTGCTATCAATTTTGTGCCAAACGGACCTCTGGTGCCTTCATCTAGGGGCAGGATGGGGCATGATGAGGGTGGGGAAGAAGAAAACTCTGATAATCTCAAATCCAACTGTTGGGAAATTTTGGCAGTTTGGCACCTGCCTCACTCATTTGTCTGGAGCCTGAGCCAGAGCTCCTAAGTGCAAGTGGATCTATGGCCAGTGTCAAGAGTGAGGTCAGGACAGTGATGAGATCAGAGACCAGACCTAGGACAAAGGGTGGGAACATTGGAATACTTGTTCAGATTCACTGAGTCCCATTTCCCACTTCCATTAAACTCCCCAGGTCCCTTGGAAGATTTGGGCAGCACAGTAGTGTAGCGGCTAGCATGACACTTTACAGTACATGTGACTAGGATTCAACTCCCGCTACTGCCTGTAAGGAATTTGCATGTTCTTCTCATGACTGTGTGGGTTTCTCCAGCTGCTTCTGTTTCCTCCCATAGTCCAAAAATGTATCAATTGGTAGGTTAATTAGTCACGTGTTTAGGTTAATGTTAAATTGGGTGTTGCTGAGCAGTGAAGCCTAAGGCCTATGCTTTGTATCACAATCATTTTTAAATATAAATAATAAATTGAAACAAAAGTATGGGGGTATTAAAAGAAGTAATGTCCAATGGGCTATAATATTTGCTGGACCAACACCACTAACATTTTGACAATGCTGGATTGCATCTTGTAAAATGTGGAAATCCCAACATTGATCCCTGTAGCATACAATTCATTATGACTCGCCAACCCGAAAATGAAATGTTAATGCCTACTCTCTATCTCCCCTTAGCCAGCCAGCTTTTTATCCACACACATATATTACCTCCTATACCATGAGCTCTTATTGTCTGCAGTAACCTTGAAAGCAGCATTGTGTCAAATGTCTTTCAGAAATCTCAGTACAGCCGCCAGTTACCTTTTATCTCCAGCACATGGTAAAAGAACTTCAAAATATTGGACAAATATGATTCCCTTTTCACAAAAGTGTGTTGACTTTAACTGATTAAATTTAATTTTTTCAGAAGCCCAGCTATAATATAATGTTAATCTCTTCCAATACTTCCTCAATGCATTGGGAGCTTACAAAGCTGTTTAGCTCAAGACTGGATACCAAGCAAACATTTGTTGCTCACAGGAAGTAGAGTCATACAGTTACAGAAAAGTACAGCACAGAAACAGACCCTTTGGCCAATCTAGTTTATACTGAATCTTTTAAACTCCCTAATCCCATTGACTTGCACTGGGACTGTAGCCCTCCATAACACAACCACCCATGGACCTATCCAAACTTTTTAAATGTTGAAATCGAGCTTGCAAGCGTCACTTCCTCACACCCATGGGAATGGCCATCTTCTCCATGGCAAAGAGTGCATATTGACTTTGCAACCACGTTCCTGTGAATGCTCACTCCAAGTGGCTGGAGGTCATACCAATGAGGTCAACCACATCAGAAAAGGCTGTTTCTGCTGAGAGGAATACGTTCTTCAGAAATAGCTTACCTGGACAAATAGTGAGTGACAATGGACCACAATACAAGGCAGAAGATTTCAGACTATTCATGAAGAAAAATGGTATTAATCACAAACGAGAAAACCTGCAGATGCTGGAAATCCAAGCAGCACACACAAAATGCAGGAGGAACTCATCAGGCCAGGCAGCATCTACGGAAAAGATTTGAGTCAACCTTTTGAGCCAAAACATTTGGAAGGGTCTCAGCCCACCACGTCGACTGTACTTTCTTCCATAGGTAATGTCTGGCCTGTTGAGTTCCTCCAGCATTTTGTGTATGTTGATCAAACATTTCAAGTCAGCTCCTCACCACCCAGCAATGAATTGTTTAGCTGAAAGGTTTATCCAAGCCTTCAAAAATGTCCATTAAAACTATGGACAAGGAGAACTTTCTCTACAGCAACAAGGTGGGCAACTTCCTCTTTTTGTATCAGAATTCTGTTCATGTGACTAAATCAAACATTTGCAATGCTGTTCATGAGCAGGAATCTGACATCTCACAAAGACCTCATGAAACCAGATCTGCGAGGGAATTGCAGAATGAACAGTTCAGCCATTTGCCAAATAAATCAGCAAGGAGCTTCAAGGTTGGACAGGAAGTCCTTGTGCATGATAACTGAGAAGACAAGTGGACACCCAGTAGGATAGCTACAAGAACTGGACCACTGATGCATACAGTGGATGTTGGAGATTGTACATGGAGATGCCTGGTGGACCAAATACTGGATGCTCAGCTGAAGAACACACTTGATTCGACTGCATCCAACAAGACCGACAAAATACATCCACCGGGCTTGCCTCTCAATGCCAAACATGTCAGGAACAGCAATGTGAAACCTGCAACAGAGAAAGCTGTCTTTGACAAGACACCCACCAAACCTGATGCCACCCCACAGGTCCAGAGGTGCTATCCTGAAAGAAACAGAGCACCACCCAAAAGACTCAATCTTTAGTACAATGGCTAGTTATGGACTGTTATTGTGAAAGCATCTTTATTTGACCATGGTCTGCTAAAGGGAAATTGAATGGTTTGTTACATAGAGTTTTATTTTACATGAATCTGAAAGGAGGAGGAAGTGCAATGTATAGATCCATTTCTTTTAGAGCAATGACTCCCCTTCGCACCAAATATTGACTGATAACTTGAGCGTGCACATTGATTTGCTGCTGTCTGCAAAGTGAATATACCAATTAGCTTCTTCTCTGAGTGTGTGCCTTTATTTGTTTGATATGTAGTTGTATAGACACAACAAGTTTGACATGCTATGTTGGCACAGGAAGCACGGCAATGCCTGTGGGCTGCCCAGCACAATCCTTGCTTATTTGGTATAGAGCAAAGTGCAGCATTTTCAGAAGCAGAAACAGAATCAGAATCAAGTTTAATATCGCCAGCGTATTTAATAAGATTTTTTAACTTTGCGATGGCAATACAATGTAATACATAATAGAGAAAAAAACTTTTATTATATGTGTGTGTGTGTTTCTGTGTGCCTAGGCCCTAGACAGTCCTTTCAGGTGAGGCACCACTTCACCTGCGAGTCAACTGGGGTGATATACTGTATCCAGTGCTCCCGATGTGGCCATTTATACATTGGGGAGACCCGCCGCAGACTGGGAGACCATTTCGCCGAACACCGGCGCTCAGTCCTCCAGCGGTGGTGGGATCTCCCTGTGGCCACACACTTCAATTCCACAGACCACTCCCACTCCATTATGTCTATCCATGGCCTCCTCTACAGTCAAGATGAGGCCACACGCAGGTTGATGGAGCAACACCTTATCTCCCACCTAGGTAGCCTCCTACCTGTCGGCATGAACATTCAACTCACAGACCTCCGTTGATACCCCTGCCCCCCCCTTACCCCATCCCTATCTAAAATTTTAGTCTGGTTCTCTTTCTCTCTCTTTTTCCCCCTGCACTATAATCTCCCCCCAGCCCTACCTTTCTTTCTCTTTTATTTCCCATAATTCTCCACCTTCCCCCTAGCCCATTTCCTTCCAGTTTATCACTTCCCAGCTCTCTAATTCATCCCTCCCCCCACTTCTTATCCCCCCTCGACCATCCCATGTTACTTCACCCCTGATGAAAGGTTTCGGCCCGAAACGTCATCACTACTTCCTGCCATAGATGCTGTCTGGCCAGCTGAGTTCTGCCAGCATTTTGTGTTTTTATTTATTTCCAGCATCTGCAGATTCACTCGTGTTGCTTTTTGTGTTTGTGTGTGTATATATGTGTGTCCGCGCGCGTGCGTGCATGCGTGATGGTTAAATTAAATAAATAATACAAAAAATACAAATAAAAACAGTGAAGTGGCATTCATGGGTTTAATGTCCATTCAGAAATTGAATGGCAGAAGGGAAGAAGCTGTTCCTAAATCATAGAGTATGTGCCTTCAGGCTTCTGTGCCTCCTCCCTGATAGTAACAATGAGAAGAGGGCATGTCCTAGATGGTGAGAGTCCTTAATGAAGAATGCCACCTTTTTGAGACGTCACTCATTGAAGATGCTCTGGATATTATGGAGGCTAGTGCCCATGATGGAGCTGACTAAGTTCTGAGTTCTCTGCAGCTTACTTTAATCCTGTGCACTAGTTTCCCCACACCAGATGGTGATGCAGCCAGTTAGAATGCTTTCCACAGTACATCTGTAGAAATTTATGATTGCTTTTGATGACATAGTAAATCTCCCCAAACTCCTAATGAAATATAGCTCAAAATCACAATCAAAATCAGATTTATTATCACTGGCATGTCTCGTGAAATTTGTCAATTTAGCAGCAGCAGTTCAATGCAATACATAATCTAGCAGAAAAAATAATCAATCAATCAATTACAGTATATGTATATTGAATAGATCAAACATCATGCAAAAGCAGAAATAATATACATTAAAAAGGCAAGGCAGTGATCACTGGTTCAAAGTCCATTCGGCAATCTGATGACAGAGCGGAAGAAGCTGTTCTTGAATCATTGAGCGTGTGCCTTCAGGCTTCTGTACCTCCTTCTTGATGGTAACATTGTGAAAAGGGAATGCCCTGGGTGCTGGGGTCCTTAATAATGGATGCTGTCTTCTAGACACCACACCTTGAAGACGTTCTGGGTACTTTGTAGGCTAGTACCCAAGACAGAGTCGACTAAATTTACGACTCTCTGCAGCTTCTTTCGGTCCTATGCAGTAGCCACCTGTACCAGACAGAGATTCAGTCTGTCAGAATGCTCTCCACGGTACAACTATACAAGTTTTTAAGTGTTTTTGTTGACACATCAATTCTCTTCAAACTCCTAATGAAGTATAGTCACTGTCTGGCCTTCTTTATAGCTGAATCGCTATGGTGGGACCAGGTGAGGTTCTCAGAAATCTTGACACCCAGGAAGTTGAAATTGCTCACTCTCTCCACTTCTGATCGCTCTATGAGGATCACTATGTGTTTCTTCGTCTTACCCTTCCCAAAGTCCACAATCAGCCCTTTCATCTCACAGACATGAAGTGCAAGTTTGTTGCTGTGGCAACACTCTACTAGTTGGCGTATCTCACTCCTGTATGCCCTCTCGTCTCCATCTGGGATACTACCAACAATGGTTATATCATCAGCAAATTGATAGATAGTATTTGAGCTATGCCTAGCCACATAGTCATGGATATAGAGAGAGAAGAGCAGTGGGCTAAGCACACGCCCCTGAGGTGCAGCAGTGTTGATTGTCAGCAAGGAGGAGATATTATCACCAATCTGCATGGATTGTGGTCTTCCAATTAGGAAGTCGAGGATCCAATTGCAGAGGGAGGTACAGACGCACAGGTTCTGAAACTTATCAAATCAGGATTGTGGAAATGATGGTGTTGAATGCTGAGCTGTAGTTGACGAACAGCAACCTGACATAGGTGTTTGTATTGTCCAAGTGTTCTAAGGCCTTGTAAAGAGCCATTGAGATTGTGATTGACCTATTGTGGCGATAGGCAAACTGCAGCGGGTCCAGGTCCTTCCTGAGGCAGGAGTTCAGACTAGTTATGACCAACCTCTCAAAGCATTTTATCACTGTACATGTGAGTGCTACTGAAGATAGTCATTAAGGCAGCTCACATTATTTTTCTTAGGCACTGGTGTAGTTATTGCCTTGTTGTAGCAAGTGGGAACTTCCACCTGTAGCAGTGTGAGGCTGAAAATGTCCTTGAATACGCCCGCCAGTTGGTTGGCACAAGTATTCAGAGCCTTTTCAGGTACTCCATAATGGCCTTCTGCCTTATGAGGGTTCACTCTCTTTAAAGACAGCCTAACATTGGCCTCGGAGACAGAGATCACAGGGTCACCGGATGCTGCAGCTATCCTGTCTTCTTTATAGTGGCATCGGTATGGTGGGTCCAGGTTAGGTCCTCAGAGGTTTTGCACCCAGGAACTTGAAATTATTTTACTGTATGTTTTGATGTACCTGTGACCAATAAAGCTGATCTCTTTCACCTACCTACCAGGGACAATTTGCAGTGGATATTAAGCTAGTAACTCCTACCTTTGGAATGTAGGAGAAAGGTAGAGAACCCACAAGGAAACTCACATGGTTGTGGGAAGGACATTCAGTCTCCACACAGACAGCAATAAAAGTCAGGAATGATGGAGTCAGACAGCAGCCGCAACAGCTGCACTACTGTGCAACTTGACTCAGGAGTTGCGTGCGGGATTGGCTGACAAATTTCTTTCAATGGCAACCATTAGAAAACCAGATGGATTTTTATGACCAATCTGCTGTTTCACATCACTATTAATAAGCCTCATTTTTTTTTAAATTTCAGATTTTACTTATTTATCTTAATTTATATTTTCCAGCTGTGAGATTCAAACTCCTTCCCAAAGTCATTGGTCTAGGCTCTTGCCTGCTGGTCCAGTGAATATCCATGCTTCCCAGCCCATGTGGCTCAGCTGAGCTTGCTAAGAAGCCAATGTTTTCCACAATTGGTAATTTCCAAATGTCAATATTTGTTGGCCTCTCAAATGGAGCTCCAGTCCTGTTTTTGGCTGATTAATTATCTTTCTCTGACCAAAGATTACTCTTGACATTGAGCTACCTCATGGGTTAAGGGTGAAAGCTCATTCCACAACCTCCGGGTGAAGAAGATTTCCCTCATGTGGCGTAAATAAACTCAATGGGCTGAGGGACAGTGAACGTGCTCTGTGTGTGACTCTATCAGCTTCTTGGAATAAAGATAAATATGGAAGGGAAATAAATGCTGACCTGGGCCGTGATGTCCACATCCAGTGAATAAGTAAGTAAGTAACTTCCACAAGCTGCTTTGGGAGAGGAGGGCAGAAATTCCTCAGCAAACTGGGAAATCTGGGGTGGGGAGAGAGAAAAAACAGAGATATGTGCGGAGCAGCAAGAGAAGTAATTGGCTAACATGTTGACTAGTCAGTTTCTTTCTCCGGGGTGAAGGGCAAGGGCATGCGAGGTTAATGAAGAGAGAGGCCAGATGAAGCGGTAGCCAAGGCTAGAGCTCAAGAGGTTGCAGAGTAATGGAAGGAACTTAAAAGGAAAGCGTTATAATTCGATACAGCATTAAATATCCTTTCATCCCCACATCCAAAGCACTTTACAACTAGTAAGAACATTAGAGCAGAAGTAGGCAATTCAATTATTTGAGTCTTCTCTGCCATCTAATATGATCATAGATAGTTTGATCTTGTCCTCAGCTCCACTTTTCTGCCTACTCTTTTCACCCCTTCATTAACCCCTTGGACGAAAATCTCTCTATCTCTACACTGAATATATTCATAGTCTCAGCCTGCACAGTTCTTCTGGACAGAGAATTACAAAGACTTACGACCACCTGAATGAGGAACTTTCCCTTCATCTTGTAACTGGTATCTGCTTTATTATTGTCACATGTACTGAGGTACGGTGAAAAACTTTGTTCTCTCCCCTTCCTCAGTCCTGGAAGAATCTGCAGTTTACTCCTCTCTATGGATGCTGCCTAAGGTGGTAAATTCCTCCAGTACTATCCGAATGTTCCTCAAGACTCAGTATTTGCGGAATCTCTTGTGGTTCCAATTACTATTTTGTGATTGTTCTCTCTTGCCTCCTGCTCTTTAATTTATACCTTAAACAAAATAATAAATAAAACACTTCATGATCCATAAAGATTCAAGGTACATTTGTCATTGAAGTATATATGCAGTCTACACCCCTGAGATTTGTTTTCTTGTGGACGGCCATGAAAGAAAGGAACATGGAACCCATTCGAAGTAAATATCACAAACCCCGCATTCAAAGAAAAGAACAAATTGTACAAACGGAAAAAAATGAGCAAATATCACACAGAATATTAAACATCACACTGCAACTCCCCTGAAACAGTCTAAGAATGTTCAGTTTAGTTCAGTTAAATTCATTTTAGTATGGTGTCATTCTCTGACTGCGGGCTGCAGAAACAGTCCATCCCAATCAAAGTTGTAAGTAGCAATAAAAAAAGGAATATCCAGAAACACATAAGATGAACTGCAAAGTCCGCTAAAATCGAGTCCAATCCACAGAATGTGCCAACCATACCTTGCCTAAGGCTCCCACACTTTACTCCAGCAGCAGCGAGCAAGAGGAGGAGGGAAACCAGTCAGATACAGGCAGACAGCTCTGAGCACCCGCCTGCCTTCTGCTCTTGTGCTTGTTGATTTCAATCTTGCTCAACACATTAATTGATAAGTTGGTCAAGAACTGGAGCCGATTATGGGTTCACGCTCCACTGTTCGGCAGACTCTGTTTCCAACCTTGCTCTCAACCATGTCGGATCCCCACCGAGGCAGCAAAAGTGCCAGATCGCTCAGTCAGCCTAAAACACATAATCAAAATGCAAATTACAGGCTCCAACTGCACACAGGTCAGCAATAGAAGCTAATCTTGTTAAAAAGTGGAGAAGTAGTAATTGCGCGAACCGTTAGTCGTATTGGTTGCTGGTGCCATCTTGCCTCAGTCCATATATTAAATCATCCCATATATTAGTACATCGAGGTGGTCCAAAAGGAAACAAAGCAGGATGTAGTATATAGTGTTACAGTTGCAGAGAAAGTGCAGCACAGGTAGACAAGTTTAAGGGCCATGATGAGTAAGAATGAGTAGTCAAGAGTTCAACTTTATTAGGCAAGAGGGTTGCTCAAGACTCTTATAATGGCATAGCAGAAACTGTTGTTGACCCTGATTGCATATGTTTTCAAGCTTTTGTATCCTTTGCCTTAACTGATGGGGTGAGAAATGAGAATGGCCAGTTTGGGAGGAGACCTTGATTAAGTTGGTTGCTTTCCTGAGGCAGTGGGAAGTGTCACTGTGAATGGACAATCCTTGTTTTAGCCTCCTCACAAATGGAAGCATTCTATCAGCATCCGTGCAGTCACATAGCAAAGAAACTTACTTGCTTCAATAGGATCATCTCTCATTTTTCAAATCCTGGTATACAAGCCCAGCTTACTCTAACTTTTCTCAAAAGTAATCACAACATCACAGGAATCAATTTATTGAAGCTTCTCTGAACAAGTATATTTGTTCTCTTAGGAAATATAGAAAGAATGGAATGATATGGATTGGTTAACACAACGATTTACAGTACAGGTGAACTAAGCTCAATTCTCTCGGCTGCCTTAAGGAGTTTGTATGTCCTCTCTGTGACCACATTAGTTTCCTCCCACGGTCCAAAGGCATATTGTTGGTAGGTTAATTGGTCATTGTAAATTGTCCTGTGATCAGGCTAGGATTAAATTGGGGGGTTGCCAGGTGGAATGCCTCGAACAGCCCATTCCGCACATATCTCAACAAAAAAAAAATACAAGAAAATTCGCAGATGCTGGAAATCGAAAACAACACAAAGTACTGGAGGAACACAACAGGCCAGGAAGCATTGATGGAAAAGAGTAGAGTCCCATACTCAGATCCCTCATCAGGCCTGGGTAAGAAGATGAGAAGTCAGAGCAAGAAGGTGCGGGGAGAGGTGGAAGAAATACTAGATGGTAGGTGATAGGTGAACCTGGGAGGGAGAGGAGGAGCGGTGAAGTGAAGAGCTGTGAAATTGATATGTGCAAGAGAGAAAGGTCTGGAGGAGGGGGAATCTGATAGGAGAGGGTAGAAGACCATGAAAGAAAGGGAAGGGGGAGGAACAACAGAGGGAGGTGACGGGCAGGTAAGGAGATAAGCTGAGAGAAGGAAATGGGAATGGGAGGGATGGTGAAGGTTGGTAGGGGTCTGCCATTACCAGATTTTAAAAAAAGTAAATGATCTGATCAAGACATGCAAGGACCTAAAGGGATGTGACAGGGAAGTTATCAAAGTGGTAGAATCCCGAAGGAGGTTCTCACAAGGGACTGTAGATCTGAAAATCAGAGCAGCCGAAGGAACTCAGCAGCTCAGGCAGCATCTGTGGAGGGAAGTGAACAGTGACCTTTCACCTGGACAGAAGAGGAGACAGCCAGTGTAGAGAAATGAGGGGAAGGGATGAAGCAAGAACTGGCAAGTGGTAGGTAGATGAATGTGAGGAGAAGGATGAAAGACAGATGGAGGAGGGAGGGGTGGAAATAGCAAGAGGCAGGGAGGTGATTGGTGGAGGTGTCGAAGGGCGGTAGGTGGTGGAACCTAATGGGAAAGCAAGGTGGAGCATGAAAGCAAGGTAGGTGGGGTAGGCTGAAAGGAATAGTAAGGGAGGAGGCCCAGTGGGAGGAATGTGAGAGTGATAGACATATGGAGCACATGGAGAAAGGGAAAAACAGGGGGTGAAGGGGGAGTTAAATGGGTTTAGAAGGATCTGGGTAGATCAGGAGTAGACAGAGAAACAACAGAGGCTCCCTACTTTTAAACTCCATCATTCATTTGCCTTCCTACCTACTCACCGAACTTACATAATTTTCTGAGTGGCACTTTGAAGAAGGGCCACTGTTATAATCTAAAAACAGGTCACTGACAGTAACCAGTTAATTAATTGTTTTTTAATATATGTTCTGTTTTTGAGGAATAATTGTAGAACAGGATATTAAAGATAAATCATTCAAAGTAATATTTGGGAACTTAAGAGAATATGTAGATGCTGGAAGTCTTGAGAAACACACACAAAATGCTGGAGAAACTCATTAGGCCAGGCAGCATCCACAGAGAGGAATAAAGCGTTGATATTTCAAGCCGAGACCCTTCATTGAGACTGGAGAGGAAGCGGAAACATTGGATTAAGAACTGGGGGAGGGGAAGGAGGACAAACTGGCAAATGATATATAGAAAATAGCTGAAGGGGAAGGAGAATGGGTGGGGGAGTTGGGAATGAACTAAGAAGCTGGGGAGAGGCAGGTGGAAGAGGAAAAGGACTAAAGGCTGAATCTGATTGGAGAGGACAGTGGACCATGAAAGAAAGGGAAGGAGGAGGGGCACCAGAGGGAGGTGTTGGGAAGATATGGAGAAAGAAGGGGTGAGAGGGGAGTCAGAATGGGGAATAGGGAATGGAAGAAGAGAGAGGGGGGAGTGTGAGAAGTTGTCAGTAGGTTGAAGGCTACTCAAACAGAATATGAGGTGTTGCTCCTCTAATCTGAGAGAGGACTCACCCTGACAGTAGAGGAGGTCATAGACTGATGTAATAGATGGGAATTCAGATTAAAGTGAGTGGCCACTGGGAAATCCCACCTTCTGTGGCTGACAGGATAAAGGTGCTTGGCAGGGTGGTTCCCCAGTATACGTCAGGTCCCAGTCATGTGGAGGAGGTCGCACTGAGAACATTGAATACAACCAACAGACTTGCAAATGAAGAATCATCAGAAGAAGAATCAGATAAATCAGAATCATGTTTAATATCACCAGCATACTATATGTCATGAAATCCGTTGTTTTGTGGCATCAGTACATTACAATAACTTGTCATAAAAACCAATAATCATGATAAGTATATATAACAAAAAGAAATCAAATAAGTAGCACTCCCTCCTGCCATCTGGGAAAAGGCTCCGAAGCATTCAGGCTCTCACGGCCAGACTATGTAACAGTTTCTTCCCCCAAGCTATCAGACTCCTCAATACCCGAAGCCTGGACTGACACCTTGCCCTACTGTCCTGTTTATTATTTATTGTAATGCCTGCATTGTTTTTGTGCACTTTATGCAGTCCAGTGAAGGTCTGGAGTCTAGTGTAGCTTTCTCTGTGTTGTTTTTTTTTATTACATAGTTCAGTCTAGTTTTTTGTACTGTGTCATGTAAACCATGGTCCTGAAAAACATTGTCTCATTTTTACTATGCACTGTACCAGCAGTTATGGTCGAAATGACAATAAAACTTGACTCGACTTGACTTGAAACACTTCTGAGGAAATGTTCGCCTCACCTGGAAGGACTGAAGAAAGTTTGTAACAGCGGTGTTGTAGAGGGCAGGGGTAGCAGTTGTCCCAGGATAAGTGCCAGGAGGGGGAATCAGTGGGGAAGGATGAGTGGTCAAAGGAGTAACCTAGAGAGTAACAGACAAGGTCTTGGTTTGGGTTGAAGGGTCAGAATGTTACCAAAAAGAAACACCGAGGTAAAAGGAATCAGTGGCTTTCCGAAGGTGATTAACTGAGGTTGATTTATTTTAGGACTGCCGCATTAAAGGTTTAGAAGGTACAGCTGATAGCCTGGGGCTCTCTTCAGGCAGTTGGCAGAGTGCCTCCAGCCATCCAGCTGCTCTTTGATGAGAGGAATTTGCAGTTTTCCCACAAAAATGCAGCGTGCACTCTCCCTTCTATGAGAAACTTAGATACGTTTCAACTAAAAAGGCATCAAAAACAAAAGGATTGGTGACATTAACCAACAAAGATTCTCACTTCTCTGTTCTTCACCAACAAAATTCTCAATCCTAAATCTTCCTTATAGGATGTAGAGCAGGTGACACACTGTCAATAACCTTCTATTTCTATACAACTCAAGTGCTTGTCCAGAGATTTCTCAAATGTTGTGAGATTACCTACTTTCAGAGGCCCTGAGGTGCTGATATCCAGATTCTAAATACCCTCTGAAGCATCTCCTCTTCTTTCAGTTTGTTCATTTCCAATGTGCTGCCTCATACAATGTGGGCAATCATGCTCTTCCCAGGACCATGATTGTCCTTGGCAAAATTTTTCAACAGAAGTGGTTTGCCATTGTCTTCTTCTGGGCAGTGTCTTTACAGGACGGGTGGACCCAGCCATTATCAATACTCTTCTGAGCACCAATAATTATTCCACGATCAAAATCACTTAGATTACATTTTGTCCCCATTCTGCTGTTTGGTCTGAATAACAACTGAACTTCTTGCCCATGTCTGCATGCTTTTACTCATTGAGTTGTTTTTGCATGATTGGTTGATTAGATATTTGTATTAATTGGCAGGTATAGAGATGTACCTAACAAAGTGGCTACTGAGTGTAAAGAAATAGTGCAAAAAAAAAGGAATAATGGGGTAAACAACAAAACACACAAAATGCTGGTGGAACACAGCAGGCCAGGCAGCATCTATAGGGAGAAGCGCTGTTGACGTTTCGGGCCGAGACCCTTCGTCAGGACTAACCGAAAGGAAAGATAGTAAGAGATTTGAAAGTAATGGGGGGGGGGGGGGGGGAGGAGAAATGCGGAATAATAGGAGAAGACCTGAGGGGGTGGGATGAAGCTAAGAGCTGGAAAGGTGATTGGCGAAAGTGATACAGAGCTGGAGAAGGAAAAGGATCATGGGACGGGAGGCCTCAGGAGAAAGAAAGGAGGAGGGGGGAGCATCAGAGGGAGATGGAGAACAGGCAAACAACTAAATATGTCAGGGATGGGGTAAGAAGGGGAGGAGGGGCATTAACGGAAGTTAAAGAAGTCAATGTTCATGCCATCAGGTTGGAGGCTACCCAGCTGGTATATAACGTGTTGTTCCTCCAACCTGAGTTTGGATTCATTTTGACAATAGAGGAGGCCATGGATAGACATATCAGAATGGGAATGGGACATGGAATTAAAATGTGTGGCCACTGGGAGATCCTGCTTTTTCTGGCAGACCAAGTGTAGGTGTTCAGCGAAACGGTCTCCCAGTCTGCGTCGGGTCTCACCAATATATAAAAGGCCACACCGGGAGCACTGGACGCAGTATCCCACACCAGCTGACTCACAGGTGAAGTGTCGCCTCACCAGGAAGGACTGTCTGGGGCCCTGAATGGTAGTGAGGCAGGAAGTGTAAGGGCAGGTGTAGCACTTGTTCCGTTTACAAGGATAAGTGCCAGGAGGGAGGTCAGTGGGAAGGGATGGGGGGGGACGAGTGGACAAGGGAGTCATGTAAGGAGCGATCCCTGCGAAAAGCAGCAAGTGGGGGGGAGGGAAAAATGTGTTTGGTAGTGGGATCCCATTGGAGGTGGCGGAAGTTACGAAGAATTATACGTTGGACCTGGAGGCTGGTGGGGTGGTAGGTAAGGACAAGGGGAACCCTATCCTGAGTGGGGTGGCGGGTGGATGAGGTGAGGGCAGATATGCGGGAAATGGGAGAGATGAGTTTGAGAGCGGAGTTGATGGTGGACGAAGGGAAGCCCCTTTGTTTAAAAAAGGAAGACATCTCCTTCGTCCTGGAATGGGGTAGTTTTTGTGGGTTTAGAAATCTGATGGAAGGAGCTGCTACTGAAGCATTGAGTGTGGGTCTTCAGGCTCTTGTACCTCTACCCTGATGGTACTAACAAGAAGAGGACATGCCAGATCAAACAGCCAGATCAGTGGCAAAGAGTCTTCTGCAGCTCCAAAACACTGCAAAGTAATCCTTTACATCCAACTGCCTTGGTGAAAAAACAATTTGGAAAACGAATGCAGCCTTTCATTACTGATGCATCAGAGGGAGTTGAGGATTGGAATAACTTTCAGTCCCCATTCTTGAGGAGGATGTAAATCTGAAGCTTGAATACCTAGAATCATGTGTGCTCCTCACTGTGATTGAACCAAGGATATGAATGAGACTTGGTAGATATGATCAATTGAAATTTGTGCTAATATCCCATGGCAGAGAAGCAGATTGCTGTGGTGCACCAGTTATGTGTTCTGGACTTCCTCAGCTGAATAGTGTAACAAGGGAGTATAGGATGTACTGGGAGTCATGAGTAGCACAACTGGGCTTTCACCCAACCCCTGGACTAACTGACAAGTCCAGCAGCAGTTCTGTGGATTAATTACTTAAGGGGGTGGACTTCAGACCAACCCCTCAGGTTTACTCCAACCATAGCTGTCACATGCAACAATACCCATTCAAAAGGGGTTACCAACATTCACCTGAAAGCTAGACACTTGCTTCTATCTATTTTAATTAAATGTAGATTGTTATTTTTTTGTTTATTTTAATTAACAACAGTGTTTTATTATCTTACTAATACTGAATGACATCATTGTTAAAATTAGTTAAATGTCTGTCAACTTTCTAACACATTCTGATCGTTGTTTGTGGATAGGGTTGGAGTTTCTGCCAGCTGAAACCTAGCTGCCTGTGGCTTATAGGATGAGTATAATAAACAGAAGCAAGAGAAGGCCATTTGTTCTCTCAATCTTATTCTATTATCTAATTAGATTTAGATCATCCTGTCTAAACATTGGATCACTTCACTGTTTTGATGTTAAGCAATCTATTTTTAAATAGGCAACCGTTAGTCTCGTGAGACCATGGATTTGCTCCTTGGAAGGTTTCCAGGGCGCAGGCCTGGGCAGGTTTGTTTGGGAGACCGGCAGTTGCCCAAGCTGCAAGCCTTCCCCTCTCCACACCACCGATGTTGTCCAAGGGAAGGGCACTAGGACCCATGCAGCTTGGCACCGGTGTCATCACAGAGCAATGTGTTGTTAAGTGCCTTGCTCAAGGACACAACACGTTGCCTCAGCTGAAGCTCGACCCAGTGACCTTCAGATCACTAGGCCGATGCCTTATCCACTCGGACATGCACCAACACATCTATTAATGTCATCAATACCCTACGTGACTGAGTCATCACAGTCACTCTTCTGTAGACAACTCAAAGGCTTACCACCTTAGTTGAAGAAATTTCTTCTCATCTACTTTCCGTGTGGCCAAATTTTTCATTCTGAGACACCAATGCCTGGTTTTAGGCACACCAACTACAGAAAGTATCATCTCTGCATCTACCATTTAATGATTAAAGATTTAAAAATTAGCTTTATTTGTCACATGTACATTGAAACATACAATGCAATGTTCTGCTTGTGTCAATGACCAGCACAGTCCGGAGTTGTGCTTGGGGCAGCCTTCATGTGGCGCTATGCTTCCGGTGCCAACATAGCATGCCCACAAATTACTAACTCTAACTCGTATGTCTTTGGAAAGTGGGAAGTAACTGGAGGAAACCCATGTGATTATGGGTAGAATGTACAAACTCCTTAAAAAGAGCCCAGAGGAATTGAACCTCAATCACTGATCGCAAGTGCTATTATGCTAAAATGCCTTAAGAATGTTGTGTATTTCTTTAAGATCACCTCTAGTTCTTCTGCACTGTTCAGAGAACCACTGCTTAACTTCAGCTTCTAAGATCATTCCACCACTTTGTTTCACGGAAACATGGCTATACTCCGCCATTTTGAATGTAGCACTGCAGCTCGAAGGCTTCACCCTTCTCCATGATACAGGACAGCTCAGTCTTGAAGGCAGAGGAGTTGAGTACACTTTATAATTAACTCACCGCAGTACACAGGCATGGTGGTTCTGTCTCAGTCCTGCTCACCCGACAGAGAACGTCTAGCAGTCAAATGCCACCCTTTTTATTTGTCGATGGAAGTTTCCGCCATCATGTGTGCATTTCCCCTCAGGCCAGCATCAAGTAGTCAGTGGAAGAGCCAAGCTCTGCAATCAGCAGACTCGAAACTGTGCAACCTGATGCCTTCTCTATTGTTGTAGGGGATTTTAATTAGACCAGTCTGAGTAACTAACACCAATATGATCACCTGTGGAACCAGAGGAGCCAACACAGTTGACTATTGTTATATCACCACCAAGAAAGCTTACCATGCCATCCCAAGCCCACACCTGGGGAAATTCCAATCACCAGGCTGTACTTTTACTAACTGGAAGACCACAATCTGTGCAGATTGGTGATAATATCTCCTCCATTTAAGCAACACTGGTGCACCTCAAGGGTGTGTGCTTAGACCACTGCTCTACTGTCTATACAGTATATCCATGACTGTGTGGCTAGGCATAGCTCAAATACCATCTATAAATTTGCTGATGATACAACCATAGTTGGTAAAATGTCAGGTGGTGATGAGAGGGTGAACAGAAGCGAGAGGGTGAACAGAAGCCTGCTAGTGGAGTGGTGTTGCAGCAACAAGCTTGCACTCAACGTCAGTAAGACAAAAGAGTTGATTGTGGACTTCAGGAAGGGTAAGACAAAGGAGCACACACCAATCCTCATGGAGGGACCAGAAGTGGAGAGAGTGAGCAGCTTCACATTCCTGGGTGTCAAGATCTCTGAGGACCTAACCTGGTCCCAACATATCGATGCAGTTATAAAGAAGGCAAGACAGCGACTATACTTCATTAGGAGCTTGAAGAGATTTGGTATGTCAACAAATACACTCAAAAACTTCTAGAGATGTACAGTGGAAAGCATTCTGACAAACTGCATCACTGTCTGGTATGGGGGAGTGAGGTGCTGCTACTGCACAGGACTGAAAGAAGCTGCAAGAGGGCCATAAATTTAGTCACTCCATCTTGGGTACTAGCCTACAAAGAACCCAGGACATCTTCAAGGAGCAGTGTCTCAGAAAAGCAGCGTCCATTATTAAGGACCTCCAGCACCCAGGGCATACCCTTTTCTCACTGTTACCATCAGGATGGAGGTACAGAAGCCTGAAGGCACACACTCAGCGATTCAGGAACAGCTTCTTCTCCTCTGCCATCCAATTCCTAAAAGGATATTGAATCCATGAACACTACCTCACTTTTTAAATTGTATTATTTCTGTTATAGCAAAATTTTTAATCTATTCAACATACATATACTATAATTTGTTTATTTATTTTCCTTCTATATCATGCATTGCATTGAACTGCTGCTGCTAAGTTAACAAATTTCACAACACATGCCATTGAAAATAAACCTGATTCTGATTCAGTGTGTAGACAGATACTAAAGACTGCAGCACCAGTGGTGAGGACCAAGAAGGTATGGTCAAAGGAGACAGAGAAGAGCTTACAGAACTGCTTTGAGGGATTTCAGGGATTCATCTTTGAGTCTGGATGAATGCACCAAAGTTATCACTGACGTCATCAATGTTTGTAAGAACAAGCCGGACATACCCAAATCAAAAGTCATGAATGAACCAGAAGATTCATAGTCTGCTGAGGGCTAGATCTGTGGCATTCGGGACCGGTGATCCAGAACTATACAAGAAGTTCAGGTATGATCTGCGGAAGGCTACCTTAACTGTGTAAAAAAAATAATTCTGGTTAAGGCTAGAGTCAGGATTTGATGTACGTCTGCTCTGGTAGAGTTCAAAATTTAAAGGTCAAAGTACATACCTGTCACCACATACAACTCTGAGATTCCTTTTATTGCAGGCAATCACAGTCAATACAAGAAACACAATAGAATCAATGCAAGACCACACCCAACAGGGCAGACAACAACCTATGTGCAAAAAACCCCCCCAAAAACTGTAAAAAAACAAAAAGAAATAATGTAATACATAAACAATACATAATAATGAAGAGTCCTTGAAAGTGAATACAGTTCAGTGATGGGACGGGTGAAGTTGAGTGAAGACGAGTGAAGTTTACCCTCAACCTCTGGCTCAAGAGCCTGATGGTTGAGGGGTAATAACTATTTCTGAACCTGCTGGTGTGGGTCCAGAGTCTCCTTTACCTTTTTCTTGATGGTAGCAGTAAGAAGAGAGCTTGGCTTGAATGGTAGGGAGCTCTGATGATGAATGCTACTTTTCTGTGACAGGGCTCTGTGTAGATGTACTCTGTGGGTGGGGTAGGGCTTTTCCTGTGATGGAATGGGCAATATCCATAACTTCTTGTAGGCTTCTCCGTACAAGGGCATTGTCATTTCCATACCAAGCTGCGATGCAACCAGTCAATGTATTGTCCACCACACATCTATAGAAATTGGTCAAAATTTTCAATGACATGGCAAATCTTCACAAACTACTAAGAAAGTAGAAGCACTGCTGTGATGTCTTCATAATGGCACTTACATGCTGGACTCAGAACAGTTCCTCTGAAATGATAACACTGAAGAATTTAAAATCAGTGACCCTCTTCATCTCTGATCCTTAGATAAGAACATTCAGTTGTTTCACCATGCTGGTTTTCTCTGCTCTGATTTTAATTAACAATATCTTTGTGCTTATATGCTCTGTCCCTTCCTGATAGAACATGGTTATGATTATCAATTTATGTAAGTTTGCAGGCCATTGCTTCCCACAAAGCAAAACCTAACATCATGAATGGCAATGATGCTTCACTCCCAAATGAGCTCAATGCCTTTTACGCGCACTTTGAAAGAGAGAATTAAACTTCAGCTATGCAAATTCCTGCAGCATCTGGTGATCTTTGACTTGGAGACTGATGACGGAACATCTTTCAAGAGACTGAACCCTCGCAAGGTGTCAGCATCTGATGGTACACCTGGTAGGGCTTTGAAAACCTGTGCTAACCAACTGCGGGAGGGTTCAAGGACATCTTCAATTTCTCACTGCTGCAGTTGGAGGTTTCTACCTACTTCAAAAGAGCGACAATCGTACAAGTGCTCAAGAAGAACAGGGAGAGATGTCTCAATGACTTTTGCTCAGTGGTACTTGCATCTGCTGTAATAAAGTGCTTTGAAAGGTTGGTAATTGCTAGAATCAACTCCTGCTTAAGCAAGGATCTAGACCTACTGCAATTTTCCCATCACTGCAATAAGTCTACAGCAGATGCAATCTCATTGGCTCTCCACCAGCCCTTGGATCACCTGGACAATAGTAATATGTATGTCCAGCTGCTGTTTATTGACTACAGCTCTGTGTTCAATACAATCATACCCTTAGTTCCAATCAAAAAGCTGAAAAACCTGGGCTTCTCTATTTCCCTGTGCAAATGGATCCTTGACTTCCTCGCCAGAAGACTGCAGTTTGTGAACTTTGAAAATAACAATTATCATTTGTGCCCCTCGATGACAGAGTGGCTAGGCACAGCCCAAACACCATCTATCAGCTTGTGGACAACACAACTACTGTTGGCAGAAGTTCAGACGGTGATGGGGAGACGTACAGGAGCAAGATAGATCAGCTGGTTGAGTGGCTTTGCAGCAACGACCTTGCACTCAGCATCCGTAAGACCAAGGAACTGATAGTGAATTTCAGGAAACGCAAGTCAAGGGAACACACATCAGTCCTCACCAAGGAATCTGAAGTGGAATGGGTGAGTAGTTTTGAGAACCTTAATGTCAACATTTCTGAGGATCTACCCTGAGCCCAACATATTGATGCAATTACTAGGAAAGCACAATAGTGGCTATATTTCATTAGCAGTTTGTGGAGAATTGATATGTAACCAAAGACACTCACAAAATTCTATAGATATACTGTGAGAGGATTCCAACTGGTTGCATCACCATAAGGCTATAAGACCATAATACATAGGAGCAGAATTAGGCCTATCGAGTCTGCTCCGCCAATTGCTATGGAGGGGCACAGGATTGGAAAAAAACGGCAGAAAGATGTAAACTCAGCCATTACAGCTACCAGCCTCCTCAGCATTGAGGCACCTTAAGGAGGCAGCATCCATTATTGAGGACCCCCATCACTCACAACATGTCCTCTTCTCATTGCTACCATCAAGGAGCCACTACAGAAGCCTGAAGACATATGCTCAACATTTCCAGAATAGCTTATTCCGCTCTACCATCATATTTCTGAATGGACAATGAACCTATGAATACTTTCTCGGTACTTAATTTCTTCCCCCCCCCTTAATTTGCACTAAAAGTTTAATTTATTTTTTATGTATGTACTTATTGTAATTGATAGTTATTATCAACACATATTGTAATATACTGCTGCTGCAAAATAACAAATTTCATGACTTAGTGGGAAGTTAGAGGATTGGGAAGCTTTTAAAAACCACCAGAAGGCAACAAAAATGTCATTAAGAAGGTAAGGATAGAATATGAAAGTAAGCTAGCCAATAATATTAAAGAGGATACCAAAAGTTTTTTTCAGAAGCAAAAAGTGTAAAAGAGAGGTAAAAGATAACGGACCACTGGAAACTGGTGCTGAAGAAGTAGCAAAGGGGGACATGGTGGATGAACTGAATAAATACTTGGCATCAGTCTTCACTGTAGAAGACACTAGCAGAATGGTGGAAGTTCCAGATGTTAGGGGGCATGAAGTGTGTGAAGTTACCATAACTAGAGAGAAGGTTCTTGGGAAACTGAAAGGTCTGAAGGTAGATAACTCCAGACGAGAGGATGTACACCACAGAGTTCTGAAAGAGGTGGCTGATGAGATCATGGAGGCATTAGTAATGATCTTTCAAGAATCACTAGATTCTGGAATGGTTCTGGAAGAGTGGAAATTCAAAATGTCACTCCACTCTTCAAGAAGGGAGAGAGGCAGAAGTAAGGAAACTCTCGGACAGTTAGTCTGACCTCAGTGGTTGGGAAGATGTTGGAGTTGGTTATTAAGGATGAGGTCTCAGGATATTTAAGGCATGGCTTCCTCAAGGGAAATTCTTGGCTGACAAATCAGTTGTGTACTTGGATTTTCAGAAGGCCTTTGACAAGGAGGAATTTCTTCAGCCAGAGAGCCTGTGAATCTATGGAATATTTTTGTCACAGTCAGCTGTGAAGACCAAGTCTTCATGTATATTTAAGGCAGTGGTTGATAGATTCTTGATTGGCCAGGGCATGAGGGGATATGGAGTGAAGGCAGGAGATTGAGGCTGAAACGAAAATCGGATTAGCCATGATGAAAAAGTGAAGCCAATGAAATGGGCCAGATGGACTAATCCTGCTCCTGTATCTCTTGGTCTTATGCTGGTGATATTAAACCTGATTCTGATTCACTTCAGCAATCAGGAAATGGCTGAAGCAGTGACGTTTGAACAAAATTACAAAAGTAAAGTCTGCAAGCTTTCAAGAGAGTTCAGCAGAAGATGTGGGCCAGTCAAATGTACCTGATCCAATCAATCCTTTAATGGCCCAGAGAAACACCTGACACACTTGGTATTGCTAACTAGTGTATAACTTACCCCTGCTTCTCTTCAGTGGCAGACACTGTTATACCTTTGATTAATTTACTCTGCCAACTGGTGCCTACTCAACTGGTCATGCGTTCTTTCACATGGTTGAAAATTACTTTTTAATTAGGTAAATTGGTTTACTATTGTCACATTTACTGAGCTACAGTGAAAAACTTGACTTGTGCACCACTGGTTCAGATCAATTCATTACATCAGTGCATTAAAGCAATAACAGAGTGTGGGATAAAGTGTTGCAGTTACAGAAAAAAGTGCAATGCAGGCAGGCAATAAGATGCAAGGTTATAGCGAGGTGGATTTTGAGGTCAAAGGTCCATCTTATCGAACTAGTGGACCATTCAATAATGGGGTAAAGGCTGTCCTTGAGCTTGGTGGTAGGTGCTTACAGGATATTGTATATTCAGCCCAATAGAAGAGGGGAGAATATAGAAAGCCCAGGTTGACTGGAGTCTTTGATTATTCTGCTTGCTTTGCTAAGGCAGCGGAAGATATAAAGCCATTACTGAATGAATAGGTTACTGAATGTCACCATATCCCAAGACTAGTCACGACAACAAATGATTGCAACCTGGAAGACTCAGTTACAGCGTTAAATATTAGGAGCTTGAATTCTCCTCACACTCTGCAATGCCATTCAAACTCAAAACGTAAGTAGGGCCCTGTCTTACAATGACAGCTCCACAAACAGAGAGATGCTTGAGCAAAACAAATGTAGGATTGAAACAGATGCTTGAAATGAGGCCACAATAAATATTTGTATTACTTGTAGAAAGTACTTAGTAGAATGAAGTTCTGATAACCTGCCATCCTACTATTGAGAAATCCCCAAATGTTTTGGCATTTAGCTTGTCAGGTGCCTGTGGCAACTGATGTCCCAGTGTGTTATATAGTGTATGGGAACCAGACCAGTTCTGATGATTGTGCTGGGTTTGGGTGCTACCATTATTCTGTATGGTTGCAGCAGTCTTAAACCACAAGACAAAGGAGCAGAAGACAGCCATTCGGCCCTTCGAGTCTGCTCCGCCATTTCATCATGAGCTGATTCAATCTCCCATTTAGTTCCATTCCCCCGTCTTCTCACCATAACCTTTGATGCCCTGACTACTCAGATACCTAACAATCTCTGTCTTAAATACACCAAATGACTTGGCCTCCACTGCTTCCCATGGCAACAAATTCCATAGTTTCATCACCCTCTGGCTAAAAATATTTTTTCACATCTCTGTTCTGAATGGGTGCCCTGCAATCCTCAAGTCATGTCCTCTCATACTAGACTCCCCCACCGTGGGAAACAACTTTGCCACATCCACTCTGTCCATGCCTTTCAATATTCAAAATGTTTCTATGAGGTCCCCCCTCATTCTTCTAAACTCCAAGGAGTACAGTCCAAGAGCGGTCAAACGTTCCTCATATGTTAACCCTCTCATTCCCAGAATCATTCCAGTGAACCCTTTCCAATGTCAGCACATCCTTTCTTAAATAAGGAGCCCAAAACTGCACACAGTATTCCAAGTGAGGTCTTACCATTGCCTTATAGAGCCTCAACACCACATCCCTGCTCATATACTCTATTCCTCTAGAAATGAATGCCAACATTGCATTCACCTTCTTCACCACTGACTCAACCTGGAGGTTAACCTTAAGGGTATCCTGCACGAGGACTCCCAAGTCCTGTTGCATCTCAGAACTTTGAATTCTCTCCCGATTTAAATAATAGTCTGCCCATTTAATTCTTCTGCCAAAGTGCATGACCGTACACTTTCCGACATTGTAATTCATTTGAAAAATCTTTTTTTTTAACAACGTCAGAAAGAGTACAGTTCCTGTAGGGACTGATGTCAGTGTGTTATATAGTGTACGGGAACCAAACCACTTCCTATGGGGACTGATGACCCAGTGTGGTGGAGGGTGCATGGAAACCAGACCACTTCCTGTGGGGACTGATGTCCCAGTGTGTTATATAGTGTACGGGAACCAAACCACTTCCTGTGGGGACTGATGTCCCAGTGTGTTATATAGTGTACGGGAACCAAACCACTTCCTATGGGGACTGATGACCCAGTGTGGTGGAGGGTGCACGGGAACCAGACCACTTCCTGTGGGGACTGATGTCCCAGTGTGGTGGAGAGTGCACGGGAACCAGACCACTTCCTGTGGGGACTGATGTCCCAGTGTGGTGAAGGGTGCACGGGAACCAAACCAATTCCTGTGCTCCCTCTCTCACACTGGCTTCTTGGTTCCCATACTCTCTTTGACACCCAGTTCCAACTCTCCTTTTAGCACACTGTGGCCCTGGTTTCCACACATCCAAATTATATATGGGACACTGGTTTCACCCCAGACCCTTTTTACACACTAGAGTTATTGCTTCTGTTCACCCTTTGACTTCCTAGGACCCTGGTTCCCACACTCCCTTTTATACATGCGGGCCTTAGTTCCTATACTCCCTTTAACACACTAGGGCCTTGTTTCCACACTTCTATCACCATGTATTTCTTTGAATTTAGTGAGCTGTGGACATGCTATGTGGTACTGGGGGTGTGGTGACGCTGGGCAGCCATCCAGTACAATCCTTACTGATTTGATTTGATGCATTTCACTGTATGCTCCAATGTACATGTGACAAATAAAGAAAATATTTATATTTATAAATAAAACCATTTCCCTACAGCCTCATCTCAGACTGCCGGTGTAGCAAGGCAGGTTTATCTGGTTCAGCTGGCAGCTCTGGAGTTCACTCTGCTGCTGGAGAATTTAATTCAACCAATTGAATGTCCACAGAAAAATGGGGACCAAAAAAATGGTAGACACGTTATTCCCGGCTCAGTGTCTATTTTTCAATTTCTTTTATGTTTTGTAACTCCGAAACATAAAAGAAATTGAGAAATAAACACTGAGCCGGGAATATCGTGTCTACTTCGCTCTTTACTTTAGTGAGGTGCGCACTTATGGTGTGGCGATTTAATGATGTATGCCATTCACTTACTTTTACATATAATCCATAATGAATTATGTAAATAAACAAATAATGCTTAATCAAATAATGTGTTTACAATATTACTAAAATATTAAATATATAACAACCATCATTGACTGCATTGTGATGAAAATCCACACATTCTTAAAGGAAAGAAATCATCCTCCTCTACTCATGTAGCTCTATGTGACTCCACACTCCAAACCCTCAGTGGCAGTTGGTGCTTAACTACATCCTAGCTTCAGAGGCAGTTGAAGAGACGTTGACCTCTTTCATTGAATAAAGAAGGTCAATAAATAGGGAATTTTGGATCTTTGACAAAAATCCATCAGGATTGCACATTTCCTTCAGAAGGGCCTAGATAGAAGGGATGTGGAGAGGATGTTTCCTGTAGTGGGGTAGTCTAGGACCAGAGGGCACAGTCTCAGAACAGAGGGACATCCCTTTCAAACAGAGGTGAGGTGTTATGGCATTCTCTTACCTGCGCCAACCTTCAGGGTTTAGACACTCTGATTCTCCAGAGTATAGGTAGCCGGTGTGGTCTCTTTAAATAGTCAGGCTATCCAGCTAATCGGCGGCCATGTTTTGATGCCAAGATTTGGATATTTAAAGGGCACTTGAGCTCAGGTTTGGTGCTCATTTGTCATCTTAACTTTGGTTCAGTGTGCAATCGCATTTATGATATCTGCCTCATTTGGATTCTCATCTAGTCTTATCATGTTCTCATTTAGCATCTAGTCAAGAACCCATGTTCTCATCTCAGTCTCAAAATCATGTCTTGATTCTAGTCCTGGATACTCCAGCAACTTGGGTCCTGACCATCCTCGCCTGGGACTGTCATCACCTGAGGAGGAAGCTCTTTGGCCAAAGGGTGGTGTATCTGTGGAAGCTGTGAAGGAAAAGCTACTGAGTATATTTAAAGCAGAAGTTGATAGGTTCTAGATTAGTAAGGACGTCAGAAGTCACAGGGAGAAGGTTGGAGAATGAAGTTGAGACAGATAATATGCCAGACATGATGTGGAGGAGATTTGATGGGCCAAATGGCCTAATTCTGCCCCTATGCCTTATGGTCTTATGGACATGCCATGTCCTTATCCAGTACGGCCTTTGTATGATTCCAGACTCTCAGCACCAGCCTTAACTTTCAAGTGCCCACTGAAATGTCCAAGCAATCCAATCAGAACAATTAAAAATAGCTAATAATGCTGGCTTTGCGAACAATGCCCAAGGGAGAACGTGAATTAACAACATAACCTATTGACTCAATTCTCAGACTGTTGTCGATGAAGTCTAGCTGTATTTCTAAAACAAAACTTGCCTTTGCAAAGTCTTTTTTTAAGTGCATATATCCACTCTCTGTAATGTGCAGAATAGAATATTGAATGCACAATATGTTAATTGGCAGAGGTGAAATCCCCGGAGAATGCTGCCTGCCTGGTTGTTTTAATGAGTAGGATGAATGAAGATTGGGACAATGGTAGAGAGGGTTTCTCTTTGCAAACTGAATTAACAGAAGTGCTCATTGCACTGTCTCATCCCCCACATCCACGACCTCTGTGGCACTTCCATTCCATTTCACAACCGAACCAGACAAATTGGCATCTGGTACGTGGGCAGTTTGAGCTGCAGACTGGAGAGAGGTAGTTATATTGTGGAATGTGACCTGAGAATTGAGCTAAGCTTATTCTTCCCTTTAAATACTTAAAGGGGCAGCATTCAGTACATCAACATTGTATGGATGTATTGTGCTCTGACAATCTACATGTATTGGCATATCTTGATGGATGGGAGAGTGTGTGGAATGCCTTTTTGTAACAATGTAATATTGACTGGAACATTCAGCCTATAGCAAGCTCTTCAAGACCCACATGTATAGAGGTTGGTAGTGCTACCTTGTAAATTCATTAATAATGTGGGAAAGTATTTGTCAAGATCTTCCAGTTTGATATGGCGCTATTGAAATTGTATGACAGCTTTCTGGTAGTTCAGAAGGCAAGAAATATGATTAAAACATCATTGATAACACTTTTTATGAGGTAAATTGTGGTTTACTATCACCGCAAACAATGAAGAGGTGAGTGGAGGCGAAGCGGACTCGAGGATTGAACCGTGTTGGTGTGTTGCCAAGTTAGGGGGCAATGTGTTCAAGGCGTTTTCCGGGACGGAGATGGAGTTGGAGCGAGCAATTCAAAGCGGAGTCGACGCGGAGAGGTCTTGGTGCCTGTCCACCTAAACAGGGTGCGAGGTTGGATCGCTCCAAGGGCTGAGCGGATTTGAAGAGGTCGAGAGTGGCTTCGGGCTGGCTGTCGAAGTCTGAGTCCTGCGCCCGGGCACGACCCGGTGTTGGGATGATGTAAATGCCAGCCCAGATGGGCTGGAAAGGCAGGGTGCCAGGACAGGAGGCAAGGGTTGAGCCAATTTCACTCACTCTCCTGAAATGTTCATTCTTCTCTTCGTGGCACTGTGGCTGTAATTCAGATCTGCTGCTACGCGCTTCGCTATATGATAAACTTGAGACCGAGGTTTGCTCCAGGGATCAGGTCTATAGGCTCAATTCAGTTCGGCATGCCGTTGCTTGCATGATTTATGTTTTTTCTCTCTTTCACTGCACATTGGGTGTTAGTCTTTTTTTTAAATTGGTTTCTTGCTTTGCCTTCAGGCAGACAAATCTCAAGGTTGTATAATTTATACATACTTTGAATCCTTGAATGTGCAATTAACATATCTCTCCAATGAGATGCTGAAGAAAATCCATGTCTACTCCTTCAAGTGAACTGAACTAGTTAGTTCATATGAAACAAGAACAGATTTATGACATTTGCCCCTTCAAGTCTGCTCTGCCACTCGATCATGGCTAATTTATTGTCCCTCTCAACCCCATTCTCCAGTCTTCTCCCTGTAACCTTACTCTTACTAATCAAGAAACGATCAACCTCCAGTTTAAATATACCCAACAACTTGGCCTCTGCAGCCATTTGTGTCAATGAATTCCACAGATTTATCACTCTCTGGCTAAAAAAGAAATCCTCCTCCATCTCTTTGCTGAAGGGATTTCATTCTATTTGAGGTTGAGCACTCCGGTCCTAGACGCCGCCACTAGTAGAAACATCCTCTCAATGTCCACTCTGTCTGGGTCTTTCAATATTCAATAGGTTTCAAGGTGACCCTCCCCTCATTATTCTAAACTCCAGCATGTATAGACTCAGAGCCATCTAACGCTCCTCATACACGAAACCTTTTGTTCTCATGAAGCTCCACCGGACGCTCTCCAATGCCAGCACTTTCTTATTTTGGGACCCAAACTTCCACATAATACACCAAATGCAGCCTGACCAAAGCCTGGTAAAGCCTCAGCATCACATTCTTTGCTGGCATTACTTCAAAGAAGAGTAGGTGGCTTGAGCAAAGTTCAGATTCGGATTTATTTTTCTCATCTACATTGATAGACAATAAAATGCATCTTTTCAAAGTTCAAAGATCAAAGTCCAAAGTAAAATTTATTATCCGAGGCCATACATATCACCACATACAACCCTGAGATCCATTTCTTCAGCAAATCTATAGAATAGTAACTGTAAACAGGCTCAATGGAAAAGTAAGACAACAAGCTGTTGAAATGCAACTATAAGTAAACAGCAATAAATAACAAGAGCAGGAAATAACAAGTCCTTAAAGTGAGATCATTGGTTGTTGGATCATATCTATCGATGAGTGCAATTATCCTCTTTTATTCAAGATTGTGATGGTTGAGGGGTAGTAACTGTTTTTGAACCTGGTGGTGTGTGTCCTGAGGCACTTCTACCTTCTGCTTAATGGCAGCAGTGAGAAAAAGAGCACAGCCTGGATGGTGAGGATCTTTGATGATGGATGCTGCTTTCCAAAGACAGAGTTTCATATAGATGTGCTGTATGGTTGGAATGGTTTCAACAACAAACACACCCAAGGGTGTACAGGGGGCCGCCTGCAATTGTTACCACACATTCTGGTGCCCAATCAGCCACTTGAAGAGCAGATGATTTGATCATTATTGCGTTGTTTTGGAGAATGTTACTGAGCATAACGTTCAAGGCACAGAGAAATACAGCAATGAAAAAGGATCCTTCGGCCCACCGAGTTTCTTTGATGACTTGTTTTTTTTTTCTGTGTCTTCTACATTACATCAACTACGCTTCTAAACATACTTCATCAGCTTTAGAATATCTTGGGATTGTGAAAGGTGCTTCATGAATAAAAACCTTTATTTCTGTAATCGTTTTTGTGTCTAAGCAACCGTTTCCCATCAATCATTCTGTTTATAAATCTCCTGCTCCTGTTTAGTTTTGGATATGAAAAAACTTGACATTATCAAGAGTGAAAGAATACTAATCACCTCTGGAATCAATACAGGAATGTCAGACAGGTTCCAGCGTGAGCTTCAGATTTATATGGTTTTCATTTGGGAATTTCAGATATTATTTATGCCTTCACTACTTTCATCTCCACTGTTCCAATCTTTTGTTCCCTTCTGCTCCATCTATGTCTCATTCCCCTGCTCCCACCCACCACACAATCTCTTTCATTTTTCCCATCTAACTTTACCTTGCTCTAATTCTTAAAAAATGTTTTATCTGTAATGTTTACTCTTCTTAGGTACAGGCCTGAGAGGTTAATTCAGCTCCTTCTCCAAATTTGGAAACACCAATGTCCAAGAATGGAAATGGCTACAAAAAAGTGGTGGGCACAGCTCTATCCACCGCAGGCAAAGCCCTGCATATCACCGGTCACTTCTATAAGAACCATTGCCACAAAGAGCAGTATCCATCATCAAGAACTCCCACTATCCAGGCCATGCTCTCTTCTCACTGCTTCCATCGGGATGGAGATAGAGGAAACAGAGGTCCCACACCACCAGGTTCGGCCATTACCCTTCAAACATTAGTCTCCTGAACCAGATTGAATTACTTCACTCACCTCAACTCTGAATTGTTCCCACAACCTATGGATCCACTTTCAAGGACTCTACAACTCATGTTCTGTGTATTATTTACGTAGGTATTTATTTTTTCTTTTATTATTGTATTTGTATTGTTTATCTTATTTTGCTCATTAGTTGCTTTTCAGTCTTTGTGTGCAGTTTATCACTGATCTATTGCAGGTATTCCCAACCTTTTTTATGGCATGGACCCCTACCATTAACAGAGGGGTCTGTGAACCCTTGGTTGGGAAACATTGCTCTGTTGTATTTCTCTGTTCTCTGTTCTCTATGAATGCCTGCAAGAAAATGAATCTCAAAGTAATATATGGTGACATATAAGTACTTGGATCATAAATTTCCTTTGAACTTTGAACATTGAGCATATGCTGCCTGACATATTGAACATTCTCAACATGTTTTGATGTTATTTCAGAACTCAGATATCTGAGGCATTTTGTTTCTGATCATTCACCTAATCCGTGTTGAGTGATTGGCTTTTCCACTATTTGTGTGCCATACTCAATGGAAGTAACATCAGAACTTTCATTTGCCTTTCTACCTTCACCTGGTTCACAGCTAGAATAGTTGTTATTTAAACTTGATCTGAGCAGGCTCATGTCAAGGATCCACTGACCTTAACAGGTGGGCATTGAGGAACTATGAGCTCCAACATTTCAGCAGGCCCCTTCTCAAGCATCTCCCCCCACTTCTTCCATACTTACAACTTAAGGGCCATTTGGCTTTAATACTTAGTGGGAACTGTAGATAATATCTCTCTTGGCTTTCACTACTGTCTGTCTCAAAAGTTCTGGGTGGAGGCTCAGGAATATTGTCACATTCAGACTTAGAAGGATTCTTCATTGGTGTTTCTGTAACAGTTTTGTTTTATCAGCTAGGCTCCAACCCTGGAGGACTGGTGGACCACTCGTAGTCTGGCCTCAACTCTTTGACCTATTTGGCATAGGTGAACACACCAAGAGCTAAAGCATAAATCCCTGACTCCAGCCAATATAGATCTCTGGGTTATTGAGGCATGTAAGCTCCAAACCCTATGGCAAGTTTGTGATCCTCTTGGAGGGACTTTATAGTTAATCTTCAATCTTAAATCCATTTCCTACCTGTGTCCCTTAACTTCCCTAAAATATAAAACAAAATTTGAAGGAGTTATAGAGATACAGTGTGAAAACGGGCCTTTCAGCCCATTGAGTCCAAGCTGGACAAAATCCATCCATTATTGCTAATCCTATGAGAATCCCAATTTTATCCTTTGTACATTCTCATCGTCTCCCAGATACAACCATTCCTCTAACACCCCTCCCCCCAGTAGCCAACTAATCTAATTTGCACATGTTTTGTCTCGTCTTGTCCTTGTTGTCCATACTGCACCAACTGCCGCCACTGGGTTATAAACGCACAGGAGCAGTGTCTGGTTAAGTGTATCCTCAAGGACTAATGACCTTCAGATCGCCAGCCCAAAGCCTTAACAACTTGGCCAACACAGAGATGTAGGAGGAAACTGGAGCCTGTGAAGGGAACCCACACCATCAGGGGAAGAACATGAAAATTCCATGTAGGTAGGGGGTTCACAACCTGGCGTCCTCAGACCCCTCGATTAATGGGAGAGCTCCGTGGCGTTAAAAGGATTGGGAACCCCTGATGCTGATAGTGAAGATTGAACCCATGGCTCTAGAGCTATGTTCTACCAGCTACACACACTACCATTCCTTCCGAGTTCAGTAACTGAGCCTTTGCAACTACTTATATGGAGAGGAGAAGAAAGTGTGGTGTGGGGGACACAACGAGGTGTTGAGGGAAAGATAAGAGAAGGGAGGGAATAAGAGTGAGGGAGAGGAATGAATGGTAGGTGAGATACTGGTTGAGGATGAGTCTTGAACAAGGGGACAAGACAAGGAGGTGATCTTTTAAAACTAATGGGCAGATGATTTTCTTCTTGAAGAGAGTGATGTATCTTTGGAATTCAAAAGATTCCCTGCCTTTTCCTCATCTTCATCTCAAGTATTCTATTCTGTACCCTAAGATTGTGACTGGTTCCAAACTACACAGCCTAGAGAAAGGTCATCCACACCATCCAGGCAGTTGAACTCTATGAGACTTTTATGTCCACACATCTGGGGTTCAGTATCAGAATCAGATTTATTATTATTGAATTGGGTTTAATATCACCAGCATAAGTTGTGAAATTTGTTGTAATGTGGCAGCAGTACATTGCAATACATAATAATAAAAATTCTGAATTACACTAATAAGTGTATGTGTGTGGGTGTGTCAGTGTGTGTGAGTAAGTGTTCATGGGTTCAATATCCATTCAGAAATCTGATAGAGGGGAAGAAGCTGTTCCTGAATCATTGAACCTTTGCCTTCAGGCTCCTGTACCTTGCCTCTGATGGTAGCAAAGAGAAGAGGGCTTGTCCTGGGTGATGGGGGTCCTTACTAATGGATGTTACCTTCTTGAGGCATCACTCCCTGAAGATGTCCTGAATGTCTGGATGGCTAGCTCCCATGATGGAACTGACTACGGTTACAACTTTCTGCAGCTTTTTTCGATCCTGTGCAGTGCCACACCCCTCCCATGCCAGATGGTGAAGCAGCAGTTAGAATGCTCTCCATGATACATCTGTAGAAATTTTTGAGTGTCCTTGGTGATGTGCCAAATCTCCTCAAATTCATAATGAAATATAGCCGCTGTTGTGCCTTCTTTATAACAACATCAATTTGCTGGGGTCATCTTAGATTCGCAAATATGTTGACACCCAGCAACTTGAAATTTCTCACCCTTTCCACTTCTGATCCCTCTATGAGGATTGGTGTGTGTTCCCCCATCTTGTCTTTCTGATGTCCACAATCAATTGTTTGGTCTTACTGACTTTGAATGCAAGGTTGTTACTGTGACACCACTCAACCAGCTGATATATTTCAGTCCTGTACACCTTCTCGTTATACAATGTGAAATTATTGTTTTATGGCAGCAGTATAGTGCAAGGATGTAAAATTGCTATAAATGATAAAAACAAACAAAAAATGCAAAATCATTGAAACGGTTATCTGTTCGCCTCCTCTCATTGTGGAAGGGCTGACACCTCTCTCTTCCTTGTTGGTGAGGGACAGAGAGTTTGTGATATGTCAAAGTGTTTGATGAACAATGACTTTTGTTGGACTGCAGATCGCGGTCTCTCTCTGGGGGCTTTACTATTAGTTGTTCGGCAGCAGGTAGATGGTGATGCTTCCTGCTAGATCAAGTGGGCGGGAGGTTTGATAATTTGCTGCTGCTTGTGCATGGGATGGGGAGGTGGGGCTTTGGGGCTCTAACATTTTTCTGTCATTCATTCTCTGCGGTTTTTCTTCTGTTTCGTGGATGTCTGTGAAGAGTAAGACCTTCAGGTTGTATACAGTATACATTCCGTGATATTAAATGGGATTATTAAAAAAAACATTGAGGTAAATTTATATGTCTATGGACTATTCTGAAATCTGATTGTGGAGGGGGCGACACTGTCACTGAATCACTGATTGCGGGTCTTCAGGCATACCTCTTCCCTAATGGTAGTAATGAGAAGGGGTCATATCCTGCATTGAGAGAGTTTTTAATGATAGATGGCACCTTCTTAAGGCAGTGCCTCTTGAAGGTGGAGAGGACGTTAGAGTTAAACCTCTGCCACCTCCTTCAATACAGTTCAAACCTCATTTAGCCCAGGATCTGACACCTTTATTCAGAAGTCTTGTTTGGGTCAGAATGCTCTGAAATTAAAGACTGGCAATTAATACAATTCATTGCAGGATCCCCTATAGATTGGCAAATGAGTGAAGATTCTGCACCAGTTAAAATGATTAAAACTCGACATGAGTCCTCATCAGGAACAATGTAATCCAGGGTTTAAACAACCAATAAAAGACTGACTCCTTTTCTGGCACAGCATCTGTCGAACAAATGGGATTTTATTCTGATCCCCAACTAACAACTATTCTCTTTGAATTTATTTAAACGAATTGCATAATAAAATAGAGTATCACAGCTGGCCAGTGGTTAAGGAGCAATGAAGAAATTAGGACCCACTAAATCAAATTTCCAAACATGGAACATTAGGAGGAATCCAATTGAGTTGAAAACATTTTAAATGGCTTGAAACATATCTAGGGAGTAAACCAAGTTGGCAGAAGACAGATTAATCTTCAAACATTGCCTGTTAAGTCACAGAAGCTGTTTATATTTTCCTGACTGGACACGTTGTTTTACCAAACACTGACAAATAACATGCCTCCCGAACATCTTCACATATTTTTACTTGCATTTTCTCCTTGTCACAATTTCATCTCTTGTCACCTTTCCTCTTCTTACATTATTTTCCCTCATTCTGGTGGCCCTCTCACCCTTTCTCTTCCCCCTTGCCTGTCCTCCTGATCTGTCCATCCCCTCCCTCTGGTTCCCCACCTCCTTCCCTTTACTCCATGGTCCACCGTTTTCTTCTTCTGCTGACTTTTATGGTGATTGGCAGTCCACCTGGTTCACTGACTTCTCCTGTCAGATGCCTTATTCCTCAGCCCTTTGCTATTCCATCTATTACCTCCCAGCTTCTCACATCATTCTTTATCATCTCCCTCCCCCATCCACCCACCTTCCACCTCACCTATCACCTGCCAGCTTGTACTCCTTCCTCTCCCCATACCTTCTTTATCTGGCCTCTGTCCCCTTCTCTTCCAACCTGATGAGGGGTCTTGATCCGAAACTTTGACTGTTTATACCCCTCCATAGATACTGCCTGAATTGCAGAGTTCCTACAGCACTTTGTGCTTGCTACTCAAGATTTCCAGCGTCTGCAAAATTCCTTGTGCCCTCTCTTCCTCTCTTGCCCACCCTCCCAAGAACACAAGAATGAAGCATAAGAAGAGAAGTTGACCATTCGACCCCTCAGGTCTACCTCTCACTCAGTGTGAACTCGGCCTCATCTCCTCTTGTGTGTCAGTTCCCCGGTACCTTCAATCCCACAATCCTTCAAAACCTCCTGTTTTATTTCCACAGCCCTCTAGTGTAGGGTATTCCAGCAGCTCACTGCCATCTTCAAGAAGAAATTCCTAAACACTTCAGTTTTAAATAATCTCCCCTTTTCTTAAGACTTTGTCCTCTTATACAAGATTCTTCTAGTTGTACAAATGTTCCCTATCTCTTCTATTGCTCATTCCATGTCCTCACTTTTTCCTCTCACTCCTTTCTCTCCTTTTCCAAAACCTCGTTCTTTCTTCCTCTCGGCTTTGTCTCTCTTCTCTTGCCTCCACCACCCAAAATCCACACCATTTCCACAAATGGGAAAATAAGGACCGGAGGATCCATCAATGTTGTCTGGTAGTTTTGACATGAGAAAGATTGAATAGGATCGCAAAATGTTGGACAGTATATGTTTATATATTTATATTGAGAATTAGGCCTGAAGCCGTGGCTTTGCCTGCTTACAGCCTCCAGGAGAGAGACATTGGAGCTTGTGTACTTCACCAGGGGTGTGTTCAGCCAGGAGTCGGGTGGTGCCCCTAGTGTTTGCTTGGCAGAAGACTAACTCTTCTGCGGTCAACTGCAAATATCTACGGCTCGAGTTTGCACTCAGGAGCTCATCTGAGGACCTGAATGATGATACCAGGGTCATTACAGACTCCATTTAAAACAGCAGTGGATGAGTGTATCAAAACAAAATTGTTCAGGGTTTTCCCCAATCAGAAGCCCTGGGTGAACAATGAAATCTAAAACCTGCTGAGATCCAGATCATTCAAGTCTGGAATAATCAAGAATGCTACAGGAGATGCAGGTATGATCTCCGGAAAGCTATTTCTCAGATGAAGTGGAGATTCCATAACCTCCTACAAAGTTAAATCTTGCAACATAGGGGACAGCAGAGCTTTGCTTTCAGAGAAGCTCAGTGCTTTCTATGCTTGCGTTAACCACCAGAACATGGACCCCCATGTCTCTTGATGATGCTTTGGTCTCAGTATCTGAGAATGACATTCAGACTGCCTTCAAGAGAGTGAATCCAAGGAAAGCATTCGGTCCAAATGGAGTATTGAAGATCTGTGCCAACCAACTGGCTGGTGTAGTCACAGATATCTTCAACCTCTTGCTCTGGTAGTATGTAGTATCCACCTGCTTCAAAAAGGCGTCAATCATACCAGTGCCCAGGAAGAATGTGGTGACTTGTCTCAATGACTTTTGCCCAGCGGCACTAACATCCGCAGTGATGAAGTGTTTTGAGAGGCTGGTGTTGAAGTATATCGGCTCCTAACTGAATGGCGACTTGGGTCTGCTCCAATTTGTCTACTGAAGCAATAAGTTTACAGCTCTCTCGTCTCGCCACATCACTCTCAAACATCTGGACAGCAAAGATGAATACATCAGGATGCTCTTTATCAATTACAGCTCAGCATTTAATACCACCATACACTCAAAACTAATCAGTAAACTCCAAGCCCTGGCCTTTAATACCCCTTTGTGCAATTGAATCCTGGATTTCCTCACCTGTAGACTCCAGTCAGTTGGGATTGACTAAAACATCTCCTCCACAATCTCCATCAGCACAGGAGCACCACAGGGATGTGTACTTAGCCCCTTCATTAGTCATTTTACTTCTATGCCTGTGTGGCTAAGTACAGCTCCAAAACCATATACGTTTGCTAATGACACCTCTGTTTTGGGCTGTATCAAAGGCTGATTGAGCATACAGGAGGGACATTGTAATCTAGGCTGTGTGGTGTAATAACAACAACCTGTAACTCAATGTCAATAAGACTAAGGAACTGACTGTAGACTTCAGAGTGCGAAACCGGACATCCATGAGCCAATAATCATTAGAGGATCAGAAGTGGAAAGGGTTAGTAACTTTATATTCCTGTGCATCATTACCTCAGAGAACATACTGTATCCTGGACCATCATATAAGTATTATTGTGAAGAAAACATGACAGCCCCTCTACTTCCTCAGGAGTATGTGGAGGTTCAGCATGTTATCAAAAACCTTGGCAAACTTCTATAGATGTGTGGTGGAAAGTGTGATGACAGGCTGCATTGGGGCCTGGTAATGGGAACACCAATGCCCTTGAGCAGAAGATCCTACAAAATGTAATGTATTTAGCCCAGCACATCACAGGTAAAACCCTCCCAACCATGGAGCATATCTACATAGATAGATAGATAGATACTTCATTCATCCCCAAGGGGAAATTCAACATTTTTCCAGTGTCCCATACACTTATTGTATCAAAACTAATTACATACAGTATTTAACTCAGTAACGGTTAACTCTGTAGCGGTAAAACATGAACGGTTAACTCTGTAGAAAAGCAACATGCATCATCAAAGATCCTCACCACCCAGGTAATGCTTTTTCCTTGCTGCTGAGGTAGAAGTACTTGTGCTCAGGGCTCCTGCCACCAGGTTCAAGAACAATTACTACCCCACAATCATCAGGCTCTTGAACAAAAGGGGATAACTACACTCACTCTCAAACTCTGTCATAATGTCTTTTCACGCTGTGGTGAACTACATGTACCTGTCTGGACACGCCCCCCTCCCCCCCCCCCCCCACTGGCTGTTCCTGTGGCTCCTCCCACAGACCCCGGTATAAAGGCGATTCGAGGCACTGCTCCTCCCTCCGTCTCCAGGATGTTGTGTGGAGGTCACTTGCTGCTTGTGCTTTCTTCCAGCCAATAAAAGCCTACCTTAACCCACGTCTCAGAGTTATTGATGGTGCATCACACGCTTGTCCTTTATTGCTATTTATTTATTATCTGGATTTGCACAGTTTGATCACAGTTTACAGTTACTGTCCTATAGATTTGCTAGTAGGCCAGCAGAAAAAAATCTCAGGGTTGTATGTAGTGACATGATGTACTCTGACAATAAATTTTACTTTGAACTTTGGAATCTTTTATTACATAGCTGTATCTTACCTTTGGTGCTTACTGCCTTGTGGTTGAATGACTGCTAAACTTGAATTGAATTGAATACATACAGGAATTTAGGGAAGTAGTAGGGAGAATGATAGAAAGCTATCAGATCCTGAATGAACTTGTCAGGGAATATGTGGAGAGGATAATTCCTACTGTGGGACAATTTAGAACTTGGTGTCAACATCTAAAAATGATGAGACATCCATTTAAGACAGAAATGAGAATATTGTTTTATTTCCCTCGGACGTTCATGAGTCATTGGAGTTCCATTATTTAAAGAGCACTCAAATAAAGAACCTTTAAGTATGTTTAAGGCGGAGGAAGATAACTGTTTGATAATGAAATGGGCGAGAGCTTAACAGCTATAAACAGTAATGTAGAGCTGAGGTTAATATCAGATTAGTCATGACCTCATTGTATGGCAAAGCAGGGAGAATGGGTGGAATAGTCCACTCCAGTTCCTAACTCGGATCTTCTGTATGACTTGAAGAAACAGGATTGATCTCAGCAATGGTTCCAGTAATAGATTTAATTTTGCCTCGGAGTCACATGTTTTCAGTTGCTTTGCCATTGTGTTTCGATCCTGTTTGGGGTTCAGCACATGGTAGATTTGTTGTAAAGTTAAAGGACACTAATCTAGAGACTTGGAACAGGATTACCCAGATGCAATGTCCAGGCTGCCCAGGGGAGTGAAATAAACCAGACCTCACTGACCAGCAACATTTGCCAAGGAAAACAGCAGGTGACAGATATACATTTAACAGCCATTTTGTGAGGTACGCCTTTACACCAGCCCACAAAGCAAACATAATGTCAGCCAATCATGTGTCAGTAACTCAATGTATTAAAGGCATTCAGGCATGACCAAGGGGTTCTATTGGTGTTCAGACCAAACATCAGAATGGGGGAGAAATGTAATCCAGAGAACAGCAGCTCTGTGGGCATAAATAACTTGCTTATGAGAAAGTCAGGAGAAAATGCCCAGACTGGTTTAAGCTGACCAGAACGTGATAGAAACTCAAATAACCATGTGTTACAACTGTGGAGTGCAGAAGAGCCTACAAAACAGGTTGAACTTTGAAGTGGATGGGTTACAACAGCAGAAGAACATACACTCAATGACCAGTCTTTACAGGAGTGTCAATTTTTTGAATCATCCAGAAGGTCAACAAAACCTGTACAATGTTACCTGTCCATCCATGTGGTTTGGTAGAACATCTTAGAGCAGAGACCATCAGTTTCTCTTCCCTGCAGAATAGCCTTGTACAGGACGTGCTGTACAACTATCCAATGGCTCGAGACCAACATTACTCATTCCAGAGCACTGTGGTAGCTTAGCGTTTAGCACGACACCGCGGAGTTCAATTCCAGCGCCGTCTGTCAGGAGTGTGCACGTCCTCCCTATGAACATGTGGGGTTCCTCCAGTTCCCTCCCACATTCCTAAGATTTACCAATTTGTAGGTCAATCAGTCATAGTAAACTGTCCTGAATTGTCCTGTGATTAAGCTGGGGTTAAATAGGTGGGCTGCTGCTGAGCTGGAAGGGCCTGCCCTGTTTTGTATCCCTAAGTAAATAAATAAGTCCAGAATCAGCCTTCCACACCTGCTGCAGTGCGATTTAAACTCATGCTGTTAAATTGTTGGTCCAGGCTCCTGGGTTATTAAAGGCTAATCAGTTAACTGTTAAACAGCAGACCCTTGGTGCAATCAGCAAGGACAATTAGTTCCTATAGATAAAGCTAACTGTCAGAATTCATGTATAACAGGTGCTGATGTACATCAGTTAAGCTTTGATTGTTTGAATATCCATTTAATTGCTAACTATTGATCTGGTATTTGAGCTTTCAGGAGAATGATGAATTTAATGTTACCTTTCTGTTCTCTGCTTTGTAGTCACACTGTTGTCTTACGTTTGGCATATATTCCCTTGGCCTTTTCTCAAAAGCTACTGAATATGTTCCTCAGATACTCTTAATTATGTGTTTGATGTTCAGTGTGACAATTACTTGGTTTTGATTGACAGCAACTTGTCTTTTCGTGAGAACTTTAATGGGTTCAACACTACCTCAGCAACATGCTCCAAATCAAACCGGAGTAGTTGCTATTGACTTCTTGTGTCATCATAATGCAGTACCTTGAGTGGTTGGGACGTCCATGCTGAGCAATGAAGCCTTAATCCAATATTAACCCATAACATATCTGGCTCAGATGTGCTTATGTAGATCAAAGATGGAAGGCATGAGTCTATCAGTGGCATCTTTTAGTTGTGGTATTAAACACAGCCCTCACACTCCCATGTGTGAATGAAAAATACTGTGCCTTCAGTTGCCAATGATCTAATCTCTGAGATCTCCTGTTCCTCTCTACCCATTTGTATTCCCTCCAAATGTTTCTTAAAACATCTTCCTTCCGCATCCATCATTAAGGACCTCCAGCACCCAGAAATGCCCTCTTCACATTGCTACCATCAGGAAGGAGGTACAGGAGCCTGAAGGCATGCACCCAATGATTCAGGAACAGCTTCTTCCCCTCTGCCATCCAAGTTCTGAATGGACATGAATACTATCTCACTACTTTTTTTGCACTACTTATTATACATATAGGCTGGCTGATGGCACTGGACTTCAGGGTGAGACGTCTCGAGTTCGAATCCAGCCTGCTCCCTTGCACACTCTCCATCCATGCCTGGGCTGAGTGTCGAGCTAGCAACTCGACCTCGTAAAAAAGAAACCTGGAGAGGGATGGGCTCCGTCAGGTTTCAGATGCCTGGGACACGCCGTACGATGAGCAATTACCAAAAAGATTGGTGCAAAAAGCTTGTCATGACAGTGCCCTGACGACTCCACCAGTGATCAGGCATGCATGCAAGCACACACACACACACACACAATATGTATATATATACTATACTGCTGCCACAGAATTAACACATTTCACAACATATGCTGGTGATATTGAACCTGATCGGAATTTAATCATCGCCCCAGTCACCTCCATTATCTTCATTTATAGTAATGTTGCCAAGCAAATCTTTGATATTACTATTGGCTTATTTTTGTACTGAGATACCATGAATAGCTTTTTTTTTGCATGCTGACCAGATAATTTGTTCCTTATGTAATTGTACCAAAGTAGTATAAGGAAGAGAGTGCAGAATATAATGGGAAAGTGCAGTGCAGGTTGACAAATAAAGTACAAGTGGATTTGGAGATTAAGAGTTCATCTTTTAATGTATGAGAGATCAGTTCCAGAGTCTGATACCAGGCTCTGGACAGGGTGCAGAAGAGGTTTATCAGGATGCTGCCTGGTTTAGAGGGCATGTACTATCAGGAGAGGCTGGATACACTTGGGGTGTTTTATCTGGAGTGGCAGAGGCTGAGGGGAGATCTGAGAGAGGTTTATAAGATTATGAGAGGCACAGATAGAATAGACAGGGAGTATCTTTTTCCCAGGGTAGAAATATCTAATACCGAAGGGCTTGCATTGAAGGTAAGATGTGAGGGTTAAGTTTGTTTACTCAGAGAGTGGTGGATGCCTGGAATGCGCTGCCTGGTGTGGTGATAGAGGCAAATACATTAGAGGCTTTTAAGAGACATTTAGATAGGCACATGGATGTGAGGAGGATGGAGGGATATGGACATTGTGTAGGCACGAGTTTGATTTACTTTTTAGATGGTTTGGTACAACATTGTGGGCAGAAGGGCCTGTTCCTGTGCTGTACTGGTCTATGTTCTAACAGCAGAATAGATGGTCTGGTGGTGCACGCTCGCAAGCTTTGATATCTCCTGCCTGTTGGAAGAGGCGAATAAAGAAAATGGCCAGGGTGGGAAGGCTCCTTGATTATTATGGCTGCTTGCCCAAGTGGGGAGAGTAGATGGAGTCAACGGAGAGAGGCTGGTAGGTTGCGATGAATTGAGCAGCAATCAATACATTCTGATGTTCCTTGTGAACACTGAACAACAATAAGACAAGCTTTTCACTGCATCTTGTTCACAAAGCAATCATGAACCAATTCCAATGTTGTAGTTAATGGCTTAGAAAAACCTACTGAAGAAACCTCAGTGGCCCAGAAATTGTACTCTGCCTCAAAGAGTATCGTGTACCTGCCAGGCAGGGGGACGTTTGAGCATGTTAGTGTAGTCCACCTCACTTCCATAACTGTGTTCAACTGTAGAGGTTTGGTGTATTATATATTAAGAAATCCTCATCCCTCCAGTGTAGATTTGGCAATGGTGAAGGTACAGACAATAGTTACCAGCGCGGATATGTTGGAGTTGATCAAGGATGGATATGTGTAAAGGAAGATCAAAGCTTCAGTTAGGGTGAAATGGAGATTTGGTTAGGATGTCAGGGGTTGAGGTACAGTAGTTAATGGTTTTGAGGTGTTTGCATTGAGGTACAGGGTGGTAGGGTGGAGATACAGCTCTACCAGAGAAGGTGTAAAGTGCTCCTTCCCTCTGCTAGCCTGCAGGTCACCTTGGATAAGGTTTAGCACCTGCTTAGACCTCACCCACACCCCCTCAGATCAGGGTCACGTGACATCATTGGTGGATGGTCATAAGAGCAGCTGGTGCATGAGATGTGACCACTGACGCCAGGCAGACAAACTCTGAAGAGTATTGATAAAGGCTGGGGGTGGGATCACCCATCTTGTACAGACTCTGCCCAGAAGAAGGCACATAAAAATGTTGTTGATGATGCACCGAAGCGGGGCAGGGAGGTAGTGGCTTTCAATCCTAGGGTGTAAGCAGCTGTCTTAAAGAAGGAGACACCATCAGGAGAGTCCATGTGCCAAACTTAATGGACTCCATCCATGTCATATTGACCGCTTTAAGATGAGGCAGGCCTGCACTTGCGTCAGTGTATTTTAATAGCTGGTTGTACCTCAGCACATCCTTGTAACAGATAATGCAGTTTAGTCGAGAGCAAGAGCGCTTAATAACCACCACATTCTTCCTACTGTGTGGTGACCGAAACTGTATAATTTCTCCAGATATGGTCTAACCAGCGCAATCAACATAATGTCCGATACACAAAGTGGAGACAATATCTCCCACAGTCCTCTCGGCACTGGAAAGGCGCTGTTGTCATTAAATGCCCAGCTCCCATTGACAGCTGGTTGCGTATTTTGCACTGATGAATGAAAGCACACGTGCCCTGCAGCTTCTACACACTGATGTGCCATATCAGGTACAAATTAAACCATCTGCAGCATACAATGAGAACATTATGGATCTTTTCATTAAAATTCCTACACGTAGCATGCTGAAAACATTGAGCTGCAACGAGAGAAGGTTGGGCTACAGCCTCCGAAAAGGATGAAATTATTTCTCTGCTGCAATGAAAACCAGAGACCTCTTGGTGTGATAAGAAGGTGTGACTGCTCGGGAAAGTTGTCTTTGAGGTGGGGAGAGTGCTTTGGATTTTTCTTTTGGTCTGGTAGGGTTTACTGAGTTATGGTAATACAGCTTCCCGAGGGACTGTCAGCTAACATCACAGAGAAGCTGCACAGATGAAAGGTATTCTATATGCAGAGTACCAGGCTAATTTAAGTGGATATACCAGCACTAATAATAGATAATATGACTTAAGCAAGAGAATTTTAATGAAGGAAGCTTGATGGATGACAGTGAAATAAAGCAGATGAAGGTTTCATCAGTAGATCTGTACCGCACGTAAATGAAGTTGTTAGGAGAACAAATTGCTCACCCATGGATTAAGACACCAAGGCCCACCTAACTTCTACCAATCACTGACAGTCCACCTCATCTCCAAACATCTCTAACACCTGCACCCAGATCAAAGCCCACATCCCGCTTTGCCCCATTGATTGAAAAAGGGCAGCACGTGGAGGTTCTGCCTCACATCTCCAGTGATGCGGGTTCGATCCTGACCCCCTCCTCTCCCCCGTCCCTGTGTGTGGTGTTGGCATTTTCACCCCACAGAAATGTAGGCCTCTCCATGCTGCTCTGGTATTTTCCCACGTCCCAAACGGGTGCAGGTTGCTGGCTAAATTGGCCTGGTGTGGAGGTGGCTTGTAGAATATGGAGCGAGGTGCTTGTTGAGAATGGGGGAATGAAATAAATTAATGTCAATGGGAATTACTTGGTGAATGATCAGGTTGAGGGGCCAGTTTTCATGTTGCATGGCTATGACTTTTTAACTTGGGATGCAGGCCCCAATCACCACAGTTTAGCTACACTATGATCCCGATGAAGAATCTCAGCCTGAGATATCAACTCAGGCTGAGACCCGTCAGGATTACTGTTGCAACGTTATCACTGGGATCTCACACTGGTCTAAACCCAGCTCACGTTCCCTATTTTTGGGTTGAACAATTCAACGCTTGGCGAATTCTGCTTTACAGTGATGGGAAGAGCTGACATCGACAGATCAAAAGGCAAAGTTGCTATGAACGCTTGGCCACCGCAGGCCAGTTATCCTGTGGTAAATTTTCTGGCACCTCCTGCTTAAAAGCCTTTCCATAGAAGCTGCCTGACCTGCTGAGTTGCCCCAGCATTTTGTGTGTGTTAACCTGGACTTCCAGCATCAGCAGAACCTCTTGTGTTATGATTAACAACACTATGACACTTTGATCACTCTGCATTAAAATTGTCTTTTTTTCTGCTATGTGATGCTATGAGCCTGTGTTGCTGCTGCAATAAGTTTTTCACTGCAACTGTGCACACCTATTAGGGCCAGTCACAATAAACTTGACTTTGACCTTGAATACCAACTGCTGTCCTTGTCTTCTAGGTGCCTCTTCTTTTGCTTGGGCCCTTAGCTACCAGTGGCACATTGGCCATTCATAACTTCCTGCCTCCATTATCCCACAAAATCGATGTGAAGGTTACAGTTCATCAATGCTTCCGGAATCATTTTTGGTTCAGAATGCTGTTTTTCAGTTTAATTGTTTGCGTGACTGGTATATCATTTGCTTTCTTTCTCTTGCACGTTGAGTGCTGGTCTTATTTTTTTTTAATTGGGTTCTTTTGGGTTTCTTTGTGGCAAATAAACCTCAAGGTTGTTTAATTTATACATTCTTTGATAACAAATGCACTTGAATTTTGAATCCATCCTGTCCACTGTACAAGAGATTGGCCCATGTAGGTTCATCAAAACCTTGTTGGCTGGCCACTTTCACCTCTCACAATGGGGACACGGGGTTGGACAATGAGAGGTGTCTTGTAGGAGCACTGGGCAATAATTAAAGTGAAAAAAGTCAAACTCCATTAAACGATATCCATAATGTTGCTGAAAATGAGTAAAATCAGTAAGTGGGACCTTATACTGGTTCAAACTGACCCCACAACCTCTTCCAAACTTCAAACATTCAACATCGTAGTTTTTAATGTAAATAGACCTTCATCGCGAATTGATATCACACCTGTTTTACAAATGGGTTGAATTTCACCCACCACCACCCCCCTCCCCCTGCTCCCAAATATAATTTTAAATACACAAGGAGATAGGGAGGTTATTTTTGATTGTGCTTGTGGAGAGAAAATCTTTTTTATTATTCCTGGCTTTGTAATGTGCCAGAGTGATTGCTTTTCTTTGCAAGGAGCCCTGAAAATTAAGTGTTGCATTAATAAATAAATTCAACTCTCACAAGTGCCACACTATGCACTGAGATTGTGGCTCAGGAGACTGGTCAAAGCTGTGGTGTCTCCTTAGCACTAAGACCTCCTCTCACTCCACTTCAGAATCAGAATCCGGTTTATCATCGCTGACATCTGTCATGAAATTTGTTGTCTTGTGGCTGCAAATCTGTCCTATACGTATAAAACAAACAATTGAACTGATTGTGCAAAAGCAAATTAGTGAGGTCCTGTTCATGGGGTTAATGGAATGTTCAGAAAGCCTAGCCTTCAACCCGATGGCAAGGACTGGGTTCTTGAACTTCTGATAATTGTCCCACACCCTCCCCTTCACTATTCCACATTCCTGTTCACTCTCTCACCTTATCTCCTTACCTTGCTCATAACCCCTTCCCTTTCTTCAATGATCTTCTACCTTCTCCTATAAGAGTCCCCCTTCTCCAGCCCTTTATCTCATTCACCAATCAACTTCCTGGCTCTGTCCTTCACCCCTTCGTCCCTCCCAGTTTCACCTATCGCCAGCCACTTCTTTCTACCCTCCTCCCCCCACCTTCATACTCTACCTTCTTCACTTTCTTCCCAGTTCTGATGAAGGGTCCTGGCTTGAAACGTCGACTGTTTACTCTTCTCCATAGGTGGTGCCTGGCCAGCGTTTTGCAAATGGTGCTTTGGATTTCCAGCACCCGCAGATTTTCTTGTGTTTGTGCTCCTAATATTCTGCAAGCCTCTGTTCTCTGTTCTTCTGCCATTTACCTGATTAGCTCGCACCATGCGTAAGTACAAACGTCGGCTGCATGCTGAAGCTCAACGCCCAAGGTTGGCCTGACCTTGTTTCCGGAGGGTTGTCACCCTGTGTTGAACAGTTTCCCATCTGTTTAGAAGATTAACTCCATTCTTTCAACAAGGTGGGAGGTAAGGTACCGTAATGAGAAAAACTTGAGACAATCACTGAGGCATTAATTTACCGTTCAGTAAACAAATGGGTCCTCGAGACACAATGGAGTTTCAATCGAAATAGCTCCTGTTTGTTTGCATTTTGAAATGGTATTATAATAGGTTTTAGGCCAATAGCTTCTGTTCTGCCTATTTATTATTTCCAAAGCCTTTGGAGACAAATCCAAACTTTTTCAACCCCAAGTCATCAATGTCATGAGAGGTTTTTTGTGGAGAGTTACAAACCTCAGAGGATGAGAGAATAATTTTTAAATCCTTGCAAACTACTAATCCATCTGTCTCTACATTCTTAGAGCTTATACATCTACAGAGCCCATGGTTTTCCCAAGACATACTTAAGGTGTGTAAGATCATGAGGGGCGTGAACACAGTGAACGAGCAGTCTTTATTCCCAGGGAAAGGAAACAAAACATCTAGAAGCCATAGATTTACAGCGTGAGGAGAAGGATTTAAAAGGCACCTGAGGAGCAACTTCTTCACACAGAGGGTGGAGGGCTTATGGAACACAAACTGCCAGTGAAGGTAGTTGAGGCAAGCATAATCATGGCACTTAAATGACATTTGGATAAAATATCGACACGAAAGATCTGAAGGTTCAAAGATTCAAAGTACATTTATTATCAAAGTATGTATGCAGTATGCAACCCTGAGATTTGTCTTCTAGTAGGTAGCCTCGAAACAAAGGAACATCATGGAACCCGTTCAGTAAAAACATCAAATATCCAATGCGCAAAAAAGAGTGATAGAGGGATCAGAATCAGGTTCAATATCACTGGCATATGTTGTGAAATCTGTTAACTTAGCTACAGTAGGGCAATGCAAAACATGATAAATATAGAAAAATACATATATATGCATATTAAGTAGTTAAATTTTTAAAAGTGTAGAACATAAAAAAGGTGTTCATGGGTTCAATATCCATTTAGAAATCTGATAGCAGAGGGGAAGAAGCTGTTCCAGAATCATTGATTTGTGCCTTTAGGCTTCTGTACCTCCTTCCAGATGGTAACAATGAGAAGAGGGCATGTCCTGGGTGATGAGGGTCCTTAATAATGGACACTGCCTTTCTGAGCACTGCCCCTTGAAGATATCTTGGATACTGTGAAAGCTGATACCCATGATGGTGCTGACTGGTTTTACAACTTTCTTTTGGTCCTGTGCAGTAGCCACCCCTACCCCCATAGCAGATGGTAATGCAGCTTGTCAGAATGCTCTCCACAGTACATCTATAGAAGTCTCGAGTGATAATACATGATAATATAGAAAAGAGCAGTAAATAAGTAAATCAATTACAGTAAGTATATATGTGCATATTAAATAGTTAAATTAAAAATAGCGCAAAACATAAATAATCAAAGTGAGATAGTGTTCATGGGTTCAATGTCCATTTAGGAGTTCGATGGCAGAGGGGAAGAAGACGTTCCTGAGTGGCTGAGTGTGTGCCTTCAGCTTCTGTGCCTCCTTCCTGATGGTAACAACAAGAAGAGCTCATGTCCTGGGAGACGGAGGTCCTTAATGACGGACGTCACCTTTCTGCTGCAGCACTCCTTGAAGAGTCTTGGATACTACAAAGACTAGTACCTAAGATGGAGCTGACTAATTTTATAGCTCTCTGTAACTTCTTTCAATCCTGTGCAGTAGCCCCTGCCCTCCATACCAGACAGTGACGCAGCTTGTCTGAATGCTCTCCCTGCTGCATCTGTAGAAGTTTTCGACTGTTTTAGGTGACAAACCAAATTGTTTCAAACTCCTAATGAAATCTGGCCACTGTCTTGCCTTCTTTATAGCTGTATTGATATGTGTGTACCAAGTTCGATCCTCACAGATCTTGACACACAGGAACATGAAATTGCTCCACTTCTGATCCCTTTATGAGGATTAATTCATGTTCCCTTGTCTTACTGTTCTGAAGTCTGCAATCAGCTCTTTAGTCTTACTGACATTGAGTGCAAGGTTGTTGCTGTGACACCACTCAACTAAGTGGTATACCTTGCTCCTGTACACCTTTGAATCACCATCTGAAATTCTACCAACAATGGTTGTATCATCAGCAAATTTATAGATGGCATTTGAGCCATGCCCACCCACAAGGTCATGGGTGTAGAGAGAGTAAAGCGGTGGGCTAAGCACACACCCCTCTGGAGCGCCATTGTCGATGCCAGCGAGGCGGAGGTGTTATTACCAATCTGCACAGATTGTGGTCTTCCAGTTAGGAAGCTGAGGATTCAATTGCAGAGGGAGGTACAGAGGCTCAGGTTCTGTAGCTTTCTGATCAGGACAAATATGATGATGTTAAATGCAGAGCTACAGTCAATGAGCAGAATCCTGACAAAGGTGTTTGTGTTGTCTAGGTGATCTAAGGCCACTTGAAAAGCCATTGAGATTACATCTGCCATAGACCTATTGTGGCCATAACCAACCGCTCAAAGCATTTTATCACCTTAGATGTGAGTGCTAATTGATGTGTGATAGTCATTAGGGCAGCTCACACTACTGTTCTTGGGCACTGGTATAATTGCTGCCCTCTTGAAGAAGGTGGGAGCTTCTGACTGTAACAGTGAGAGGTTGAAAGTGTCTTTGAATACACCTGCCTGATGGTTGGCGCAAATTTTCAGAGCCTTACCAGGGCCTACCACCATGCAAGGTTTCATCCTCCTGAAAGACAGCCTGACATCGACCTCTCAAACAGAGATCACAGGGTCACCGGGTGAAGCAAGGATCCTCACAGCTGTAGTTATATTCACCCTTTCAAAGTGGGCACAAAAAGTGTTGAGTTTCTCTAGTAGAGAAGCATCGCTGCCAGTTATGATGTTGGGTTTTACTTTGTAGGAACTAATGTCCTGCAAACCATGCCAGAGTTGACGTGTGTCCTATTTTGCCTCCAACCTTGCTCGAAATTGTTCCTTTAGTCTTAACACAGCCCTCCGCAAATCATACGTGGTTTACTTCTACAGACCCTAGTTGCCAGACTTAAATGCCACAGACATAGCTCTCAGCAGACAGTGAACCTCCTGGTTCATTTATGGCTTTTGGTTTGGCTATGTAGAGCAAGTTTTCATGGGCACACACTCATTCACACAGGTTTTAATGAAGTCTGTAACAACTGCAGCACACTCATCCAGATTCTAAGATGAATCCCTAAATGCAGTCCAGTCCACCAATTCAAGCAGTCCTGTAAATACCCCTGTGCTTCCCTTGTCCATACTTTCTAGGTCCTCACTACAGGTGCTGCGGTCTTCGGTCTGTGCCTATAGTTAGGGAGTAGCAATATGACCAGGTAATCAGACTTTCTGAAGTGTGGGTGTGGAATAGCACAGTAAGCACTCATGATCTGGGCCAAATGTGGGTAAATAGCATTAGCTTCAATGTTCGCAGGTCAAGTTGGGCCAAACGACCTGTTTCTGTGCTGTATTATGCTATAACGATAATATTCAATTTTAGTGATTTTCTCAGTATGTGGATCAGACACTGCATGCTACCCAGTCTCATTATTGTAGGTTCAATTCAATATATTCTTGCTTTAGATTAGGCTGCAATGTCAATGATTATAGAACAGTTTAAACTATAATAATTCTGCTGGCAGCTTCAGGTAGATACTGACTTGTGGCTTTCCTTACTTGCTTTGTCTTTTGCTTATTTATCTAAAGGGTCAGATGCAGTTTGCTTCTTTCAGTTGATTCTTAATGGCTCCACTTACTTTATTTAAAGCCAAAATAGGGGAAGTCACAGACCTTTTAAGATTAAATAGGTAGAAGTGTTCATACATGAGAAATTCTGCTGATACTGGAAATCCAAAGCAACGCACATAAAATACCGGAGGAACTGCACCAAAGTGCAGAAATGCTGGAAATAATTGTCAGGCCAGACAGCAACAGTTCAGAGGGAAACAGTCCAGGCTTAAGATCGATGACCTTTCGTCAGAACTGGGAAAGGTTAGAAACTGAGTGACTTAAGTTTCAAGAAAAGCTTAGAGAGCCAGAGACAAATAAAAGGGAACATGTTCAATAGGGATCAGATCTGAACAGATTCATTGGCACGTCTTATGGTGGTGCTGGCTGAGAGAGGTGGTGCTGGGGGTTAAGTAAACTGGGGATTTAAGAGCAATCTCAAATACCGGAGGGGTTGAGAATGAGAATAAAAGAATAAAAATTTGGATATATGGGAAGAAACAAAGCAAAGCACTGGCGGAACTCACCGTAGATGCCTCTGGACCTGATAAGTTCCACAAGGAGTTTGTTTGTGGTCCCAGATTCTAGATTCCAGCACCTGCAGTCTCTTGCGGGATTCCAGACAGCAATGTCTAATTTTCTGGAATTGTGAATTTGATATTAAGTCCAGAAGTTGTCAGGTCAGAAAATGAGTTGCTGTTCCTTGATCTTCATTGAGGTGGTGTACGAGTCTATAGACAGAGATGCCAGACTGGGAGTGGGGAAGAGAATTAGAGTTAAACGCAGTTATCTTCTATCTTTACCCACGATTAACTATAGTGGGAAGTTCATCCTGACAAAATTCTATTGTAGTTCTTTATTTTCCTGTAAATGTCTACAGTTAAATAAATCTCAAGGTAGCAAGTAATGACATATACATAGGTACAGTGATAATAAATTTACGTTGACTTTGACTTTACCCAGGAGGCAGATCAGATTCAGATTCATTTATTGACCCCATGTACATTGAAACACACAGGGAAATGCATTGTTTGTGTCAACAACTGACACAACCTAAGGACGTGCTTGGGGCAGCCCACAAGTGTCACTAAATGCATTCTGACATTTACATAGCATGCTGACAATGTTCGTCAGAGCAACACAGAGCATTAACGTAACAGAGTACAACAAAGGGCAGCGAAGTGTAACGTAGAGCGAAGATTTTACCTTTCTGCCACTCCAGCTCTAGAGCCATGGTTCCTGACTCTCCCTGTTGTACCAGACATTAGCTCTGACGTGACGGATCTATGCAATCCACTTCCATCTAATTCAGGTCAATAATTCAGTACCTTCAAAATCACAGTCACTCTCGGTGGATATACTGTAAGTCGTCAGTTATTTCAAATATTTAACACAATTCATTCGATCATTAAAATAGAGTTCAATCTATAATGTATAATATGCTTGGCATCTGTGTGTAGATGTACACTTTGTGGCCACTTTATTTGGTATTGAGTGTATGTTTGTGACTTTCTGCTGCTGTCAAGGCTCAACGTGTTTTTCATTCAGAGATACTTTTCTGCACCTTGATAAAGCAATGTATGGTTATTTGAGTTACTCTCCCCTTCCTGTCAGCTTGAACCAGTCTGACCATTCTCCTCTGACCTCCCTCATCAACAAGGTGTTTTCACCCACAGACCTGCCACTCACTGGATTCTTTTTTTTGTTTCTTGCACCATTCTGTGTAAACTCTAGAGACTGTTTTGCATGAAAATTCCAAGAGATCAGCAGGTTTTGAGATACTCAAACCACTCTGTCCGTCACCAGCAATCATTCCCCAGTCCAAAGTCACTCAGATTGCATTTCTTCCCCATTCTGATGTTTGGTCTGAAGAGCAACTGAACCTCTTGACCATGCCTGCATGCTTTTATGCATTGAGTTGCTGCCACATGATTGGCTGATTAGATATTTGCAATAAGGAGCAGGTGTACAGGTATACATAAAAAAGTAGCCACTGAGTGTATATTTGTGTTTCATGGTGTGTCCGTAAGCCTGGCTTTAAGGGTGAGTTTGTCCACAGGGACGTAACTTCATATTTATTTACCTATTGCGAGACAACATAGAATAGACCCTGCCGGCCTTTCAAGCCACATTGCCGAACAATCCCCCGATTTAACCCTAGCCTAATTACGGGACAATTTGCAATGACCAATTCACCTACAAATCGGTATACCTTTGGATTGTGGGTAGAAACTGGAGCAGCTGGAGGAAACCCATATGCTCACGGGGACAACATATAAACTCCTTACAGCAAGCGGCGTGACTGAAGCCAGGTCATCTGTACTGTAAAGCATAGATTAATCATTACGCTACTGCGATCCTTGATACCTCAACTGCAGTATATCAAATCATACATTTTTTTTAAAATGCTATCGTGTTGAATAGGAAGTCAGTGAATTTAATGTTATTTTTATATGTACAGTATATATATATATATGAAAATGTTGCAGTTGATTGAATCTGATGCTACCAATTTCCCTGAATTTATTCTATTTACTGGTCTTGGTTTGAAGGGAATTGCATCGTTTTAATGCTGTTTAACCCTGTCATATGGGCTGTTAGCCAAATTGACCCACCAGCTGAGTAAATGCAACTTAAATGATGACATTCACTTCTCTGAGTCAGAATAACACCTTTTAGCTCTGCGCTCATAATCTAGGATATCAGTGGCTGTCAGAAGAAGTGTTACCTGGTAGGTGTGTTACCCCGGTGACTGAAACACCGATCAAAATGCCTACCTGATTGTTCTGATTGAAATTCTGAATTACGGGATGCGTACGTAAATCAATGTGTGGTGGCCAAGATTGTTCCTTTAACACAGACTATTCATCAGGACCCAACACCAGGCATCCGTGGGCTGCTCTTTGAAAGCTGGAAGCCAAACTCAATTGCTGTGACATTCTGATCTGTACCGATCTCTGCTTGCTATGTTACTTAGGCTTCTGGTCAGAAAATGTATTGATTTTAAATTGTTTTTCAAACACCTCTCTGGGCTTATCATTCTGTATCTTGATACCAAACTTACAACTGTCTGAGGTGTCTGGCACTCTCCAACGCTAGCCTCACACTGATCCACAGATGTAATTGGAGTGTGTACAAGTTTATGATCATACCTATATTATGCTTGCTCACGTACGCAGTGCAGAGTACTGAAGGAACGGGAAGCCCAGATTCTAGCAATATGGCTGGCTCCATATCTCGTGGGGACTCCCAATCTGACCTGAACTTTGCATAGTTCCAACAAGTAATGCATGGTTTTATTTGCATATTCCAATGTACAGGCACACTTGCATTACAGATTAGCAGTATCTTTGCATATATCCTTTACATATTGAAGCATTTGTACATGTACGCATTATAAGCTGGCAAAGAGCAGGCTCACGCCCATTACAAATTGGCAGCATGGCCGCATGTACCTATTATAACTTGGCAACAAGGAGATAAGGAATGGACTTTGTGTGAGGCAAGTTAGAGTGGACAAAATGCTGGAGAAACTCAGTAGGTCAGGCAGCATCTGCGGAGGCAAGCAAAGAGTGGATGGTTTTGGGCAAAGACCCTTCATTGGGACTGGAAAGGAAGGTGTAAGAAGCCAGGACGGTGGGGGAGGGGAAGGATTGCTTACTGTCAGGTGATGGGTGAAACCAGTCGGAGGGGGTGGGGGCATGAAGTGTGAAGCTGGGGGAGCTTGCCTCTCAGCCTGGGTGTTACTTCCACTGTTCGAGACATTTCGGAACCCGTTGAAGGAGGGAAGATCTTTGTCAGCTCCTTCTGGTCTTTTTTGACCAATAAGTAGTCCTTGAAGAGAACTATTGGCCAAGTGCTAAAGCGTGTTCTAGAGCCAGTGGGAGGCATGCCAATGACCATCTCTGATTTGGATCCACTGCTTCTGACTCTAGCCCTGGACTTACACCCACCTCGGATTTCGCCCATGAGTGGTGCTACAGGAAGTGGCCATACACAATGGGTTGGAAAGCTGATGTCTGGCTGCCAGCCCAACAGCAACCCTATATACTCCAGGACAAAAGCTTGCCACTGTACATACAAGGTAGAGACTGAACTGCACATGGTTCATGATGCACACGAGATGCTGAAGTTTAATACCTCACCTAGTACACAGGCACTGCAGCTTAGCACTGTAAAAGAATCACCTCACTCAATAGATCTATGCAGGGCAGAAATAATGGGGAAAACATATGTAGGTATGAAATGATTTCTACGAAGAGGACATATTTCAGGTCATATGCTCCGATATTAAACGTACTTTGAAACTTTGAATAGTACAGGAATAATGGAGTCTTTGCATCAGGAAATATTCATCCCAGAATGAGCAATGTCCCTGTGGGCATCAGATTGGAATGAAGAGAACGTCTGAACTGAAGCTGAAGAGCAGCCTCAGTGGGAATTCCCTCTGACCACCTTCAGCAGTCAAGAGTGTACTCTGGGAAGGCCTGCGGACTCATACACAGCCTATCATCATCAGACCATCTACTGGACAATCGCGTCTGCCGACTGGTCACTGGCCGTAAATTGACGGGCTTCCCTGAGGAGAAGTGTGTGTTCGAGGCACCTTAGTTAGCACATTGCTTTACAATGCCAGAGTTAATTTCACGCTGCTGCCTGTGAGGAATTGAAATGGTTTAATTTAATATCACAGAATGTGTACAGGATACAACCCAAAATTCTTACTCTTCACAGACATCCATGAAACAGGAAACCCCATAGAATGAATGGTAGTAATATCATAACCCCAAAGCCTCCTCCCCCACCCATGCATAAGCAGCAGCAGAAAGATTGACCTTCCCCCTCCACCCACGATG